>NW_027182434.1:325320-650640 GCF_040938575.1 Ambystoma mexicanum
CCTGCAGGAAAAAGGTTTCGCTTCTGACGTCTTGCTTTTCTGGACATCCAGTCTCAAGTTTCCCATCTGGAACGGCGCTCCCTGCTGCTTTGTGAAGGCTTGCTGCAAGAGCCTTCGAAACCCAGGAGCTCTTGCGTTGAGCTGTGACGCGTCCTGGGAAGACCTCCCGTTGCAGCGGAATGAGCCCCACTTCCAGGGCGTGCTGGTAGCAAATTTCCCACAGCCCACAGGGAGCTAACGATCCCAGGTGTGATGTATCACCAGGAGAGGCTGAGATGAGAGTAAGGGTTCACGCGTGTGCCCGGACCGAGGTTAATGATGGGATTAGAGCTAGGGTTAGATGCAGGGAAAGAGTGAGAGTTATAATTAGGGATAAAGCTAACAGGTGATCATTACTCGTCATGTAACATGATACAAAGGGTCAGAAGAGGAACTGATTCAGGGTTACAATTTGGACTTCGCAGACAACAGGAGCACTAAATGGTGCTGAGGGGGACTCAATAAAGTGGACCGGCCGCCTAATGTAAGCAATTGTGCACAAATATTGTACGATGACTAGCGTTGCCGGTGCTTTTTTCTTAAAGAGTCAGTTCTTGGCACCCATTCCCTACTTGACTCAGCCTAATCTTCAAGAATATTTGTCAAGAACTAAAAAAAATCCAGAAAAGGTTTAACCTCCCCGGTCTCCCGCGTGACAGGCGGGGATACTGACCACTATACTAACGAGGAGACGTGAGGGCATGAAATGAACAGCTGCTGATGTCTGCACAGCATCCAGCGACCACCTAGATGGCCTAGGGGGTCTCATTTTCCCCCGTCAAACGGCTTGCCCGATCTAAGGCTAATTTCTTTCTTTTTATCGGCACCAGGCTTAAAACTCAGTTTAAGGCGATAGTTCCGGGCTATGTTTGACTCCAGAGTTGAATCTGTCATCCCGCATTTCCTCAGCAAATCAAGCTACCCATCTCAAGTCTCATGAGCTGAGGACGGCAAAGTCCCTGTGGGCTTAGGACAGTCAAAGAAACCCCTGGGCTGCATGCTAAGCCCCTTTTCGGCTTCACTTTCCGAATCCTGCCCTAGCTTGCGATTAGTTTTTTCCTCACTTCTTGCCCCCATCTCCCACCTTGCCTCATGGTCTCCCCTCCTCTGCGCACCTGACAGTTTGCCTGCCCTTCCACTGCCTGTCTCCAGACTTTCCAAGGAGAAAAGGCAAAGCACTAAAGCGGGCCGGGCAACGGGTCAAGTTCCGCTTTCGGCGACTAGCAGGGAGGTAGCGTGGCCGAGCGGTCTAAGGCGCTGGATTAAGGCTCCAGTCTCTTCGGAGGCGTGGGTTCAAATCCCACCGCTGCCACTTTTCCTGGCCTTGCATTTTAAAGAAGAACGTAACGTTGACCTCTTCCTTCATTAGTGCCACCTCTGTCGCAATGAGCAAGCGGATGGTATGCCACACCCTGCAGGAAAAAGGTTTCGCTTCTGACGTCTTGCTTTTCTGGACATCCAGTCTCAAGTTTCCCATCTGGAACGGCGCTCCCTGCTGCTTTGTGAAGACTTGCTGCAAGAGCCTTCGAAACCCAGGAGCTCTTGCGTTGAGCTGTGACGCGTCCTGGGAAGACCTCCCGTTGCAGCGGAATGAGCCCCACTTCCAGGGCGTGCTGGTAGCAAATTTCCCACAGCCCACAGGGAGCAAACGATCCCAGGTGTGATGTATCACCAGGAGAGGCTGAGATGAGAGTAAGGGTTCACGCGTGTGCCCGGACCGAGGTTAATGATGGGATTAGAGCTAGGGTTAGATGCAGGGAAAGAGTGAGAGTTATAATTAGGGATAAAGCTAACAGGTGATCATTACTCGTCATGTAACATGATACAAAGGGTCAGAAGAGGAACTGATTCAGGGTTACAATTTGGACTTCGCAGACAACAGGAGCACTAAATGGTGCTGAGGGGGACTCAATAAAGTGGACCGGCCGCCTAATGTAAGCAATTGTGCACAAATATTGTACGATGACTAGCGTTGCCGGTGCTTTTTTCTTAAAGAGTCAGTTCTTGGCACCCATTCCCTACTTGACTCAGCCTAATCTTCAAGAATATTTGTCAAGAACTAAAAAAAATCCAGAAAAGGTTTAACCTCCCCGTCGGGGAACCCCGGTCTCCCGCGTGACAGGCGGGGATACTGACCACTATACTAACGAGGAGACGTGAGGGCATGAAATGAACAGCTGCTGATGTCTGCACAGCATCCAGCGACCACCTAGATGGCCTAGGGGGTCTCATTTTCCCCCGTCAAACGGCTTGCCCGATCTAAGGCTAATTTCTTTCTTTTTATCGGCACCAGGCTTAAAACTCAGTTTAAGGCGATAGTTCCGGGCTATGTTTGACTCCAGAGTTGAATCTGTCATCCCGCATTTCCTCAGCAAATCAAGCTACCCATCTCAAGTCTCATGAGCTGAGGACGGCAAAGTCCCTGTGGGCTTAGGACAGTCAAAGAAACCCCTGGGCTGCATGCTAAGCCCCTTTTCGGCTTCACTTTCCGAATCCTGCCCTAGCTTGCGATTAGTTTTTTTCTCACTTCTTGCCCCCATCTCCCACCTTGCCTCATGGTCTCCCCTCCTCTGCGCACCTGACAGTTTGCCTGCCCTTCCACTGCCTGTCTCCAGACTTTCCAAGGAGAAAATGCAAAGCACTAAAGCGGGCCGGGCAACGGGTCAAGTTCCGCTTTCGGCGACTAGCAGGGAGGTAGCGTGGCCGAGCGGTCTAAGGCGCTGGATTAAGGCTCCAGTCTCTTCGGAGGCGTGGGTTCAAATCCCACCGCTGCCACTTTTCCTGGCCTTGCATTTTAAAGAAGAACGTAACGTTGACCTCTTCCTTCATTAGTGCCACCTCTGTCGCAATGAGCAAGCGGATGGTATGCCACACCCTGCAGGAAAAAGGTTTCGCTTCTGACGTCTTGCTTTTCTGGACATCCAGTCTCAAGTTTCCCATCTGGAACGGCGCTCCCTGCTGCTTTGTGAAGGCTTGCTGCAAGAGCCTTCGAAACCCAGGAGCTCTTGCGTTGAGCTGTGACGCGTCCTGGGAAGACCTCCCGTTGCAGCGGAATGAGCCCCACTTCCAGGGCGTGCTGGTAGCAAATTTCCCACAGCCCACAGGGAGCAAACGATCCCAGGTGTGATGTATCACCAGGAGAGGCTGAGATGAGAGTAAGGGTTCACGCGTGTGCCCGGACCGAGGTTAATGATGGGATTAGAGCTAGGGTTAGATGCAGGGAAAGAGTGAGAGTTATAATTAGGGATAAAGCTAACAGGTGATCATTACTCGTCATGTAACATGATACAAAGGGTCAGAAGAGGAACTGATTCAGGGTTACAATTTGGACTTCGCAGACAACAGGAGCACTAAATGGTGCTGAGGGGGACTCAATAAAGTGGACCGGCCGCCTAATGTAAGCAATTGTGCACAAATATTGTACGATGACTAGCGTTGCCGGTGCTTTTTTCTTAAAGAGTCAGTTCTTGGCACCCATTCCCTACTTGACTCAGCCTAATCTTCAAGAATATTTGTCAAGAACTAAAAAAAATCCAGAAAAGGTTTAACCTCCCCGTCGGGGAATTGAACCCCGGTCTCCCGCGTGACAGGCGGGGATACTGACCACTATACTAACGAGGAGACGTGAGGGCATGAAATGAACAGCTGCTGATGTCTGCACAGCATCCAGCGACCACCTAGATGGCCTAGGGGGTCTCATTTTCCCCCGTCAAACGGCTTGCCCGATCTAAGGCTAATTTCTTTCTTTTTATCGGCACCAGGCTTAAAACTCAGTTTAAGGCGATAGTTCCGGGCTATGTTTGACTCCAGAGTTGAATCTGTCATCCCGCATTTCCTCAGCAAATCAAGCTACCCATCTCAAGTCTCATGAGCTGAGGACGGCAAAGTCCCTGTGGGCTTAGGACAGTCAAAGAAACCCCTGGGCTGCATGCTAAGCCCCTTTTCGGCTTCACTTTCCGAATCCTGCCCTAGCTTGCGATTAGTTTTTTTCTCACTTCTTGCCCCCATCTCCCACCTTGCCTCATGGTCTCCCCTCCTCTGCGCACCTGACAGTTTGCCTGCCCTTCCACTGCCTGTCTCCAGACTTTCCAAGGAGAAAAGGCAAAGCACTAAAGCGGGCCGGGCAACGGGTCAAGTTCCGCTTTCGGCGACTAGCAGGGAGGTAGCGTGGCCGAGCGGTCTAAGGCGCTGGATTAAGGCTCCAGTCTCTTCGGAGGCGTGGGTTCAAATCCCACCGCTGCCACTTTTCCTGGCCTTGCATTTTAAAGAAGAACGTAACGTTGACCTCTTCCTTCATTAGTGCCACCTCTGTCGCAATGAGCAAGCGGATGGTATGCCACACCCTGCAGGAAAAAGGTTTCGCTTCTGACGTCTTGCTTTTCTGGACATCCAGTCTCAAGTTTCCCATCTGGAACGGCGCTCCCTGCTGCTTTGTGAAGGCTTGCTGCAAGAGCCTTCGAAACCCAGGAGCTCTTGCGTTGAGCTGTGACGCGTCCTGGGAAGACCTCCCGTTGCAGCGGAATGAGCCCCACTTCCAGGGCGTGCTGGTAGCAAATTTCCCACAGCCCACAGGGAGCAAACGATCCCAGGTGTGATGTATCACCAGGAGAGGCTGAGATGAGAGTAAGGGTTCACGCGTGTGCCCGGACCGAGGTTAATGATGGGATTAGAGCTAGGGTTAGATGCAGGGAAAGAGTGAGAGTTATAATTAGGGATAAAGCTAACAGGTGATCATTACTCGTCATGTAACATGATACAAAGGGTCAGAAGAGGAACTGATTCAGGGTTACAATTTGGACTTCGCAGACAACAGGAGCACTAAATGGTGCTGAGGGGGACTCAATAAAGTGGACCGGCCGCCTAATGTAAGCAATTGTGCACAAATATTGTACGATGACTAGCGTTGCCGGTGCTTTTTTCTTAAAGAGTCAGTTCTTGGCACCCATTCCCTACTTGACTCAGCCTAATCTTCAAGAATATTTGTCAAGAACTAAAAAAAATCCAGAAAAGGTTTAACCTCCCCGGTCTCCCGCGTGACAGGCGGGGATACTGACCACTATACTAACGAGGAGACGTGAGGGCATGAAATGAACAGCTGCTGATGTCTGCACAGCATCCAGCGACCACCTAGATGGCCTAGGGGGTCTCATTTTCCCCCGTCAAACGGCTTGCCCGATCTAAGGCTAATTTCTTTCTTTTTATCGGCACCAGGCTTAAAACTCAGTTTAAGGCGATAGTTCCGGGCTATGTTTGACTCCAGAGTTGAATCTGTCATCCCGCATTTCCTCAGCAAATCAAGCTACCCATCTCAAGTCTCATGAGCTGAGGACGGCAAAGTCCCTGTGGGCTTAGGACAGTCAAAGAAACCCCTGGGCTGCATGCTAAGCCCCTTTTCGGCTTCACTTTCCGAATCCTGCCCTAGCTTGCGATTAGTTTTTTTCTCACTTCTTGCCCCCAACTCCCACCTTGCCTCATGGTCTCCCCTCCTCTGCGCACCTGACAGTTTGCCTGCCCTTCCACTGCCTGTCTCCAGACTTTCCAAGGAGAAAAGGCAAAGCACTAAAGCGGGCCGGGCAACGGGTCAAGTTCCGCTTTCGGCGACTAGCAGGGAGGTAGCGTGGCCGAGCGGTCTAAGGTGCTGGATTAAGGCTCCAGTCTCTTCGGAGGCGTGGGTTCAAATCCCACCGCTGCCACTTTTCCTGGCCTTGCATTTTAAAGAAGAACGTAACGTTGACCTCTTCCTTCATTAGTGCCAGCTCTGTCGCAATGAGCAAGCGGATGGTATGCCACACCCTGCAGGAAAAAGGTTTCGCTTCTGACGTCTTGCTTTTCTGGACATCCAGTCTCAAGTTTCCCATCTGGAACGGCGCTCCCTGCTGCTTTGTGAAGGCTTGCTGCAAGAGCCTTCGAAACCCAGGAGCTCTTGCGTTGAGCTGTGACGCGTCCTGGGAAGACCTCCCGTTGCAGCGGAATGAGCCCCACTTCCAGGGCGTGCTGGTAGCAAATTTCCCACAGCCCACAGGGAGCAAACGATCCCAGGTGTGATGTATCACCAGGAGAGGCTGAGATGAGAGTAAGGGTTCACGCGTGTGCCCGGACCGAGGTTAATGATGGGATTAGAGCTAGGGTTAGATGCAGGGAAAGAGTGAGAGTTATAATTAGGGATAAAGCTAACAGGTGATCATTACTCGTCATGTAACATGATACAAAGGGTCAGAAGAGGAACTGATTCAGGGTTACAATTTGGACTTCGCAGACAACAGGAGCACTAAATGGTGCTGAGGGGGACTCAATAAAGTGGACCGGCCGCCTAATGTAAGCAATTGTGCACAAATATTGTACGATGACTAGCGTTGCCGGTGCTTTTTTCTTAAAGAGTCAGTTCTTGGCACCCATTCCCTACTTGACTCAGCCTAATCTTCAAGAATATTTGTCAAGAACTAAAAAAAATCCAGAAAAGGTTTAACCTCCCCGGTCTCCCGCGTGACAGGCGGGGATACTGACCACTATACTAACGAGGAGACGTGAGGGCATGAAATGAACAGCTGCTGATGTCTGCACAGCATCCAGCGACCACCTAGATGGCCTAGGGGGTCTCATTTTCCCCCGTCAAACGGCTTGCCCGATCTAAGGCTAATTTCTTTCTTTTTATCGGCACCAGGCTTAAAACTCAGTTTAAGGCGATAGTTCCGGGCTATGTTTGACTCCAGAGTTGAATCTGTCATCCCGCATTTCCTCAGCAAATCAAGCTACCCATCTCAAGTCTCATGAGCTGAGGACGGCAAAGTCCCTGTGGGCTTAGGACAGTCAAAGAAACCCCTGGGCTGCATGCTAAGCCCCTTTTCGGCTTCACTTTCCGAATCCTGCCCTAGCTTGCGATTAGTTTTTTTCTCACTTCTTGCCCCCAACTCCCACCTTGCCTCATGGTCTCCCCTCCTCTGCGCACCTGACAGTTTGCCTGCCCTTCCACTGCCTGTCTCCAGACTTTCCAAGGAGAAAAGGCAAAGCACTAAAGCGGGCCGGGCAACGGGTCAAGTTCCGCTTTCGGCGACTAGCAGGGAGGTAGCGTGGCCGAGCGGTCTAAGGTGCTGGATTAAGGCTCCAGTCTCTTCGGAGGCGTGGGTTCAAATCCCACCGCTGCCACTTTTCCTGGCCTTGCATTTTAAAGAAGAACGTAACGTTGACCTCTTCCTTCATTAGTGCCAGCTCTGTCGCAATGAGCAAGCGGATGGTATGCCACACCCTGCAGGAAAAAGGTTTCGCTTCTGACGTCTTGCTTTTCTGGACATCCAGTCTCAAGTTTCCCATCTGGAACGGCGCTCCCTGCTGCTTTGTGAAGGCTTGCTGCAAGAGCCTTCGAAACCCAGGAGCTCTTGCGTTGAGCTGTGACGCGTCCTGGGAAGACCTCCCGTTGCAGCGGAATGAGCCCCACTTCCAGGGCGTGCTGGTAGCAAATTTCCCACAGCCCACAGGGAGCAAACGATCCCAGGTGTGATGTATCACCAGGAGAGGCTGAGATGAGAGTAAGGGTTCACGCGTGTGCCCGGACCGAGGTTAATGATGGGATTAGAGCTAGGGTTAGATGCAGGGAAAGAGTGAGAGTTATAATTAGGGATAAAGCTAACAGGTGATCATTACTCGTCATGTAACATGATACAAAGGGTCAGAAGAGGAACTGATTCAGGGTTACAATTTGGACTTCGCAGACAACAGGAGCACTAAATGGTGCTGAGGGGGACTCAATAAAGTGGACCGGCCGCCTAATGTAAGCAATTGTGCACAAATATTGTACGATGACTAGCGTTGCCGGTGCTTTTTTCTTAAAGAGTCAGTTCTTGGCACCCATTCCCTACTTGACTCAGCCTAATCTTCAAGAATATTTGTCAAGAACTAAAAAAAATCCAGAAAAGGTTTAACCTCCCCGTCGGGGAATTGAACCCCGGTCTCCCGCGTGACAGGCGGGGATACTGACCACTATACTAACGAGGAGACGTGAGGGCATGAAATGAACAGCTGCTGATGTCTGCACAGCATCCAGCGACCACCTAGATGGCCTAGGGGGTCTCATTTTCCCCCGTCAAACGGCTTGCCCGATCTAAGGCTAATTTCTTTCTTTTTATCGGCACCAGGCTTAAAACTCAGTTTAAGGCGATAGTTCCGGGCTATGTTTGACTCCAGAGTTGAATCTGTCATCCCGCATTTCCTCAGCAAATCAAGCTACCCATCTCAAGTCTCATGAGCTGAGGACGGCAAAGTCCCTGTGGGCTTAGGACAGTCAAAGAAACCCCTGGGCTGCATGCTAAGCCCCTTTTCGGCTTCACTTTCCGAATCCTGCCCTAGCTTGCGATTAGTTTTTTTCTCACTTCTTGCCCCCATCTCCCACCTTGCCTCATGGTCTCCCCTCCTCTGCGCACCTGACAGTTTGCCTGCCCTTCCACTGCCTGTCTCCAGACTTTCCAAGGAGAAAAGGCAAAGCACTAAAGCGGGCCGGGCAACGGGTCAAGTTCCGCTTTCGGCAACTAGCAGGGAGGTAGCGTGGCCGAGCGGTCTAAGGCGCTGGATTAAGGCTCCAGTCTCTTCGGAGGCGTGGGTTCAAATCCCACCGCTGCCACTTTTCCTGGCCTTGCATTTTAAAGAAGAACGTAACGTTGACCTCTTCCTTCATTAGTGCCACCTCTGTCGCAATGAGCAAGCGGATGGTATGCCACACCCTGCAGGAAAAAGGTTTCGCTTCTGACGTCTTGCTTTTCTGGACATCCAGTCTCAAGTTTCCCATCTGGAACGGCGCTCCCTGCTGCTTTGTGAAGGCTTGCTGCAAGAGCCTTCGAAACCCAGGAGCTCTTGCGTTGAGCTGTGACGCGTCCTGGGAAGACCTCCCGTTGCAGCGGAATGAGCCCCACTTCCAGGGCGTGCTGGTAGCAAATTTCCCACAGCCCACAGGGAGCAAACGATCCCAGGTGTGATGTATCACCAGGAGAGGCTGAGATGAGAGTAAGGGTTCACGCGTGTGCCCGGACCGAGGTTAATGATGGGATTAGAGCTAGGGTTAGATGCAGGGAAAGAGTGAGAGTTATAATTAGGGATAAAGCTAACAGGTGATCATTACTCGTCATGTAACATGATACAAAGGGTCAGAAGAGGAACTGATTCAGGGTTACAATTTGGACTTCGCAGACAACAGGAGCACTAAATGGTGCTGAGGGGGACTCAATAAAGTGGACCGGCCGCCTAATGTAAGCAATTGTGCACAAATATTGTACGATGACTAGCGTTGCCGGTGCTTTTTTCTTAAAGAGTCAGTTCTTGGCACCCATTCCCTACTTGACTCAGCCTAATCTTCAAGAATATTTGTCAAGAACTAAAAAAAATCCAGAAAAGGTTTAACCTCCCCGTCGGGGAATTGAACCCCGGTCTCCCGCGTGACAGGCGGGGATACTGACCACTATACTAACGAGGAGACGTGAGGGCATGAAATGAACAGCTGCTGATGTCTGCACAGCATCCAGCGACCACCTAGATGGCCGAGGGGGTCTCATTTTCCCCCGTCAAACGGCTTGCCCGATCTAAGGCTAATTTCTTTCTTTTTATCGGCACCAGGCTTAAAACTCAGTTTAAGGCGATAGTTCCGGGCTATGTTTGACTCCAGAGTTGAATCTGTCATCCCGCATTTCCTCAGCAAATCAAGCTACCCATCTCAAGTCTCATGAGCTGAGGACGGCAAAGTCCCTGTGGGCTTAGGACAGTCAAAGAAACCCCTGGGCTGCATGCTAAGCCCCTTTTCGGCTTCACTTTCCGAATCCTGCCCTAGCTTGCGATTAGTTTTTTTCTCACTTCTTGCCCCCATCTCCCACCTTGCCTCATGGTCTCCCCTCCTCTGCGCACCTGACAGTTTGCCTGCCCTTCCACTGCCTGTCTCCAGACTTTCCAAGGAGAAAAGGCAAAGCACTAAAGCGGGCCGGGCAACGGGTCAAGTTCCGCTTTCGGCGACTAGCAGGGAGGTAGCGTGGCCGAGCGGTCTAAGGCGCTGGATTAAGGCTCCAGTCTCTTCGGAGGCGTGGGTTCAAATCCCACCGCTGCCACTTTTCCTGGCCTTGCATTTTAAAGAAGAACGTAACGTTGACCTCTTCCTTCATTAGTGCCACCTCTGTCGCAATGAGCAAGCGGATGGTATGCCACACCCTGCAGGAAAAAGGTTTCGCTTCTGACGTCTTGCTTTTCTGGACATCCAGTCTCAAGTTTCCCATCTGGAACGGCGCTCCCTGCTGCTTTGTGAAGGCTTGCTGCAAGAGCCTTCGAAACCCAGGAGCTCTTGCGTTGAGCTGTGACGCGTCCTGGGAAGACCTCCCGTTGCAGCGGAATGAGCCCCTCTTCCAGGGCGTGCTGGTAGCAAATTTCCCACAGCCCACAGGGAGCAAACGATCCCAGGTGTGATGTATCACCAGGAGAGGCTGAGATGAGAGTAAGGGTTCACGCGTGTGCCCGGACCGAGGTTAATGATGGGATTAGAGCTAGGGTTAGATGCAGGGAAAGAGTGAGAGTTATAATTAGGGATAAAGCTAACAGGTGATCATTACTCGTCATGTAACATGATACAAAGGGTCAGAAGAGGAACTGATTCAGGGTTACAATTTGGACTTCGCAGACAACAGGAGCACTAAATGGTGCTGAGGGGGACTCAATAAAGTGGACCGGCCGCCTAATGTAAGCAATTGTGCACAAATATTGTACGATGACTAGCGTTGCCGGTGCTTTTTTCTTAAAGAGTCAGTTCTTGGCACCCATTCCCTACTTGACTCAGCCTAATCTTCAAGAATATTTGTCAAGAACTAAAAAAAATCCAGAAAAGGTTTAACCTCCCCGGTCTCCCGCGTGACAGGCGGGGATACTGACCACTATACTAACGAGGAGACGTGAGGGCATGAAATGAACAGCTGCTGATGTCTGCACAGCATCCAGCGACCACCTAGATGGCCTAGGGGGTCTCATTTTCCCCCGTCAAACGGCTTGCTCGATCTAAGGCTAATTTCTTTCTTTTTATCGGCACCAGGCTTAAAACTCAGTTTAAGGCGATAGTTCCGGGCTATGTTTGACTCCAGAGTTGAATCTGTCATCCCGCATTTCCTCAGCAAATCAAGCTACCCATCTCAAGTCTCATGAGCTGAGGACGGCAAAGTCCCTGTGGGCTTAGGACAGTCAAAGAAACCCCTGGGCTGCATGCTAAGCCCCTTTTCGGCTTCACTTTCCGAATCCTGCCCTAGCTTGCGATTAGTTTTTTTCTCACTTCTTGCCCCCAACTCCCACCTTGCCTCATGGTCTCCCCTCCTCTGCGCACCTGACAGTTTGCCTGCCCTTCCACTGCCTGTCTCCAGACTTTCCAAGGAGAAAAGGCAAAGCACTAAAGCGGGCCGGGCAACGGGTCAAGTTCCGCTTTCGGCGACTAGCAGGGAGGTAGCGTGGCCGAGCGGTCTAAGGTGCTGGATTAAGGCTCCAGTCTCTTCGGAGGCGTGGGTTCAAATCCCACCGCTGCCACTTTTCCTGGCCTTGCATTTTAAAGAAGAACGTAACGTTGACCTCTTCCTTCATTAGTGCCAGCTCTGTCGCAATGAGCAAGCGGATGGTATGCCACACCCTGCAGGAAAAAGGTTTCGCTTCTGACGTCTTGCTTTTCTGGACATCCAGTCTCAAGTTTCCCATCTGGAACGGCGCTCCCTGCTGCTTTGTGAAGGCTTGCTGCAAGAGCCTTCGAAACCCAGGAGCTCTTGCGTTGAGCTGTGACGCGTCCTGGGAAGACCTCCCGTTGCAGCGGAATGAGCCCCACTTCCAGGGCGTGCTGGTAGCAAATTTCCCACAGCCCACAGGGAGCAAACGATCCCAGGTGTGATGTATCACCAGGAGAGGCTGAGATGAGAGTAAGGGTTCACGCGTGTGCCCGGACCGAGGTTAATGATGGGAATAGAGCTAGGGTTAGATGCAGGGAAAGAGTGAGAGTTATAATTAGGGATAAAGCTAACAGGTGATCATTACTCGTCATGTAACATGATACAAAGGGTCAGAAGAGGAACTGATTCAGGGTTACAATTTGGACTTCGCAGACAACAGGAGCACTAAATGGTGCTGAGGGGGACTCAATAAAGTGGACCGGCCGCCTAATGTAAGCAATTGTGCACAAATATTGTACGATGACTAGCGTTGCCGGTGCTTTTTTCTTAAAGAGTCAGTTCTTGGCACCCATTCCCTACTTGACTCAGCCTAATCTTCAAGAATATTTGTCAAGAACTAAAAAAAATCCAGAAAAGGTTTAACCTCCCCGTCGGGGAATTGAACCCCGGTCTCCCGCGTGACAGGCGGGGATACTGACCACTATACTAACGAGGAGACGTGAGGGCATGAAATGAACAGCTGCTGATGTCTGCACAGCATCCAGCGACCACCTAGATGGCCTAGGGGGTCTCATTTTCCCCCGTCAAACGGCTTGCCCGATCTAAGGCTAATTTCTTTCTTTTTATCGGCACCAGGCTTAAAACTCAGTTTAAGGCGATAGTTCCGGGCTATGTTTGACTCCAGAGTTGAATCTGTCATCCCGCATTTCCTCAGCAAATCAAGCTACCCATCTCAAGTCTCATGAGCTGAGGACGGCAAAGTCCCTGTGGGCTTAGGACAGTCAAAGAAACCCCTGGGCTGCATGCTAAGCCCCTTTTCGGCTTCACTTTCCGAATCCTGCCCTAGCTTGCGATTAGTTTTTTTCTCACTTCTTGCCCCCATCTCCCACCTTGCCTCATGGTCTCCCCTCCTCTGCGCACCTGACAGTTTGCCTGCCCTTCCACTGCCTGTCTCCAGACTTTCCAAGGAGAAAAGGCAAAGCACTAAAGCGGGCCGGGCAACGGGTCAAGTTCCGCTTTCGGCAACTAGCAGGGAGGTAGCGTGGCCGAGCGGTCTAAGGCGCTGGATTAAGGCTCCAGTCTCTTCGGAGGCGTGGGTTCAAATCCCACCGCTGCCACTTTTCCTGGCCTTGCATTTTAAAGAAGAACGTAACGTTGACCTCTTCCTTCATTAGTGCCACCTCTGTCGCAATGAGCAAGCGGATGGTATGCCACACCCTGCAGGAAAAAGGTTTCGCTTCTGACGTCTTGCTTTTCTGGACATCCAGTCTCAAGTTTCCCATCTGGAACGGCGCTCCCTGCTGCTTTGTGAAGGCTTGCTGCAAGAGCCTTCGAAACCCAGGAGCTCTTGCGTTGAGCTGTGACGCGTCCTGGGAAGACCTCCCGTTGCAGCGGAATGAGCCCCACTTCCAGGGCGTGCTGGTAGCAAATTTCCCACAGCCCACAGGGAGCAAACGATCCCAGGTGTGATGTATCACCAGGAGAGGCTGAGATGAGAGTAAGGGTTCACGCGTGTGCCCGGACCGAGGTTAATGATGGGATTAGAGCTAGGGTTAGATGCAGGGAAAGAGTGAGAGTTATAATTAGGGATAAAGCTAACAGGTGATCATTACTCGTCATGTAACATGATACAAAGGGTCAGAAGAGGAACTGATTCAGGGTTACAATTTGGACTTCGCAGACAACAGGAGCACTAAATGGTGCTGAGGGGGACTCAATAAAGTGGACCGGCCGCCTAATGTAAGCAATTGTGCACAAATATTGTACGATGACTAGCGTTGCCGGTGCTTTTTTCTTAAAGAGTCAGTTCTTGGCACCCATTCCCTACTTGACTCAGCCTAATCTTCAAGAATATTTGTCAAGAACTAAAAAAAATCCAGAAAAGGTTTAACCTCCCCGTCGGGGAATTGAACCCCGGTCTCCCGCGTGACAGGCGGGGATACTGACCACTATACTAACGAGGAGACGTGAGGGCATGAAATGAACAGCTGCTGATGTCTGCACAGCATCCAGCGACCACCTAGATGGCCGAGGGGGTCTCATTTTCCCCCGTCAAACGGCTTGCCCGATCTAAGGCTAATTTCTTTCTTTTTATCGGCACCAGGCTTAAAACTCAGTTTAAGGCGATAGTTCCGGGCTATGTTTGACTCCAGAGTTGAATCTGTCATCCCGCATTTCCTCAGCAAATCAAGCTACCCATCTCAAGTCTCATGAGCTGAGGACGGCAAAGTCCCTGTGGGCTTAGGACAGTCAAAGAAACCCCTGGGCTGCATGCTAAGCCCCTTTTCGGCTTCACTTTCCGAATCCTGCCCTAGCTTGCGATTAGTTTTTTTCTCACTTCTTGCCCCCATCTCCCACCTTGCCTCATGGTCTCCCCTCCTCTGCGCACCTGACAGTTTGCCTGCCCTTCCACTGCCTGTCTCCAGACTTTCCAAGGAGAAAAGGCAAAGCACTAAAGCGGGCCGGGCAACGGGTCAAGTTCCGCTTTCGGCGACTAGCAGGGAGGTAGCGTGGCCGAGCGGTCTAAGGCGCTGGATTAAGGCTCCAGTCTCTTCGGAGGCGTGGGTTCAAATCCCACCGCTGCCACTTTTCCTGGCCTTGCATTTTAAAGAAGAACGTAACGTTGACCTCTTCCTTCATTAGTGCCACCTCTGTCGCAATGAGCAAGCGGATGGTATGCCACACCCTGCAGGAAAAAGGTTTCGCTTCTGACGTCTTGCTTTTCTGGACATCCAGTCTCAAGTTTCCCATCTGGAACGGCGCTCCCTGCTGCTTTGTGAAGGCTTGCTGCAAGAGCCTTCGAAACCCAGGAGCTCTTGCGTTGAGCTGTGACGCGTCCTGGGAAGACCTCCCGTTGCAGCGGAATGAGCCCCACTTCCAGGGCGTGCTGGTAGCAAATTTCCCACAGCCCACAGGGAGCAAACGATCCCAGGTGTGATGTATCACCAGGAGAGGCTGAGATGAGAGTAAGGGTTCACGCGTGTGCCCGGACCGAGGTTAATGATGGGATTAGAGCTAGGGTTAGATGCAGGGAAAGAGTGAGAGTTATAATTAGGGATAAAGCTAACAGGTGATCATTACTCGTCATGTAACATGATACAAAGGGTCAGAAGAGGAACTGATTCAGGGTTACAATTTGGACTTCGCAGACAACAGGAGCACTAAATGGTGCTGAGGGGGACTCAATAAAGTGGACCGGCCGCCTAATGTAAGCAATTGTGCACAAATATTGTACGATGACTAGCGTTGCCGGTGCTTTTTTCTTAAAGAGTCAGTTCTTGGCACCCATTCCCTACTTGACTCAGCCTAATCTTCAAGAATATTTGTCAAGAACTAAAAAAAATCCAGAAAAGGTTTAACCTCCCCGTCGGGGCCGGTCTCCCGCGTGACAGGCGGGGATACTGACCACTATACTAACGAGGAGACGTGAGGGCATGAAATGAACAGCTGCTGATGTCTGCACAGCATCCAGCGACCACCTAGATGGCCTAGGGGGTCTCATTTTCCCCCGTCAAACGGCTTGCCCGATCTAAGGCTAATTTCTTTCTTTTTATCGGCACCAGGCTTAAAACTCAGTTTAAGGCGATAGTTCCGGGCTATGTTTGACTCCAGAGTTGAATCTGTCATCCCGCATTTCCTCAGCAAATCAAGCTACCCATCTCAAGTCTCATGAGCTGAGGACGGCAAAGTCCCTGTGGGCTTAGGACAGTCAAAGAAACCCCTGGGCTGCATGCTAAGCCCCTTTTCGGCTTCACTTTCCGAATCCTGCCCTAGCTTGCGATTAGTTTTTTTCTCACTTCTTGCCCCCAACTCCCACCTTGCCTCATGGTCTCCCCTCCTCTGCGCACCTGACAGTTTGCCTGCCCTTCCACTGCCTGTCTCCAGACTTTCCAAGGAGAAAAGGCAAAGCACTAAAGCGGGCCGGGCAACGGGTCAAGTTCCGCTTTCGGCGACTAGCAGGGAGGTAGCGTGGCCGAGCGGTCTAAGGTGCTGGATTAAGGCTCCAGTCTCTTCGGAGGCGTGGGTTCAAATCCCACCGCTGCCACTTTTCCTGGCCTTGCATTTTAAAGAAGAACGTAACGTTGACCTCTTCCTTCATTAGTGCCAGCTCTGTCGCAATGAGCAAGCGGATGGTATGCCACACCCTGCAGGAAAAAGGTTTCGCTTCTGATGTCTTGCTTTTCTGGACATCCAGTCTCAAGTTTCCCATCTGGAACGGCGCTCCCTGCTGCTTTGTGAAGGCTTGCTGTAAGAGCCTTCGAAACCCAGGAGCTCTTGCGTTGAGCTGTGACGCGTCCTGGGAAGACCTCCCGTTGCAGCGGAATGAGCCCCACTTCCAGGGCGTGCTGGTAGCAAATTTCCCACAGCCCACAGGGAGCAAACGATCCCAGGTGTGATGTATCACCAGGAGAGGCTGAGATGAGAGTAAGGGTTCACGCGTGTGCCCGGACCGAGGTTAATGATGGGATTAGAGCTAGGGTTAGATGCAGGGAAAGAGTGAGAGTTATAATTAGGGATAAAGCTAACAGGTGATCATTACTCGTCATGTAACATGATACAAAGGGTCAGAAGAGGAACTGATTCAGGGTTACAATTTGGACTTCGCAGACAACAGGAGCACTAAATGGTGCTGAGGGGGACTCAATAAAGTGGACCGGCCGCCTAATGTAAGCAATTGTGCACAAATATTGTACGATGACTAGCGTTGCCGGTGCTTTTTTCTTAAAGAGTCAGTTCTTGGCACCCATTCCCTACTTGACTCAGCCTAATCTTCAAGAATATTTGTCAAGAACTAAAAAAAATCCAGAAAAGGTTTAACCTCCCCCCCGGTCTCCCGCGTGACAGGCGGGGATACTGACCACTATACTAACGAGGAGACGTGAGGGCATGAAATGAACAGCTGCTGATGTCTGCACAGCATCCAGCGACCACCTAGATGGCCTAGGGGGTCTCATTTTCCCCCGTCAAACGGCTTGCCCGATCTAAGGCTAATTTCTTTCTTTTTATCGGCACCAGGCTTAAAACTCAGTTTAAGGCGATAGTTCCGGGCTATGTTTGACTCCAGAGTTGAATCTGTCATCCCGCATTTCCTCAGCAAATCAAGCTACCCATCTCAAGTCTCATGAGCTGAGGACGGCAAAGTCCCTGTGGGCTTAGGACAGTCAAAGAAACCCCTGGGCTGCATGCTAAGCCCCTTTTCGGCTTCACTTTCCGAATCCTGCCCTAGCTTGCGATTAGTTTTTTTCTCACTTCTTGCCCCCATCTCCCACCTTGCCTCATGGTCTCCCCTCCTCTGCGCACCTGACAGTTTGCCTGCCCTTCCACTGCCTGTCTCCAGACTTTCCAAGGAGAAAAGGCAAAGCACTAAAGCGGGCCGGGCAACGGGTCAAGTTCCGCTTTCGGCGACTAGCAGGGAGGTAGCGTGGCCGAGCGGTCTAAGGCGCTGGATTAAGGCTCCAGTCTCTTCGGAGGCGTGGGTTCAAATCCCACCGCTGCCACTTTTCCTGGCCTTGCATTTTAAAGAAGAACGTAACGTTGACCTCTTCCTTCATTAGTGCCACCTCTGTCGCAATGAGCAAGCGGATGGTATGCCACACCCTGCAGGAAAAAGGTTTCGCTTCTGACGTCTTGCTTTTCTGGACATCCAGTCTCAAGTTTCCCATCTGGAACGGCGCTCCCTGCTGCTTTGTGAAGGCTTGCTGCAAGAGCCTTCGAAACCCAGGAGCTCTTGCGTTGAGCTGTGACGCGTCCTGGGAAGACCTCCCGTTGCAGCGGAATGAGCCCCACTTCCAGGGCGTGCTGGTAGCAAATTTCCCACAGCCCACAGGGAGCAAACGATCCCAGGTGTGATGTATCACCAGGAGAGGCTGAGATGAGAGTAAGGGTTCACGCGTGTGCCCGGACCGAGGTTAATGATGGGATTAGAGCTAGGGTTAGATGCAGGGAAAGAGTGAGAGTTATAATTAGGGATAAAGCTAACAGGTGATCATTACTCGTCATGTAACATGATACAAAGGGTCAGAAGAGGAACTGATTCAGGGTTACAATTTGGACTTCGCAGACAACAGGAGCACTAAATGGTGCTGAGGGGGACTCAATAAAGTGGACCGGCCGCCTAATGTAAGCAATTGTGCACAAATATTGTACGATGACTAGCGTTGCCGGTGCTTTTTTCTTAAAGAGTCAGTTCTTGGCACCCATTCCCTACTTGACTCAGCCTAATCTTCAAGAATATTTGTCAAGAACTAAAAAAAATCCAGAAAAGGTTTAACCTCCCCGTCGGGGAATTGAACCCCGGTCTCCCGCGTGACAGGCGGGGATACTGACCACTATACTAACGAGGAGACGTGAGGGCATGAAATGAACAGCTGCTGATGTCTGCACAGCATCCAGCGACCACCTAGATGGCCTAGGGGGTCTCATTTTCCCCCGTCAAACGGCTTGCCCGATCTAAGGCTAATTTCTTTCTTTTTATCGGCACCAGGCTTAAAACTCAGTTTAAGGCGATAGTTCCGGGCTATGTTTGACTCCAGAGTTGAATCTGTCATCCCGCATTTCCTCAGCAAATCAAGCTACCCATCTCAAGTCTCATGAGCTGAGGACGGCAAAGTCCCTGTGGGCTTAGGACAGTCAAAGAAACCCCTGGGCTGCATGCTAAGCCCCTTTTCGGCTTCACTTTCCGAATCCTGCCCTAGCTTGCGATTAGTTTTTTTCTCACTTCTTGCCCCCATCTCCCACCTTGCCTCATGGTCTCCCCTCCTCTGCGCACCTGACAGTTTGCCTGCCCTTCCACTGCCTGTCTCCAGACTTTCCAAGGAGAAAAGGCAAAGCACTAAAGCGGGCCGGGCAACGGGTCAAGTTCCGCTTTCGGCGACTAGCAGGGAGGTAGCGTGGCCGAGCGGTCTAAGGCGCTGGATTAAGGCTCCAGTCTCTTCGGAGGCGTGGGTTCAAATCCCACCGCTGCCACTTTTCCTGGCCTTGCATTTTAAAGAAGAACGTAACGTTGACCTCTTCCTTCATTAGTGCCACCTCTGTCGCAATGAGCAAGCGGATGGTATGCCACACCCTGCAGGAAAAAGGTTTCGCTTCTGACGTCTTGCTTTTCTGGACATCCAGTCTCAAGTTTCCCATCTGGAACGGCGCTCCCTGCTGCTTTGTGAAGGCTTGCTGCAAGAGCCTTCGAAACCCAGGAGCTCTTGCGTTGAGCTGTGACGCGTCCTGGGAAGACCTCCCGTTGCAGCGGAATGAGCCCCACTTCCAGGGCGTGCTGGTAGCAAATTTCCCACAGCCCACAGGGAGCAAACGATCCCAGGTGTGATGTATCACCAGGAGAGGCTGAGATGAGAGTAAGGGTTCACGCGTGTGCCCGGACCGAGGTTAATGATGGGATTAGAGCTAGGGTTAGATGCAGGGAAAGAGTGAGAGTTATAATTAGGGATAAAGCTAACAGGTGATCATTACTCGTCATGTAACATGATACAAAGGGTCAGAAGAGGAACTGATTCAGGGTTACAATTTGGACTTCGCAGACAACAGGAGCACTAAATGGTGCTGAGGGGGACTCAATAAAGTGGACCGGCCGCCTAATGTAAGCAATTGTGCACAAATATTGTACGATGACTAGCGTTGCCGGTGCTTTTTTCTTAAAGAGTCAGTTCTTGGCACCCATTCCCTACTTGACTCAGCCTAATCTTCAAGAATATTTGTCAAGAACTAAAAAAAATCCAGAAAAGGTTTAACCTCCCCGCTCTCCCGCGTGACAGGCGGGGATACTGACCACTATACTAACGAGGAGACGTGAGGGCATGAAATGAACAGCTGCTGATGTCTGCACAGCATCCAGCGACCACCTAGATGGCCTAGGGGGTCTCATTTTCCCCCGTCAAACGGCTTGCCCGATCTAAGGCTAATTTCTTTCTTTTTATCGGCACCAGGCTTAAAACTCAGTTTAAGGCGATAGTTCCGGGCTATGTTTGACTCCAGAGTTGAATCTGTCATCCCGCATTTCCTCAGCAAATCAAGCTACCCATCTCAAGTCTCATGAGCTGAGGACGGCAAAGTCCCTGTGGGCTTAGGACAGTCAAAGAAACCCCTGGGCTGCATGCTAAGCCCCTTTTCGGCTTCACTTTCCGAATCCTGCCCTAGCTTGCGATTAGTTTTTTTCTCACTTCTTGCCCCCAACTCCCACCTTGCCTCATGGTCTCCCCTCCTCTGCGCACCTGACAGTTTGCCTGCCCTTCCACTGCCTGTCTCCAGACTTTCCAAGGAGAAAAGGCAAAGCACTAAAGCGGGCCGGGCAACGGGTCAAGTTCCGCTTTCGGCGACTAGCAGGGAGGTAGCGTGGCCGAGCGGTCTAAGGTGCTGGATTAAGGCTCCAGTCTCTTCGGAGGCGTGGGTTCAAATCCCACCGCTGCCACTTTTCCTGGCCTTGCATTTTAAAGAAGAACGTAACGTTGACCTCTTCCTTCATTAGTGCCAGCTCTGTCGCAATGAGCAAGCGGATGGTATGCCACACCCTGCAGGAAAAAGGTTTCGCTTCTGACGTCTTGCTTTTCTGGACATCCAGTCTCAAGTTTCCCATCTGGAACGGCGCTCCCTGCTGCTTTGTGAAGGCTTGCTGCAAGAGCCTTCGAAACCCAGGAGCTCTTGCGTTGAGCTGTGACGCGTCCTGGGAAGACCTCCCGTTGCAGCGGAATGAGCCCCACTTCCAGGGCGTGCTGGTAGCAAATTTCCCACAGCCCACAGGGAGCAAACGATCCCAGGTGTGATGTATCACCAGGAGAGGCTGAGATGAGAGTAAGGGTTCACGCGTGTGCCCGGACCGAGGTTAATGATGGGAATAGAGCTAGGGTTAGATGCAGGGAAAGAGTGAGAGTTATAATTAGGGATAAAGCTAACAGGTGATCATTACTCGTCATGTAACATGATACAAAGGGTCAGAAGAGGAACTGATTCAGGGTTACAATTTGGACTTCGCAGACAACAGGAGCACTAAATGGTGCTGAGGGGGACTCAATAAAGTGGACCGGCCGCCTAATGTAAGCAATTGTGCACAAATATTGTACGATGACTAGCGTTGCCGGTGCTTTTTTCTTAAAGAGTCAGTTCTTGGCACCCATTCCCTACTTGACTCAGCCTAATCTTCAAGAATATTTGTCAAGAACTAAAAAAAATCCAGAAAAGGTTTAACCTCCCCGTCGGGGAATTGAACCCCGGTCTCCCGCGTGACAGGCGGGGATACTGACCACTATACTAACGAGGAGACGTGAGGGCATGAAATGAACAGCTGCTGATGTCTGCACAGCATCCAGCGACCACCTAGATGGCCTAGGGGGTCTCATTTTCCCCCGTCAAACGGCTTGCCCGATCTAAGGCTAATTTCTTTCTTTTTATCGGCACCAGGCTTAAAACTCAGTTTAAGGCGATAGTTCCGGGCTATGTTTGACTCCAGAGTTGAATCTGTCATCCCGCATTTCCTCAGCAAATCAAGCTACCCATCTCAAGTCTCATGAGCTGAGGACGGCAAAGTCCCTGTGGGCTTAGGACAGTCAAAGAAACCCCTGGGCTGCATGCTAAGCCCCTTTTCGGCTTCACTTTCCGAATCCTGCCCTAGCTTGCGATTAGTTTTTTTCTCACTTCTTGCCCCCATCTCCCACCTTGCCTCATGGTCTCCCCTCCTCTGCGCACCTGACAGTTTGCCTGCCCTTCCACTGCCTGTCTCCAGACTTTCCAAGGAGAAAAGGCAAAGCACTAAAGCGGGCCGGGCAACGGGTCAAGTTCCGCTTTCGGCAACTAGCAGGGAGGTAGCGTGGCCGAGCGGTCTAAGGCGCTGGATTAAGGCTCCAGTCTCTTCGGAGGCGTGGGTTCAAATCCCACCGCTGCCACTTTTCCTGGCCTTGCATTTTAAAGAAGAACGTAACGTTGACCTCTTCCTTCATTAGTGCCACCTCTGTCGCAATGAGCAAGCGGATGGTATGCCACACCCTGCAGGAAAAAGGTTTCGCTTCTGACGTCTTGCTTTTCTGGACATCCAGTCTCAAGTTTCCCATCTGGAACGGCGCTCCCTGCTGCTTTGTGAAGGCTTGCTGCAAGAGCCTTCGAAACCCAGGAGCTCTTGCGTTGAGCTGTGACGCGTCCTGGGAAGACCTCCCGTTGCAGCGGAATGAGCCCCACTTCCAGGGCGTGCTGGTAGCAAATTTCCCACAGCCCACAGGGAGCAAACGATCCCAGGTGTGATGTATCACCAGGAGAGGCTGAGATGAGAGTAAGGGTTCACGCGTGTGCCCGGACCGAGGTTAATGATGGGATTAGAGCTAGGGTTAGATGCAGGGAAAGAGTGAGAGTTATAATTAGGGATAAAGCTAACAGGTGATCATTACTCGTCATGTAACATGATACAAAGGGTCAGAAGAGGAACTGATTCAGGGTTACAATTTGGACTTCGCAGACAACAGGAGCACTAAATGGTGCTGAGGGGGACTCAATAAAGTGGACCGGCCGCCTAATGTAAGCAATTGTGCACAAATATTGTACGATGACTAGCGTTGCCGGTGCTTTTTTCTTAAAGAGTCAGTTCTTGGCACCCATTCCCTACTTGACTCAGCCTAATCTTCAAGAATATTTGTCAAGAACTAAAAAAAATCCAGAAAAGGTTTAACCTCCCCGTCGGGGAATTGAACCCCGGTCTCCCGCGTGACAGGCGGGGATACTGACCACTATACTAACGAGGAGACGTGAGGGCATGAAATGAACAGCTGCTGATGTCTGCACAGCATCCAGCGACCACCTAGATGGCCTAGGGGGTCTCATTTTCCCCCGTCAAACGGCTTGCCCGATCTAAGGCTAATTTCTTTCTTTTTATCGGCACCAGGCTTAAAACTCAGTTTAAGGCGATAGTTCCGGGCTATGTTTGACTCCAGAGTTGAATCTGTCATCCCGCATTTCCTCAGCAAATCAAGCTACCCATCTCAAGTCTCATGAGCTGAGGACGGCAAAGTCCCTGTGGGCTTAGGACAGTCAAAGAAACCCCTGGGCTGCATGCTAAGCCCCTTTTCGGCTTCACTTTCCGAATCCTGCCCTAGCTTGCGATTAGTTTTTTTCTCACTTCTTGCCCCCATCTCCCACCTTGCCTCATGGTCTCCCCTCCTCTGCGCACCTGACAGTTTGCCTGCCCTTCCACTGCCTGTCTCCAGACTTTCCAAGGAGAAAAGGCAAAGCACTAAAGCGGGCCGGGCAACGGGTCAAGTTCCGCTTTCGGCGACTAGCAGGGAGGTAGCGTGGCCGAGCGGTCTAAGGCGCTGGATTAAGGCTCCAGTCTCTTCGGAGGCGTGGGTTCAAATCCCACCGCTGCCACTTTTCCTGGCCTTGCATTTTAAAGAAGAACGTAACGTTGACCTCTTCCTTCATTAGTGCCACCTCTGTCGCAATGAGCAAGCGGATGGTATGCCACACCCTGCAGGAAAAAGGTTTCGCTTCTGACGTCTTGCTTTTCTGGACATCCAGTCTCAAGTTTCCCATCTGGAACGGCGCTCCCTGCTGCTTTGTGAAGGCTTGCTGCAAGAGCCTTCGAAACCCAGGAGCTCTTGCGTTGAGCTGTGACGCGTCCTGGGAAGACCTCCCGTTGCAGCGGAATGAGCCCCACTTCCAGGGCGTGCTGGTAGCAAATTTCCCACAGCCCACAGGGAGCAAACGATCCCAGGTGTGATGTATCACCAGGAGAGGCTGAGATGAGAGTAAGGGTTCACGCGTGTGCCCGGACCGAGGTTAATGATGGGATTAGAGCTAGGGTTAGATGCAGGGAAAGAGTGAGAGTTATAATTAGGGATAAAGCTAACAGGTGATCATTACTCGTCATGTAACATGATACAAAGGGTCAGAAGAGGAACTGATTCAGGGTTACAATTTGGACTTCGCAGACAACAGGAGCACTAAATGGTGCTGAGGGGGACTCAATAAAGTGGACCGGCCGCCTAATGTAAGCAATTGTGCACAAATATTGTACGATGACTAGCGTTGCCGGTGCTTTTTTCTTAAAGAGTCAGTTCTTGGCACCCATTCCCTACTTGACTCAGCCTAATCTTCAAGAATATTTGTCAAGAACTAAAAAAAATCCAGAAAAGGTTTAACCTCCCCGGTCTCCCGCGTGACAGGCGGGGATACTGACCACTATACTAACGAGGAGACGTGAGGGCATGAAATGAACAGCTGCTGATGTCTGCACAGCATCCAGCGACCACCTAGATGGCCTAGGGGGTCTCATTTTCCCCCGTCAAACGGCTTGCCCGATCTAAGGCTAATTTCTTTCTTTTTATCGGCACCAGGCTTAAAACTCAGTTTAAGGCGATAGTTCCGGGCTATGTTTGACTCCAGAGTTGAATCTGTCATCCCGCATTTCCTCAGCAAATCAAGCTACCCATCTCAAGTCTCATGAGCTGAGGACGGCAAAGTCCCTGTGGGCTTAGGACAGTCAAAGAAACCCCTGGGCTGCATGCTAAGCCCCTTTTCGGCTTCACTTTCCGAATCCTGCCCTAGCTTGCGATTAGTTTTTTTCTCACTTCTTGCCCCCAACTCCCACCTTGCCTCATGGTCTCCCCTCCTCTGCGCACCTGACAGTTTGCCTGCCCTTCCACTGCCTGTCTCCAGACTTTCCAAGGAGAAAAGGCAAAGCACTAAAGCGGGCCGGGCAACGGGTCAAGTTCCGCTTTCGGCGACTAGCAGGGAGGTAGCGTGGCCGAGCGGTCTAAGGTGCTGGATTAAGGCTCCAGTCTCTTCGGAGGCGTGGGTTCAAATCCCACCGCTGCCACTTTTCCTGGCCTTGCATTTTAAAGAAGAACGTAACGTTGACCTCTTCCTTCATTAGTGCCAGCTCTGTCGCAATGAGCAAGCGGATGGTATGCCACACCCTGCAGGAAAAAGGTTTCGCTTCTGACGTCTTGCTTTTCTGGACATCCAGTCTCAAGTTTCCCATCTGGAACGGCGCTCCCTGCTGCTTTGTGAAGGCTTGCTGCAAGAGCCTTCGAAACCCAGGAGCTCTTGCGTTGAGCTGTGACGCGTCCTGGGAAGACCTCCCGTTGCAGCGGAATGAGCCCCACTTCCAGGGCGTGCTGGTAGCAAATTTCCCACAGCCCACAGGGAGCAAACGATCCCAGGTGTGATGTATCACCAGGAGAGGCTGAGATGAGAGTAAGGGTTCACGCGTGTGCCCGGACCGAGGTTAATGATGGGATTAGAGCTAGGGTTAGATGCAGGGAAAGAGTGAGAGTTATAATTAGGGATAAAGCTAACAGGTGATCATTACTCGTCATGTAACATGATACAAAGGGTCAGAAGAGGAACTGATTCAGGGTTACAATTTGGACTTCGCAGACAACAGGAGCACTAAATGGTGCTGAGGGGGACTCAATAAAGTGGACCGGCCGCCTAATGTAAGCAATTGTGCACAAATATTGTACGATGACTAGCGTTGCCGGTGCTTTTTTCTTAAAGAGTCAGTTCTTGGCACCCATTCCCTACTTGACTCAGCCTAATCTTCAAGAATATTTGTCAAGAACTAAAAAAAATCCAGAAAAGGTTTAACCTCCCCGTCGGGGAATTGAACCCCGGTCTCCCGCGTGACAGGCGGGGATACTGACCACTATACTAACGAGGAGACGTGAGGGCATGAAATGAACAGCTGCTGATGTCTGCACAGCATCCAGCGACCACCTAGATGGCCTAGGGGGTCTCATTTTCCCCCGTCAAACGGCTTGCCCGATCTAAGGCTAATTTCTTTCTTTTTATCGGCACCAGGCTTAAAACTCAGTTTAAGGCGATAGTTCCGGGCTATGTTTGACTCCAGAGTTGAATCTGTCATCCCGCATTTCCTCAGCAAATCAAGCTACCCATCTCAAGTCTCATGAGCTGAGGACGGCAAAGTCCCTGTGGGCTTAGGACAGTCAAAGAAACCCCTGGGCTACATGCTAAGCCCCTTTTCGGCTTCACTTTCCGAATCCTGCCCTAGCTTGCGATTAGTTTTTTTCTCACTTCTTGCCCCCATCTCCCACCTTGCCTCATGGTCTCCCCTCCTCTGCGCACCTGACAGTTTGCCTGCCCTTCCACTGCCTGTCTCCAGACTTTCCAAGGAGAAAAGGCAAAGCACTAAAGCGGGCCGGGCAACGGGTCAAGTTCCGCTTTCGGCAACTAGCAGGGAGGTAGCGTGGCCGAGCGGTCTAAGGCGCTGGATTAAGGCTCCAGTCTCTTCGGAGGCGTGGGTTCAAATCCCACCGCTGCCACTTTTCCTGGCCTTGCATTTTAAAGAAGAACGTAACGTTGACCTCTTCCTTCATTAGTGCCACCTCTGTCGCAATGAGCAAGCGGATGGTATGCCACACCCTGCAGGAAAAAGGTTTCGCTTCTGACGTCTTGCTTTTCTGGACATCCAGTCTCAAGTTTCCCATCTGGAACGGCGCTCCCTGCTGCTTTGTGAAGGCTTGCTGCAAGAGCCTTCGAAACCCAGGAGCTCTTGCGTTGAGCTGTGACGCGTCCTGGGAAGACCTCCCGTTGCAGCGGAATGAGCCCCACTTCCAGGGCGTGCTGGTAGCAAATTTCCCACAGCCCACAGGGAGCAAACGATCCCAGGTGTGATGTATCACCAGGAGAGGCTGAGATGAGAGTAAGGGTTCACGCGTGTGCCCGGACCGAGGTTAATGATGGGATTAGAGCTAGGGTTAGATGCAGGGAAAGAGTGAGAGTTATAATTAGGGATAAAGCTAACAGGTGATCATTACTCGTCATGTAACATGATACAAAGGGTCAGAAGAGGAACTGATTCAGGGTTACAATTTGGACTTCGCAGACAACAGGAGCACTAAATGGTGCTGAGGGGGACTCAATAAAGTGGACCGGCCGCCTAATGTAAGCAATTGTGCACAAATATTGTACGATGACTAGCGTTGCCGGTGCTTTTTTCTTAAAGAGTCAGTTCTTGGCACCCATTCCCTACTTGACTCAGCCTAATCTTCAAGAATATTTGTCAAGAACTAAAAAAAATCCAGAAAAGGTTTAACCTCCCCGGTCTCCCGCGTGACAGGCGGGGATACTGACCACTATACTAACGAGGAGACGTGAGGGCATGAAATGAACAGCTGCTGATGTCTGCACAGCATCCAGCGACCACCTAGATGGCCTAGGGGGTCTCATTTTCCCCCGTCAAACGGCTTGCCCGATCTAAGGCTAATTTCTTTCTTTTTATCGGCACCAGGCTTAAAACTCAGTTTAAGGCGATAGTTCCGGGCTATGTTTGACTCCAGAGTTGAATCTGTCATCCCGCATTTCCTCAGCAAATCAAGCTACCCATCTCAAGTCTCATGAGCTGAGGACGGCAAAGTCCCTGTGGGCTTAGGACAGTCAAAGAAACCCCTGGGCTGCATGCTAAGCCCCTTTTCGGCTTCACTTTCCGAATCCTGCCCTAGCTTGCGATTAGTTTTTTTCTCACTTCTTGCCCCCAACTCCCACCTTGCCTCATGGTCTCCCCTCCTCTGCGCACCTGACAGTTTGCCTGCCCTTCCACTGCCTGTCTCCAGACTTTCCAAGGAGAAAAGGCAAAGCACTAAAGCGGGCCGGGCAACGGGTCAAGTTCCGCTTTCGGCGACTAGCAGGGAGGTAGCGTGGCCGAGCGGTCTAAGGTGCTGGATTAAGGCTCCAGTCTCTTCGGAGGCGTGGGTTCAAATCCCACCGCTGCCACTTTTCCTGGCCTTGCATTTTAAAGAAGAACGTAACGTTGACCTCTTCCTTCATTAGTGCCAGCTCTGTCGCAATGAGCAAGCGGATGGTATGCCACACCCTGCAGGAAAAAGGTTTCGCTTCTGACGTCTTGCTTTTCTGGACATCCAGTCTCAAGTTTCCCATCTGGAACGGCGCTCCCTGCTGCTTTGTGAAGGCTTGCTGCAAGAGCCTTCGAAACCCAGGAGCTCTTGCGTTGAGCTGTGACGCGTCCTGGGAAGACCTCCCGTTGCAGCGGAATGAGCCCCACTTCCAGGGCGTGCTGGTAGCAAATTTCCCACAGCCCACAGGGAGCAAACGATCCCAGGTGTGATGTATCACCAGGAGAGGCTGAGATGAGAGTAAGGGTTCACGCGTGTGCCCGGACCGAGGTTAATGATGGGATTAGAGCTAGGGTTAGATGCAGGGAAAGAGTGAGAGTTATAATTAGGGATAAAGCTAACAGGTGATCATTACTCGTCATGTAACATGATACAAAGGGTCAGAAGAGGAACTGATTCAGGGTTACAATTTGGACTTCGCAGACAACAGGAGCACTAAATGGTGCTGAGGGGGACTCAATAAAGTGGACCGGCCGCCTAATGTAAGCAATTGTGCACAAATATTGTACGATGACTAGCGTTGCCGGTGCTTTTTTCTTAAAGAGTCAGTTCTTGGCACCCATTCCCTACTTGACTCAGCCTAATCTTCAAGAATATTTGTCAAGAACTAAAAAAAATCCAGAAAAGGTTTAACCTCCCCGTCGGGGAATTGAACCCCGGTCTCCCGCGTGACAGGCGGGGATACTGACCACTATACTAACGAGGAGACGTGAGGGCATGAAATGAACAGCTGCTGATGTCTGCACAGCATCCAGCGACCACCTAGATGGCCTAGGGGGTCTCATTTTCCCCCGTCAAACGGCTTGCCCGATCTAAGGCTAATTTCTTTCTTTTTATCGGCACCAGGCTTAAAACTCAGTTTAAGGCGATAGTTCCGGGCTATGTTTGACTCCAGAGTTGAATCTGTCATCCCGCATTTCCTCAGCAAATCAAGCTACCCATCTCAAGTCTCATGAGCTGAGGACGGCAAAGTCCCTGTGGGCTTAGGACAGTCAAAGAAACCCCTGGGCTGCATGCTAAGCCCCTTTTCGGCTTCACTTTCCGAATCCTGCCCTAGCTTGCGATTAGTTTTTTTCTCACTTCTTGCCCCCATCTCCCACCTTGCCTCATGGTCTCCCCTCCTCTGCGCACCTGACAGTTTGCCTGCCCTTCCACTGCCTGTCTCCAGACTTTCCAAGGAGAAAAGGCAAAGCACTAAAGCGGGCCGGGCAACGGGTCAAGTTCCGCTTTCGGCGACTAGCAGGGAGGTAGCGTGGCCGAGCGGTCTAAGGCGCTGGATTAAGGCTCCAGTCTCTTCGGAGGCGTGGGTTCAAATCCCACCGCTGCCACTTTTCCGGGCCTTGCATTTTAAAGAAGAACGTAACGTTGACCTCTTCCTTCATTAGTGCCACCTCTGTCGCAATGAGCAAGCGGATGGTATGCCACACCCTGCAGGAAAAAGGTTTCGCTTCTGACGTCTTGCTTTTCTGGACATCCAGTCTCAAGTTTCCCATCTGGAACGGCGCTCCCTGCTGCTTTGTGAAGACTTGCTGCAAGAGCCTTCGAAACCCAGGAGCTCTTGCGTTGAGCTGTGACGCGTCCTGGGAAGACCTCCCGTTGCAGCGGAATGAGCCCCACTTCCAGGGCGTGCTGGTAGCAAATTTCCCACAGCCCACAGGGAGCAAACGATCCCAGGTGTGATGTATCACCAGGAGAGGCTGAGATGAGAGTAAGGGTTCACGCGTGTGCCCGGACCGAGGTTAATGATGGGATTAGAGCTAGGGTTAGATGCAGGGAAAGAGTGAGAGTTATAATTAGGGATAAAGCTAACAGGTGATCATTACTCGTCATGTAACATGATACAAAGGGTCAGAAGAGGAACTGATTCAGGGTTACAATTTGGACTTCGCAGACAACAGGAGCACTAAATGGTGCTGAGGGGGACTCAATAAAGTGGACCGGCCGCCTAATGTAAGCAATTGTGCACAAATATTGTACGATGACTAGCGTTGCCGGTGCTTTTTTCTTAAAGAGTCAGTTCTTGGCACCCATTCCCTACTTGACTCAGCCTAATCTTCAAGAATATTTGTCAAGAACTAAAAAAAATCCAGAAAAGGTTTAACCTCCCCGTCGGGGAATTGAACCCCGGTCTCCCGCGTGACAGGCGGGGATACTGACCACTATACTAACGAGGAGACGTGAGGGCATGAAATGAACAGCTGCTGATGTCTGCACAGCATCCAGCGACCACCTAGATGGCCTAGGGGGTCTCATTTTCCCCCGTCAAACGGCTTGCCCGATCTAAGGCTAATTTCTTTCTTTTTATCGGCACCAGGCTTAAAACTCAGTTTAAGGCGATAGTTCCGGGCTATGTTTGACTCCAGAGTTGAATCTGTCATCCCGCATTTCCTCAGCAAATCAAGCTACCCATCTCAAGTCTCATGAGCTGAGGACGGCAAAGTCCCTGTGGGCTTAGGACAGTCAAAGAAACCCCTGGGCTGCATGCTAAGCCCCTTTTCGGCTTCACTTTCCGAATCCTGCCCTAGCTTGCGATTAGTTTTTTTCTCACTTCTTGCCCCCATCTCCCACCTTGCCTCATGGTCTCCCCTCCTCTGCGCACCTGACAGTTTGCCTGCCCTTCCACTGCCTGTCTCCAGACTTTCCAAGGAGAAAAGGCAAAGCACTAAAGCGGGCCGGGCAACGGGTCAAGTTCCGCTTTCGGCGACTAGCAGGGAGGTAGCGTGGCCGAGCGGTCTAAGGCGCTGGATTAAGGCTCCAGTCTCTTCGGAGGCGTGGGTTCAAATCCCACCGCTGCCACTTTTCCTGGCCTTGCATTTTAAAGAAGAACGTAACGTTGACCTCTTCCTTCATTAGTGCCACCTCTGTCGCAATGAGCAAGCGGATGGTATGCCACACCCTGCAGGAAAAAGGTTTCGCTTCTGACGTCTTGCTATTCTGGACATCCAGTCTCAAGTTTCCCATCTGGAACGGCGCTCCCTGCTGCTTTGTGAAGGCTTGCTGCAAGAGCCTTCGAAACCCAGGAGCTCTTGCGTTGAGCTGTGACGCGTCCTGGGAAGACCTCCCGTTGCAGCGGAATGAGCCCCACTTCCAGGGCGTGCTGGTAGCAAATTTCCCACAGCCCACAGGGAGCAAACGATCCCAGGTGTGATGTATCACCAGGAGAGGCTGAGATGAGAGTAAGGGTTCACGCATGTGCCCGGACCGAGGTTAATGATGGGATTAGAGCTAGGGTTAGATGCAGGGAAAGAGTGAGAGTTATAATTAGGGATAAAGCTAACAGGTGATCATTACTCGTCATGTAACATGATACAAAGGGTCAGAAGAGGAACTGATTCAGGGTTACAATTTGGACTTCGCAGACAACAGGAGCACTAAATGGTGCTGAGGGGGACTCAATAAAGTGGACCGGCCGCCTAATGTAAGCAATTGTGCACAAATATTGTACGATGACTAGCGTTGCCGGTGCTTTTTTCTTAAAGAGTCAGTTCTTGGCACCCATTCCCTACTTGACTCAGCCTAATCTTCAAGAATATTTGTCAAGAACTAAAAAAAATCCAGAAAAGGTTTAACCTCCCCGGTCTCCCGCGTGACAGGCGGGGATACTGACCACTATACTAACGAGGAGACGTGAGGGCATGAAATGAACAGCTGCTGATGTCTGCACAGCATCCAGCGACCACCTAGATGGCCTAGGGGGTCTCATTTTCCCCCGTCAAACGGCTTGCCCGATCTAAGGCTAATTTCTTTCTTTTTATCGGCACCAGGCTTAAAACTCAGTTTAAGGCGATAGTTCCGGGCTATGTTTGACTCCAGAGTTGAATCTGTCATCCCGCATTTCCTCAGCAAATCAAGCTACCCATCTCAAGTCTCATGAGCTGAGGACGGCAAAGTCCCTGTGGGCTTAGGACAGTCAAAGAAACCCCTGGGCTGCATGCTAAGCCCCTTTTCGGCTTCACTTTCCGAATCCTGCCCTAGCTTGCGATTAGTTTTTTTCTCACTTCTTGCCCCCATCTCCCACCTTGCCTCATGGTCTCCCCTCCTCTGCGCACCTGACAGTTTGCCTGCCCTTCCACTGCCTGTCTCCAGACTTTCCAAGGAGAAAAGGCAAAGCACTAAAGCGGGCCGGGCAACGGGTCAAGTTCCGCTTTCGGCGACTAGCAGGGAGGTAGCGTGGCCGAGCGGTCTAAGGCGCTGGATTAAGGCTCCAGTCTCTTCGGAGGCGTGGGTTCAAATCCCACCGCTGCCACTTTTCCTGGCCTTGCATTTTAAAGAAGAACGTAACGTTGACCTCTTCCTTCATTAGTGCCACCTCTGTCGCAATGAGCAAGCGGATGGTATGCCACACCCTGCAGGAAAAAGGTTTCGCTTCTGACGTCTTGCTTTTCTGGACATCCAGTCTCAAGTTTCCCATCTGGAACGGCGCTCCCTGCTGCTTTGTGAAGGCTTGCTGCAAGAGCCTTCGAAACCCAGGAGCTCTTGCGTTGAGCTGTGACGCGTCCTGGGAAGACCTCCCGTTGCAGCGGAATGAGCCCCACTTCCAGGGCGTGCTGGTAGCAAATTTCCCACAGCCCACAGGGAGCAAACGATCCCAGGTGTGATGTATCACCAGGAGAGGCTGAGATGAGAGTAAGGGTTCACGCGTGTGCCCGGACCGAGGTTAATGATGGGATTAGAGCTAGGGTTAGATGCAGGGAAAGAGTGAGAGTTATAATTAGGGATAAAGCTAACAGGTGATCATTACTCGTCATGTAACATGATACAAAGGGTCAGAAGAGGAACTGATTCAGGGTTACAATTTGGACTTCGCAGACAACAGGAGCACTAAATGGTGCTGAGGGGGACTCAATAAAGTGGACCGGCCGCCTAATGTAAGCAATTGTGCACAAATATTGTACGATGACTAGCGTTGCCGGTGCTTTTTTCTTAAAGAGTCAGTTCTTGGCACCCATTCCCTACTTGACTCAGCCTAATCTTCAAGAATATTTGTCAAGAACTAAAAAAAATCCAGAAAAGGTTTAACCTCCCCGTCGGGGAATTGAACCCCGGTCTCCCGCGTGACAGGCGGGGATACTGACCACTATACTAACGAGGAGACGTGAGGGCATGAAATGAACAGCTGCTGATGTCTGCACAGCATCCAGCGACCACCTAGATGGCCTAGGGGGTCTCATTTTCCCCCGTCAAACGGCTTGCCCGATCTAAGGCTAATTTCTTTCTTTTTATCGGCACCAGGCTTAAAACTCAGTTTAAGGCGATAGTTCCGGGCTATGTTTGACTCCAGAGTTGAATCTGTCATCCCGCATTTCCTCAGCAAATCAAGCTACCCATCTCAAGTCTCATGAGCTGAGGACGGCAAAGTCCCTGTGGGCTTAGGACAGTCAAAGAAACCCCTGGGCTGCATGCTAAGCCCCTTTTCGGCTTCACTTTCCGAATCCTGCCCTAGCTTGCGATTAGTTTTTTTCTCACTTCTTGCCCCCATCTCCCACCTTGCCTCATGGTCTCCCCTCCTCTGCGCACCTGACAGTTTGCCTGCCCTTCCACTGCCTGTCTCCAGACTTTCCAAGGAGAAAAGGCAAAGCACTAAAGCGGGCCGGGCAACGGGTCAAGTTCCGCTTTCGGCGACTAGCAGGGAGGTAGCGTGGCCGAGCGGTCTAAGACGCTGGATTAAGGCTCCAGTCTCTTCGGAGGCGTGGGTTCAAATCCCACCGCTGCCACTTTTCCTGGCCTTGCATTTTAAAGAAGAACGTAACGTTGACCTCTTCCTTCATTAGTGCCACCTCTGTCGCAATGAGCAAGCGGATGGTATGCCACACCCTGCAGGAAAAAGGTTTCGCTTCTGACGTCTTGCTTTTCTGGACATCCAGTCTCAAGTTTCCCATCTGGAACGGCGCTCCCTGCTGCTTTGTGAAGGCTTGCTGCAAGAGCCTTCGAAACCCAGGAGCTCTTGCGTTGAGCTGTGACGCGTCCTGGGAAGACCTCCCGTTGCAGCGGAATGAGCCCCACTTCCAGGGCGTGCTGGTAGCAAATTTCCCACAGCCCACAGGGAGCAAACGATCCCAGGTGTGATGTATCACCAGGAGAGGCTGAGATGAGAGTAAGGGTTCACGCGTGTGCCCGGACCGAGGTTAATGATGGGATTAGAGCTAGGGTTAGATGCAGGGAAAGAGTGAGAGTTATAATTAGGGATAAAGCTAACAGGTGATCATTACTCGTCATGTAACATGATACAAAGGGTCAGAAGAGGAACTGATTCAGGGTTACAATTTGGACTTCGCAGACAACAGGAGCACTAAATGGTGCTGAGGGGGACTCAATAAAGTGGACCGGCCGCCTAATGTAAGCAATTGTGCACAAATATTGTACGATGACTAGCGTTGCCGGTGCTTTTTTCTTAAAGAGTCAGTTCTTGGCACCCATTCCCTACTTGACTCAGCCTAATCTTCAAGAATATTTGTCAAGAACTAAAAAAAATCCAGAAAAGGTTTAACCTCCCCGGTCTCCCGCGTGACAGGCGGGGATACTGACCACTATACTAACGAGGAGACGTGAGGGCATGAAATGAACAGCTGCTGATGTCTGCACAGCATCCAGCGACCACCTAGATGGCCTAGGGGGTCTCATTTTCCCCCGTCAAACGGCTTGCCCGATCTAAGGCTAATTTCTTTCTTTTTATCGGCACCAGGCTTAAAACTCAGTTTAAGGCGATAGTTCCGGGCTATGTTTGACTCCAGAGTTGAATCTGTCATCCCGCATTTCCTCAGCAAATCAAGCTACCCATCTCAAGTCTCATGAGCTGAGGACGGCAAAGTCCCTGTGGGCTTAGGACAGTCAAAGAAACCCCTGGGCTGCATGCTAAGCCCCTTTTCGGCTTCACTTTCCGAATCCTGCCCTAGCTTGCGATTAGTTTTTTTCTCACTTCTTGCCCCCAACTCCCACCTTGCCTCATGGTCTCCCCTCCTCTGCGCACCTGACAGTTTGCCTGCCCTTCCACTGCCTGTCTCCAGACTTTCCAAGGAGAAAAGGCAAAGCACTAAAGCGGGCCGGGCAACGGGTCAAGTTCCGCTTTCGGCGACTAGCAGGGAGGTAGCGTGGCCGAGCGGTCTAAGGTGCTGGATTAAGGCTCCAGTCTCTTCGGAGGCGTGGGTTCAAATCCCACCGCTGCCACTTTTCCTGGCCTTGCATTTTAAAGAAGAACGTAACGTTGACCTCTTCCTTCATTAGTGCCAGCTCTGTCGCAATGAGCAAGCGGATGGTATGCCACACCCTGCAGGAAAAAGGTTTCGCTTCTGACGTCTTGCTTTTCTGGACATCCAGTCTCAAGTTTCCCATCTGGAACGGCGCTCCCTGCTGCTTTGTGAAGGCTTGCTGCAAGAGCCTTCGAAACCCAGGAGCTCTTGCGTTGAGCTGTGACGCGTCCTGGGAAGACCTCCCGTTGCAGCGGAATGAGCCCCACTTCCAGGGCGTGCTGGTAGCAAATTTCCCACAGCCCACAGGGAGCAAACGATCCCAGGTGTGATGTATCACCAGGAGAGGCTGAGATGAGAGTAAGGGTTCACGCGTGTGCCCGGACCGAGGTTAATGATGGGATTAGAGCTAGGGTTAGATGCAGGGAAAGAGTGAGAGTTATAATTAGGGATAAAGCTAACAGGTGATCATTACTCGTCATGTAACATGATACAAAGGGTCAGAAGAGGAACTGATTCAGGGTTACAATTTGGACTTCGCAGACAACAGGAGCACTAAATGGTGCTGAGGGGGACTCAATAAAGTGGACCGGCCGCCTAATGTAAGCAATTGTGCACAAATATTGTACGATGACTAGCGTTGCCGGTGCTTTTTTCTTAAAGAGTCAGTTCTTGGCACCCATTCCCTACTTGACTCAGCCTAATCTTCAAGAATATTTGTCAAGAACTAAAAAAAATCCAGAAAAGGTTTAACCTCCCCGTCGGGGAATTGAACCCCGGTCTCCCGCGTGACAGGCGGGGATACTGACCACTATACTAACGAGGAGACGTGAGGGCATGAAATGAACAGCTGCTGATGTCTGCACAGCATCCAGCGACCACCTAGATGGCCTAGGGGGTCTCATTTTCCCCCGTCAAACGGCTTGCCCGATCTAAGGCTAATTTCTTTCTTTTTATCGGCACCAGGCTTAAAACTCAGTTTAAGGCGATAGTTCCGGGCTATGTTTGACTCCAGAGTTGAATCTGTCATCCCGCATTTCCTCAGCAAATCAAGCTACCCATCTCAAGTCTCATGAGCTGAGGACGGCAAAGTCCCTGTGGGCTTAGGACAGTCAAAGAAACCCCTGGGCTGCATGCTAAGCCCCTTTTCGGCTTCACTTTCCGAATCCTGCCCTAGCTTGCGATTAGTTTTTTTCTCACTTCTTGCCCCCATCTCCCACCTTGCCTCATGGTCTCCCCTCCTCTGCGCACCTGACAGTTTGCCTGCCCTTCCACTGCCTGTCTCCAGACTTTCCAAGGAGAAAAGGCAAAGCACTAAAGCGGGCCGGGCAACGGGTCAAGTTCCGCTTTCGGCGACTAGCAGGGAGGTAGCGTGGCCGAGCGGTCTAAGGCGCTGGATTAAGGCTCCAGTCTCTTCGGAGGCGTGGGTTCAAATCCCACCGCTGCCACTTTTCCTGGCCTTGCATTTTAAAGAAGAACGTAACGTTGACCTCTTCCTTCATTAGTGCCACCTCTGTCGCAATGAGCAAGCGGATGGTATGCCACACCCTGCAGGAAAAAGGTTTCGCTTCTGACGTCTTGCTTTTCTGGACATCCAGTCTCAAGTTTCCCATCTGGAACGGCGCTCCCTGCTGCTTTGTGAAGACTTGCTGCAAGAGCCTTCGAAACCCAGGAGCTCTTGCGTTGAGCTGTGACGCGTCCTGGGAAGACCTCCCGTTGCAGCGGAATGAGCCCCACTTCCAGGGCGTGCTGGTAGCAAATTTCCCACAGCCCACAGGGAGCAAACGATCCCAGGTGTGATGTATCACCAGGAGAGGCTGAGATGAGAGTAAGGGTTCACGCGTGTGCCCGGACCGAGGTTAATGATGGGATTAGAGCTAGGGTTAGATGCAGGGAAAGAGTGAGAGTTATAATTAGGGATAAAGCTAACAGGTGATCATTACTCGTCATGTAACATGATACAAAGGGTCAGAAGAGGAACTGATTCAGGGTTACAATTTGGACTTCGCAGACAACAGGAGCACTAAATGGTGCTGAGGGGGACTCAATAAAGTGGACCGGCCGCCTAATGTAAGCAATTGTGCACAAATATTGTACGATGACTAGCGTTGCCGGTGCTTTTTTCTTAAAGAGTCAGTTCTTGGCACCCATTCCCTACTTGACTCAGCCTAATCTTCAAGAATATTTGTCAAGAACTAAAAAAAATCCAGAAAAGGTTTAACCTCCCCGTCGGGGAATTGAACCCCGGTCTCCCGCGTGACAGGCGGGGATACTGACCACTATACTAACGAGGAGACGTGAGGGCATGAAATGAACAGCTGCTGATGTCTGCACAGCATCCAGCGACCACCTAGATGGCCTAGGGGGTCTCATTTTCCCCCGTCAAACGGCTTGCCCGATCTAAGGCTAATTTCTTTCTTTTTATCGGCACCAGGCTTAAAACTCAGTTTAAGGCGATAGTTCCGGGCTATGTTTGACTCCAGAGTTGAATCTGTCATCCCGCATTTCCTCAGCAAATCAAGCTACCCATCTCAAGTCTCATGAGCTGAGGACGGCAAAGTCCCTGTGGGCTTAGGACAGTCAAAGAAACCCCTGGGCTGCATGCTAAGCCCCTTTTCGGCTTCACTTTCCGAATCCTGCCCTAGCTTGCGATTAGTTTTTTTCTCACTTCTTGCCCCCATCTCCCACCTTGCCTCATGGTCTCCCCTCCTCTGCGCACCTGACAGTTTGCCTGCCCTTCCACTGCCTGTCTCCAGACTTTCCAAGGAGAAAAGGCAAAGCACTAAAGCGGGCCGGGCAACGGGTCAAGTTCCGCTTTCGGCGACTAGCAGGGAGGTAGCGTGGCCGAGCGGTCTAAGGCGCTGGATTAAGGCTCCAGTCTCTTCGGAGGCGTGGGTTCAAATCCCACCGCTGCCACTTTTCCTGGCCTTGCATTTTAAAGAAGAACGTAACGTTGACCTCTTCCTTCATTAGTGCCACCTCTGTCGCAATGAGCAAGCGGATGGTATGCCACACCCTGCAGGAAAAAGGTTTCGCTTCTGACGTCTTGCTTTTCTGGACATCCAGTCTCAAGTTTCCCATCTGGAACGGCGCTCCCTGCTGCTTTGTGAAGGCTTGCTGCAAGAGCCTTCGAAACCCAGGAGCTCTTGCGTTGAGCTGTGACGCGTCCTGGGAAGACCTCCCGTTGCAGCGGAATGAGCCCCACTTCCAGGGCGTGCTGGTAGCAAATTTCCCACAGCCCACAGGGAGCAAACGATCCCAGGTGTGATGTATCACCAGGAGAGGCTGAGATGAGAGTAAGGGTTCACGCGTGTGCCCGGACCGAGGTTAATGATGGGATTAGAGCTAGGGTTAGATGCAGGGAAAGAGTGAGAGTTATAATTAGGGATAAAGCTAACAGGTGATCATTACTCGTCATGTAACATGATACAAAGGGTCAGAAGAGGAACTGATTCAGGGTTACAATTTGGACTTCGCAGACAACAGGAGCACTAAATGGTGCTGAGGGGGACTCAATAAAGTGGACCGGCCGCCTAATGTAAGCAATTGTGCACAAATATTGTACGATGACTAGCGTTGCCGGTGCTTTTTTCTTAAAGAGTCAGTTCTTGGCACCCATTCCCTACTTGACTCAGCCTAATCTTCAAGAATATTTGTCAAGAACTAAAAAAAATCCAGAAAAGGTTTAACCTCCCCGGTCTCCCGCGTGACAGGCGGGGATACTGACCACTATACTAACGAGGAGACGTGAGGGCATGAAATGAACAGCTGCTGATGTCTGCACAGCATCCAGCGACCACCTAGATGGCCTAGGGGGTCTCATTTTCCCCCGTCAAACGGCTTGCCCGATCTAAGGCTAATTTCTTTCTTTTTATCGGCACCAGGCTTAAAACTCAGTTTAAGGCGATAGTTCCGGGCTATGTTTGACTCCAGAGTTGAATCTGTCATCCCGCATTTCCTCAGCAAATCAAGCTACCCATCTCAAGTCTCATGAGCTGAGGACGGCAAAGTCCCTGTGGGCTTAGGACAGTCAAAGAAACCCCTGGGCTGCATGCTAAGCCCCTTTTCGGCTTCACTTTCCGAATCCTGCCCTAGCTTGCGATTAGTTTTTTTCTCACTTCTTGCCCCCAACTCCCACCTTGCCTCATGGTCTCCCCTCCTCTGCGCACCTGACAGTTTGCCTGCCCTTCCACTGCCTGTCTCCAGACTTTCCAAGGAGAAAAGGCAAAGCACTAAAGCGGGCCGGGCAACGGGTCAAGTTCCGCTTTCGGCGACTAGCAGGGAGGTAGCGTGGCCGAGCGGTCTAAGGTGCTGGATTAAGGCTCCAGTCTCTTCGGAGGCGTGGGTTCAAATCCCACCGCTGCCACTTTTCCTGGCCTTGCATTTTAAAGAAGAACGTAACGTTGACCTCTTCCTTCATTAGTGCCAGCTCTGTCGCAATGAGCAAGCGGATGGTATGCCACACCCTGCAGGAAAAAGGTTTCGCTTCTGACGTCTTGCTTTTCTGGACATCCAGTCTCAAGTTTCCCATCTGGAACGGCGCTCCCTGCTGCTTTGTGAAGGCTTGCTGCAAGAGCCTTCGAAACCCAGGAGCTCTTGCGTTGAGCTGTGACGCGTCCTGGGAAGACCTCCCGTTGCAGCGGAATGAGCCCCACTTCCAGGGCGTGCTGGTAGCAAATTTCCCACAGCCCACAGGGAGCAAACGATCCCAGGTGTGATGTATCACCAGGAGAGGCTGAGATGAGAGTAAGGGTTCACGCGTGTGCCCGGACCGAGGTTAATGATGGGATTAGAGCTAGGGTTAGATGCAGGGAAAGAGTGAGAGTTATAATTAGGGATAAAGCTAACAGGTGATCATTACTCGTCATGTAACATGATACAAAGGGTCAGAAGAGGAACTGATTCAGGGTTACAATTTGGACTTCGCAGACAACAGGAGCACTAAATGGTGCTGAGGGGGACTCAATAAAGTGGACCGGCCGCCTAATGTAAGCAATTGTGCACAAATATTGTACGATGACTAGCGTTGCCGGTGCTTTTTTCTTAAAGAGTCAGTTCTTGGCACCCATTCCCTACTTGACTCAGCCTAATCTTCAAGAATATTTGTCAAGAACTAAACAAAATCCAGAAAACGTTTAACCTCCCCGTCGGGGTCTCCCGCGTGACAGGCGGGGATACTGACCACTATACTAACGAGGAGACGTGAGGGCATGAAATGAACAGCTGCTGATGTCTGCACAGCATCCAGCGACCACCTAGATGGCCTAGGGGGTCTCATTTTCCCCCGTCAAACGGCTTGCCCGATCTAAGGCTAATTTCTTTCTTTTTATCGGCACCAGGCTTAAAACTCAGTTTAAGGCGATAGTTCCGGGCTATGTTTGACTCCAGAGTTGAATCTGTCATCCCGCATTTCCTCAGCAAATCAAGCTACCCATCTCAAGTCTCATGAGCTGAGGACGGCAAAGTCCCTGTGGGCTTAGGACAGTCAAAGAAACCCCTGGGCTGCATGCTAAGCCCCTTTTCGGCTTCACTTTCCGAATCCTGCCCTAGCTTGCGATTAGTTTTTTTCTCACTTCTTGCCCCCATCTCCCACCTTGCCTCATGGTCTCCCCTCCTCTGCGCACCTGACAGTTTGCCTGCCCTTCCACTGCCTGTCTCCAGACTTTCCAAGGAGAAAAGGCAAAGCACTAAAGCGGGCCGGGCAACGGGTCAAGTTCCGCTTTCGGCGACTAGCAGGGAGGTAGCGTGGCCGAGCGGTCTAAGGCGCTGGATTAAGGCTCCAGTCTCTTCGGAGGCGTGGGTTCAAATCCCACCGCTGCCACTTTTCCTGGCCTTGCATTTTAAAGAAGAACGTAACGTTGACCTCTTCCTTCATTAGTGCCACCTCTGTCGCAATGAGCAAGCGGATGGTATGCCACACCCTGCAGGAAAAAGGTTTCGCTTCTGACGTCTTGCTTTTCTGGACATCCAGTCTCAAGTTTCCCATCTGGAACGGCGCTCCCTGCTGCTTTGTGAAGGCTTGCTGCAAGAGCCTTCGAAACCCAGGAGCTCTTGCGTTGAGCTGTGACGCGTCCTGGGAAGACCTCCCGTTGCAGCGGAATGAGCCCCACTTCCAGGGCGTGCTGGTAGCAAATTTCCCACAGCCCACAGGGAGCAAACGATCCCAGGTGTGATGTATCACCAGGAGAGGCTGAGATGAGAGTAAGGGTTCACGCGTGTGCCCGGACCGAGGTTAATGATGGGATTAGAGCTAGGGTTAGATGCAGGGAAAGAGTGAGAGTTATAATTAGGGATAAAGCTAACAGGTGATCATTACTCGTCATGTAACATGATACAAAGGGTCAGAAGAGGAACTGATTCAGGGTTACAATTTGGACTTCGCAGACAACAGGAGCACTAAATGGTGCTGAGGGGGACTCAATAAAGTGGACCGGCCGCCTAATGTAAGCAATTGTGCACAAATATTGTACGATGACTAGCGTTGCCGGTGCTTTTTTCTTAAAGAGTCAGTTCTTGGCACCCATTCCCTACTTGACTCAGCCTAATCTTCAAGAATATTTGTCAAGAACTAAAAAAAATCCAGAAAAGGTTTAACCTCCCCGGTCTCCCGCGTGACAGGCGGGGATACTGACCACTATACTAACGAGGAGACGTGAGGGCATGAAATGAACAGCTGCTGATGTCTGCACAGCATCCAGCGACCACCTAGATGGCCTAGGGGGTCTCATTTTCCCCCGTCAAACGGCTTGCCCGATCTAAGGCTAATTTCTTTCTTTTTATCGGCACCAGGCTTAAAACTCAGTTTAAGGCGATAGTTCCGGGCTATGTTTGACTCCAGAGTTGAATCTGTCATCCCGCATTTCCTCAGCAAATCAAGCTACCCATCTCAAGTCTCATGAGCTGAGGACGGCAAAGTCCCTGTGGGCTTAGGACAGTCAAAGAAACCCCTGGGCTGCATGCTAAGCCCCTTTTCGGCTTCACTTTCCGAATCCTGCCCTAGCTTGCGATTAGTTTTTTTCTCACTTCTTGCCCCCAACTCCCACCTTGCCTCATGGTCTCCCCTCCTCTGCGCACCTGACAGTTTGCCTGCCCTTCCACTGCCTGTCTCCAGACTTTCCAAGGAGAAAAGGCAAAGCACTAAAGCGGGCCGGGCAACGGGTCAAGTTCCGCTTTCGGCGACTAGCAGGGAGGTAGCGTGGCCGAGCGGTCTAAGGTGCTGGATTAAGGCTCCAGTCTCTTCGGAGGCGTGGGTTCAAATCCCACCGCTGCCACTTTTCCTGGCCTTGCATTTTAAAGAAGAACGTAACGTTGACCTCTTCCTTCATTAGTGCCAGCTCTGTCGCAATGAGCAAGCGGATGGTATGCCACACCCTGCAGGAAAAAGGTTTCGCTTCTGACGTCTTGCTTTTCTGGACATCCAGTCTCAAGTTTCCCATCTGGAACGGCGCTCCCTGCTGCTTTGTGAAGGCTTGCTGCAAGAGCCTTCGAAACCCAGGAGCTCTTGCGTTGAGCTGTGACGCGTCCTGGGAAGACCTCCCGTTGCAGCGGAATGAGCCCCACTTCCAGGGCGTGCTGGTAGCAAATTTCCCACAGCCCACAGGGAGCAAACGATCCCAGGTGTGATGTATCACCAGGAGAGGCTGAGATGAGAGTAAGGGTTCACGCGTGTGCCCGGACCGAGGTTAATGATGGGATTAGAGCTAGGGTTAGATGCAGGGAAAGAGTGAGAGTTATAATTAGGGATAAAGCTAACAGGTGATCATTACTCGTCATGTAACATGATACAAAGGGTCAGAAGAGGAACTGATTCAGGGTTACAATTTGGACTTCGCAGACAACAGGAGCACTAAATGGTGCTGAGGGGGACTCAATAAAGTGGACCGGCCGCCTAATGTAAGCAATTGTGCACAAATATTGTACGATGACTAGCGTTGCCGGTGCTTTTTTCTTAAAGAGTCAGTTCTTGGCACCCATTCCCTACTTGACTCAGCCTAATCTTCAAGAATATTTGTCAAGAACTAAAAAAAATCCAGAAAAGGTTTAACCTCCCCGTCGGGGAATTGAACCCCGGTCTCCCGCGTGACAGGCGGGGATACTGACCACTATACTAACGAGGAGACGTGAGGGCATGAAATGAACAGCTGATGATGTCTGCACAGCATCCAGCGACCACCTAGATGGCCTAGGGGGTCTCATTTTCCCCCGTCAAACGGCTTGCCCGATCTAAGGCTAATTTCTTTCTTTTTATCGGCACCAGGCTTAAAACTCAGTTTAAGGCGATAGTTCCGGGCTATGTTTGACTCCAGAGTTGAATCTGTCATCCCGCATTTCCTCAGCAAATCAAGCTACCCATCTCAAGTCTCATGAGCTGAGGACGGCAAAGTCCCTGTGGGCTTAGGACAGTCAAAGAAACCCCTGGGCTGCATGCTAAGCCCCTTTTCGGCTTCACTTTCCGAATCCTGCCCTAGCTTGCGATTAGTTTTTTCCTCACTTCTTGCCCCCATCTCCCACCTTGCCTCATGGTCTCCCCTCCTCTGCGCACCTGACAGTTTGCCTGCCCTTCCACTGCCTGTCTCCAGACTTTCCAAGGAGAAAAGGCAAAGCACTAAAGCGGGCCGGGCAACGGGTCAAGTTCCGCTTTCGGCGACTAGCAGGGAGGTAGCGTGGCCGAGCGGTCTAAGGCGCTGGATTAAGGCTCCAGTCTCTTCGGAGGCGTGGGTTCAAATCCCACCGCTGCCACTTTTCCTGGCCTTGCATTTTAAAGAAGAACGTAACGTTGACCTCTTCCTTCATTAGTGCCACCTCTGTCGCAATGAGCAAGCGGATGGTATGCCACACCCTGCAGGAAAAAGGTTTCGCTTCTGACGTCTTGCTTTTCTGGACATCCAGTCTCAAGTTTCCCATCTGGAACGGCGCTCCCTGCTGCTTTGTGAAGGCTTGCTGCAAGAGCCTTCGAAACCCAGGAGCTCTTGCGTTGAGCTGTGACGCGTCCTGGGAAGACCTCCCGTTGCAGCGGAATGAGCCCCACTTCCAGGGCGTGCTGGTAGCAAATTTCCCACAGCCCACAGGGAGCAAACGATCCCAGGTGTGATGTATCACCAGGAGAGGCTGAGATGAGAGTAAGGGTTCACGCGTGTGCCCGGACCGAGGTTAATGATGGGATTAGAGCTAGGGTTAGATGCAGGGAAAGAGTGAGAGTTATAATTAGGGATAAAGCTAACAGGTGATCATTACTCGTCATGTAACATGATACAAAGGGTCAGAAGAGGAACTGATTCAGGGTTACAATTTGGACTTCGCAGACAACAGGAGCACTAAATGGTGCTGAGGGGGACTCAATAAAGTGGACCGGCCGCCTAATGTAAGCAATTGTGCACAAATATTGTACGATGACTAGCGTTGCCGGTGCTTTTTTCTTAAAGAGTCAGTTCTTGGCACCCATTCCCTACTTGACTCAGCCTAATCTTCAAGAATATTTGTCAAGAACTAAAAAAAATCCAGAAAAGGTTTAACCTCCCCGGTCTCCCGCGTGACAGGCGGGGATACTGACCACTATACTAACGAGGAGACGTGAGGGCATGAAATGAACAGCTGCTGATGTCTGCACAGCATCCAGCGACCACCTAGATGGCCTAGGGGGTCTCATTTTCCCCCGTCAAACGGCTTGCCCGATCTAAGGCTAATTTCTTTCTTTTTATCGGCACCAGGCTTAAAACTCAGTTTAAGGCGATAGTTCCGGGCTATGTTTGACTCCAGAGTTGAATCTGTCATCCCGCATTTCCTCAGCAAATCAAGCTACCCATCTCAAGTCTCATGAGCTGAGGACGGCAAAGTCCCTGTGGGCTTAGGACAGTCAAAGAAACCCCTGGGCTGCATGCTAAGCCCCTTTTCGGCTTCACTTTCCGAATCCTGCCCTAGCTTGCGATTAGTTTTTTTCTCACTTCTTGCCCCCAACTCCCACCTTGCCTCATGGTCTCCCCTCCTCTGCGCACCTGACAGTTTGCCTGCCCTTCCACTGCCTGTCTCCAGACTTTCCAAGGAGAAAAGGCAAAGCACTAAAGCGGGCCGGGCAACGGGTCAAGTTCCGCTTTCGGCGACTAGCAGGGAGGTAGCGTGGCCGAGCGGTCTAAGGTGCTGGATTAAGGCTCCAGTCTCTTCGGAGGCGTGGGTTCAAATCCCACCGCTGCCACTTTTCCTGGCCTTGCATTTTAAAGAAGAACGTAACGTTGACCTCTTCCTTCATTAGTGCCAGCTCTGTCGCAATGAGCAAGCGGATGGTATGCCACACCCTGCAGGAAAAAGGTTTCGCTTCTGACGTCTTGCTTTTCTGGACATCCAGTCTCAAGTTTCCCATCTGGAACGGCGCTCCCTGCTGCTTTGTGAAGGCTTGCTGCAAGAGCCTTCGAAACCCAGGAGCTCTTGCGTTGAGCTGTGACGCGTCCTGGGAAGACCTCCCGTTGCAGCGGAATGAGCCCCACTTCCAGGGCGTGCTGGTAGCAAATTTCCCACAGCCCACAGGGAGCAAACGATCCCAGGTGTGATGTATCACCAGGAGAGGCTGAGATGAGAGTAAGGGTTCACGCGTGTGCCCGGACCGAGGTTAATGATGGGATTAGAGCTAGGGTTAGATGCAGGGAAAGAGTGAGAGTTATAATTAGGGATAAAGCTAACAGGTGATCATTACTCGTCATGTAACATGATACAAAGGGTCAGAAGAGGAACTGATTCAGGGTTACAATTTGGACTTCGCAGACAACAGGAGCACTAAATGGTGCTGAGGGGGACTCAATAAAGTGGACCGGCCGCCTAATGTAAGCAATTGTGCACAAATATTGTACGATGACTAGCGTTGCCGGTGCTTTTTTCTTAAAGAGTCAGTTCTTGGCACCCATTCCCTACTTGACTCAGCCTAATCTTCAAGAATATTTGTCAAGAACTAAAAAAAATCCAGAAAAGGTTTAACCTCCCCGTCGGGGAATTGAACCCCGGTCTCCCGCGTGACAGGCGGGGATACTGACCACTATACTAACGAGGAGACGTGAGGGCATGAAATGAACAGCTGATGATGTCTGCACAGCATCCAGCGACCACCTAGATGGCCTAGGGGGTCTCATTTTCCCCCGTCAAACGGCTTGCCCGATCTAAGGCTAATTTCTTTCTTTTTATCGGCACCAGGCTTAAAACTCAGTTTAAGGCGATAGTTCCGGGCTATGTTTGACTCCAGAGTTGAATCTGTCATCCCGCATTTCCTCAGCAAATCAAGCTACCCATCTCAAGTCTCATGAGCTGAGGACGGCAAAGTCCCTGTGGGCTTAGGACAGTCAAAGAAACCCCTGGGCTGCATGCTAAGCCCCTTTTCGGCTTCACTTTCCGAATCCTGCCCTAGCTTGCGATTAGTTTTTTCCTCACTTCTTGCCCCCATCTCCCACCTTGCCTCATGGTCTCCCCTCCTCTGCGCACCTGACAGTTTGCCTGCCCTTCCACTGCCTGTCTCCAGACTTTCCAAGGAGAAAAGGCAAAGCACTAAAGCGGGCCGGGCAACGGGTCAAGTTCCGCTTTCGGCGACTAGCAGGGAGGTAGCGTGGCCGAGCGGTCTAAGGCGCTGGATTAAGGCTCCAGTCTCTTCGGAGGCGTGGGTTCAAATCCCACCGCTGCCACTTTTCCTGGCCTTGCATTTTAAAGAAGAACGTAACGTTGACCTCTTCCTTCATTAGTGCCACCTCTGTCGCAATGAGCAAGCGGATGGTATGCCACACCCTGCAGGAAAAAGGTTTCGCTTCTGACGTCTTGCTTTTCTGGACATCCAGTCTCAAGTTTCCCATCTGGAACGGCGCTCCCTGCTGCTTTGTGAAGACTTGCTGCAAGAGCCTTCGAAACCCAGGAGCTCTTGCGTTGAGCTGTGACGCGTCCTGGGAAGACCTCCCGTTGCAGCGGAATGAGCCCCACTTCCAGGGCGTGCTGGTAGCAAATTTCCCACAGCCCACAGGGAGCAAACGATCCCAGGTGTGATGTATCACCAGGAGAGGCTGAGATGAGAGTAAGGGTTCACGCGTGTGCCCGGACCGAGGTTAATGATGGGATTAGAGCTAGGGTTAGATGCAGGGAAAGAGTGAGAGTTATAATTAGGGATAAAGCTAACAGGTGATCATTACTCGTCATGTAACATGATACAAAGGGTCAGAAGAGGAACTGATTCAGGGTTACAATTTGGACTTCGCAGACAACAGGAGCACTAAATGGTGCTGAGGGGGACTCAATAAAGTGGACCGGCCGCCTAATGTAAGCAATTGTGCACAAATATTGTACGATGACTAGCGTTGCCGGTGCTTTTTTCTTAAAGAGTCAGTTCTTGGCACCCATTCCCTACTTGACTCAGCCTAATCTTCAAGAATATTTGTCAAGAACTAAAAAAAATCCAGAAAAGGTTTAACCTCCCCGTCGGGGAATTGAACCCCGGTCTCCCGCGTGACAGGCGGGGATACTGACCACTATACTAACGAGGAGACGTGAGGGCATGAAATGAACAGCTGCTGATGTCTGCACAGCATCCAGCGACCACCTAGATGGCCTAGGGGGTCTCATTTTCCCCCGTCAAACGGCTTGCCCGATCTAAGGCTAATTTCTTTCTTTTTATCGGCACCAGGCTTAAAACTCAGTTTAAGGCGATAGTTCCGGGCTATGTTTGACTCCAGAGTTGAATCTGTCATCCCGCATTTCCTCAGCAAATCAAGCTACCCATCTCAAGTCTCATGAGCTGAGGACGGCAAAGTCCCTGTGGGCTTAGGACAGTCAAAGAAACCCCTGGGCTGCATGCTAAGCCCCTTTTCGGCTTCACTTTCCGAATCCTGCCCTAGCTTGCGATTAGTTTTTTTCTCACTTCTTGCCCCCATCTCCCACCTTGCCTCATGGTCTCCCCTCCTCTGCGCACCTGACAGTTTGCCTGCCCTTCCACTGCCTGTCTCCAGACTTTCCAAGGAGAAAAGGCAAAGCACTAAAGCGGGCCGGGCAACGGGTCAAGTTCCGCTTTCGGCGACTAGCAGGGAGGTAGCGTGGCCGAGCGGTCTAAGGCGCTGGATTAAGGCTCCAGTCTCTTCGGAGGCGTGGGTTCAAATCCCACCGCTGCCACTTTTCCTGGCCTTGCATTTTAAAGAAGAACGTAACGTTGACCTCTTCCTTCATTAGTGCCACCTCTGTCGCAATGAGCAAGCGGATGGTATGCCACACCCTGCAGGAAAAAGGTTTCGCTTCTGACGTCTTGCTTTTCTGGACATCCAGTCTCAAGTTTCCCATCTGGAACGGCGCTCCCTGCTGCTTTGTGAAGACTTGCTGCAAGAGCCTTCGAAACCCAGGAGCTCTTGCGTTGAGCTGTGACGCGTCCTGGGAAGACCTCCCGTTGCAGCGGAATGAGCCCCACTTCCAGGGCGTGCTGGTAGCAAATTTCCCACAGCCCACAGGGAGCAAACGATCCCAGGTGTGATGTATCACCAGGAGAGGCTGAGATGAGAGTAAGGGTTCACGCGTGTGCCCGGACCGAGGTTAATGATGGGATTAGAGCTAGGGTTAGATGCAGGGAAAGAGTGAGAGTTATAATTAGGGATAAAGCTAACAGGTGATCATTACTCGTCATGTAACATGATACAAAGGGTCAGAAGAGGAACTGATTCAGGGTTACAATTTGGACTTCGCAGACAACAGGAGCACTAAATGGTGCTGAGGGGGACTCAATAAAGTGGACCGGCCGCCTAATGTAAGCAATTGTGCACAAATATTGTACGATGACTAGCGTTGCCGGTGCTTTTTTCTTAAAGAGTCAGTTCTTGGCACCCATTCCCTACTTGACTCAGCCTAATCTTCAAGAATATTTGTCAAGAACTAAAAAAAATCCAGAAAAGGTTTAACCTCCCCGTCGGGGAATTGAACCCCGGTCTCCCGCGTGACAGGCGGGGATACTGACCACTATACTAACGAGGAGACGTGAGGGCATGAAATGAACAGCTGCTGATGTCTGCACAGCATCCAGCGACCACCTAGATGGCCTAGGGGGTCTCATTTTCCCCCGTCAAACGGCTTGCCCGATCTAAGGCTAATTTCTTTCTTTTTATCGGCACCAGGCTTAAAACTCAGTTTAAGGCGATAGTTCCGGGCTATGTTTGACTCCAGAGTTGAATCTGTCATCCCGCATTTCCTCAGCAAATCAAGCTACCCATCTCAAGTCTCATGAGCTGAGGACGGCAAAGTCCCTGTGGGCTTAGGACAGTCAAAGAAACCCCTGGGCTGCATGCTAAGCCCCTTTTCGGCTTCACTTTCCGAATCCTGCCCTAGCTTGCGATTAGTTTTTTTCTCACTTCTTGCCCCCATCTCCCACCTTGCCTCATGGTCTCCCCTCCTCTGCGCACCTGACAGTTTGCCTGCCCTTCCACTGCCTGTCTCCAGACTTTCCAAGGAGAAAAGGCAAAGCACTAAAGCGGGCCGGGCAACGGGTCAAGTTCCGCTTTCGGCGACTAGCAGGGAGGTAGCGTGGCCGAGCGGTCTAAGGCGCTGGATTAAGGCTCCAGTCTCTTCGGAGGCGTGGGTTCAAATCCCACCGCTGCCACTTTTCCTGGCCTTGCATTTTAAAGAAGAACGTAACGTTGACCTCTTCCTTCATTAGTGCCACCTCTGTCGCAATGAGCAAGCGGATGGTATGCCACACCCTGCAGGAAAAAGGTTTCGCTTCTGACGTCTTGCTTTTCTGGACATCCAGTCTCAAGTTTCCCATCTGGAACGGCTCTCCCTGCTGCTTTGTGAAGGCTTGCTGCAAGAGCCTTCGAAACCCAGGAGCTCTTGCGTTGAGCTGTGACGCGTCCTGGGAAGACCTCCCGTTGCAGCGGAATGAGCCCCACTTCCAGGGCGTGCTGGTAGCAAATTTCCCACAGCCCACAGGGAGCAAACGATCCCAGGTGTGATGTATCACCAGGAGAGGCTGAGATGAGAGTAAGGGTTCACGCGTGTGCCCGGACCGAGGTTAATGATGGGATTAGAGCTAGGGTTAGATGCAGGGAAAGAGTGAGAGTTATAATTAGGGATAAAGCTAACAGGTGATCATTACTCGTCATGTAACATGATACAAAGGGTCAGAAGAGGAACTGATTCAGGGTTACAATTTGGACTTCGCAGACAACAGGAGCACTAAATGGTGCTGAGGGGGACTCAATAAAGTGGACCGGCCGCCTAATGTAAGCAATTGTGCACAAATATTGTACGATGACTAGCGTTGCCGGTGCTTTTTTCTTAAAGAGTCAGTTCTTGGCACCCATTCCCTACTTGACTCAGCCTAATCTTCAAGAATATTTGTCAAGAACTAAAAAAAATCCAGAAAAGGTTTAACCTCCCCGGTCTCCCGCGTGACAGGCGGGGATACTGACCACTATACTAACGAGGAGACGTGAGGGCATGAAATGAACAGCTGCTGATGTCTGCACAGCATCCAGCGACCACCTAGATGGCCTAGGGGGTCTCATTTTCCCCCGTCAAACGGCTTGCCCGATCTAAGGCTAATTTCTTTCTTTTTATCGGCACCAGGCTTAAAACTCAGTTTAAGGCGATAGTTCCGGGCTATGTTTGACTCCAGAGTTGAATCTGTCATCCCGCATTTCCTCAGCAAATCAAGCTACCCATCTCAAGTCTCATGAGCTGAGGACGGCAAAGTCCCTGTGGGCTTAGGACAGTCAAAGAAACCCCTGGGCTGCATGCTAAGCCCCTTTTCGGCTTCACTTTCCGAATCCTGCCCTAGCTTGCGATTAGTTTTTTTCTCACTTCTTGCCCCCAACTCCCACCTTGCCTCATGGTCTCCCCTCCTCTGCGCACCTGACAGTTTGCCTGCCCTTCCACTGCCTGTCTCCAGACTTTCCAAGGAGAAAAGGCAAAGCACTAAAGCGGGCCGGGCAACGGGTCAAGTTCCGCTTTCGGCGACTAGCAGGGAGGTAGCGTGGCCGAGCGGTCTAAGGTGCTGGATTAAGGCTCCAGTCTCTTCGGAGGCGTGGGTTCAAATCCCACCGCTGCCACTTTTCCTGGCCTTGCATTTTAAAGAAGAACGTAACGTTGACCTCTTCCTTCATTAGTGCCAGCTCTGTCGCAATGAGCAAGCGGATGGTATGCCACACCCTGCAGGAAAAAGGTTTCGCTTCTGACGTCTTGCTTTTCTGGACATCCAGTCTCAAGTTTCCCATCTGGAACGGCGCTCCCTGCTGCTTTGTGAAGGCTTGCTGCAAGAGCCTTCGAAACCCAGGAGCTCTTGCGTTGAGCTGTGACGCGTCCTGGGAAGACCTCCCGTTGCAGCGGAATGAGCCCCACTTCCAGGGCGTGCTGGTAGCAAATTTCCCACAGCCCACAGGGAGCAAACGATCCCAGGTGTGATGTATCACCAGGAGAGGCTGAGATGAGAGTAAGGGTTCACGCGTGTGCCCGGACCGAGGTTAATGATGGGATTAGAGCTAGGGTTAGATGCAGGGAAAGAGTGAGAGTTATAATTAGGGATAAAGCTAACAGGTGATCATTACTCGTCATGTAACATGATACAAAGGGTCAGAAGAGGAACTGATTCAGGGTTACAATTTGGACTTCGCAGACAACAGGAGCACTAAATGGTGCTGAGGGGGACTCAATAAAGTGGACCGGCCGCCTAATGTAAGCAATTGTGCACAAATATTGTACGATGACTAGCGTTGCCGGTGCTTTTTTCTTAAAGAGTCAGTTCTTGGCACCCATTCCCTACTTGACTCAGCCTAATCTTCAAGAATATTTGTCAAGAACTAAACAAAATCCAGAAAACGTTTAACCTCCCCGTCGGGGTCTCCCGCGTGACAGGCGGGGATACTGACCACTATACTAACGAGGAGACGTGAGGGCATGAAATGAACAGCTGCTGATGTCTGCACAGCATCCAGCGACCACCTAGATGGCCTAGGGGGTCTCATTTTCCCCCGTCAAACGGCTTGCCCGATCTAAGGCTAATTTCTTTCTTTTTATCGGCACCAGGCTTAAAACTCAGTTTAAGGCGATAGTTCCGGGCTATGTTTGACTCCAGAGTTGAATCTGTCATCCCGCATTTCCTCAGCAAATCAAGCTACCCATCTCAAGTCTCATGAGCTGAGGACGGCAAAGTCCCTGTGGGCTTAGGACAGTCAAAGAAACCCCTGGGCTGCATGCTAAGCCCCTTTTCGGCTTCACTTTCCGAATCCTGCCCTAGCTTGCGATTAGTTTTTTTCTCACTTCTTGCCCCCATCTCCCACCTTGCCTCATGGTCTCCCCTCCTCTGCGCACCTGACAGTTTGCCTGCCCTTCCACTGCCTGTCTCCAGACTTTCCAAGGAGAAAAGGCAAAGCACTAAAGCGGGCCGGGCAACGGGTCAAGTTCCGCTTTCGGCGACTAGCAGGGAGGTAGCGTGGCCGAGCGGTCTAAGGCGCTGGATTAAGGCTCCAGTCTCTTCGGAGGCGTGGGTTCAAATCCCACCGCTGCCACTTTTCCTGGCCTTGCATTTTAAAGAAGAACGTAACGTTGACCTCTTCCTTCATTAGTGCCACCTCTGTCGCAATGAGCAAGCGGATGGTATGCCACACCCTGCAGGAAAAAGGTTTCGCTTCTGACGTCTTGCTTTTCTGGACATCCAGTCTCAAGTTTCCCATCTGGAACGGCGCTCCCTGCTGCTTTGTGAAGGCTTGCTGCAAGAGCCTTCGAAACCCAGGAGCTCTTGCGTTGAGCTGTGACGCGTCCTGGGAAGACCTCCCGTTGCAGCGGAATGAGCCCCACTTCCAGGGCGTGCTGGTAGCAAATTTCCCACAGCCCACAGGGAGCAAACGATCCCAGGTGTGATGTATCACCAGGAGAGGCTGAGATGAGAGTAAGGGTTCACGCGTGTGCCCGGACCGAGGTTAATGATGGGATTAGAGCTAGGGTTAGATGCAGGGAAAGAGTGAGAGTTATAATTAGGGATAAAGCTAACAGGTGATCATTACTCGTCATGTAACATGATACAAAGGGTCAGAAGAGGAACTGATTCAGGGTTACAATTTGGACTTCGCAGACAACAGGAGCACTAAATGGTGCTGAGGGGGACTCAATAAAGTGGACCGGCCGCCTAATGTAAGCAATTGTGCACAAATATTGTACGATGACTAGCGTTGCCGGTGCTTTTTTCTTAAAGAGTCAGTTCTTGGCACCCATTCCCTACTTGACTCAGCCTAATCTTCAAGAATATTTGTCAAGAACTAAAAAAAATCCAGAAAAGGTTTAACCTCCCCGGTCTCCCGCGTGACAGGCGGGGATACTGACCACTATACTAACGAGGAGACGTGAGGGCATGAAATGAACAGCTGCTGATGTCTGCACAGCATCCAGCGACCACCTAGATGGCCTAGGGGGTCTCATTTTCCCCCGTCAAACGGCTTGCCCGATCTAAGGCTAATTTCTTTCTTTTTATCGGCACCAGGCTTAAAACTCAGTTTAAGGCGATAGTTCCGGGCTATGTTTGACTCCAGAGTTGAATCTGTCATCCCGCATTTCCTCAGCAAATCAAGCTACCCATCTCAAGTCTCATGAGCTGAGGACGGCAAAGTCCCTGTGGGCTTAGGACAGTCAAAGAAACCCCTGGGCTGCATGCTAAGCCCCTTTTCGGCTTCACTTTCCGAATCCTGCCCTAGCTTGCGATTAGTTTTTTTCTCACTTCTTGCCCCCAACTCCCACCTTGCCTCATGGTCTCCCCTCCTCTGCGCACCTGACAGTTTGCCTGCCCTTCCACTGCCTGTCTCCAGACTTTCCAAGGAGAAAAGGCAAAGCACTAAAGCGGGCCGGGCAACGGGTCAAGTTCCGCTTTCGGCGACTAGCAGGGAGGTAGCGTGGCCGAGCGGTCTAAGGTGCTGGATTAAGGCTCCAGTCTCTTCGGAGGCGTGGGTTCAAATCCCACCGCTGCCACTTTTCCTGGCCTTGCATTTTAAAGAAGAACGTAACGTTGACCTCTTCCTTCATTAGTGCCAGCTCTGTCGCAATGAGCAAGCGGATGGTATGCCACACCCTGCAGGAAAAAGGTTTCGCTTCTGACGTCTTGCTTTTCTGGACATCCAGTCTCAAGTTTCCCATCTGGAACGGCGCTCCCTGCTGCTTTGTGAAGGCTTGCTGCAAGAGCCTTCGAAACCCAGGAGCTCTTGCGTTGAGCTGTGACGCGTCCTGGGAAGACCTCCCGTTGCAGCGGAATGAGCCCCACTTCCAGGGCGTGCTGGTAGCAAATTTCCCACAGCCCACAGGGAGCAAACGATCCCAGGTGTGATGTATCACCAGGAGAGGCTGAGATGAGAGTAAGGGTTCACGCGTGTGCCCGGACCGAGGTTAATGATGGGATTAGAGCTAGGGTTAGATGCAGGGAAAGAGTGAGAGTTATAATTAGGGATAAAGCTAACAGGTGATCATTACTCGTCATGTAACATGATACAAAGGGTCAGAAGAGGAACTGATTCAGGGTTACAATTTGGACTTCGCAGACAACAGGAGCACTAAATGGTGCTGAGGGGGACTCAATAAAGTGGACCGGCCGCCTAATGTAAGCAATTGTGCACAAATATTGTACGATGACTAGCGTTGCCGGTGCTTTTTTCTTAAAGAGTCAGTTCTTGGCACCCATTCCCTACTTGACTCAGCCTAATCTTCAAGAATATTTGTCAAGAACTAAAAAAAATCCAGAAAAGGTTTAACCTCCCCGTCGGGGAATTGAACCCCGGTCTCCCGCGTGACAGGCGGGGATACTGACCACTATACTAACGAGGAGACGTGAGGGCATGAAATGAACAGCTGATGATGTCTGCACAGCATCCAGCGACCACCTAGATGGCCTAGGGGGTCTCATTTTCCCCCGTCAAACGGCTTGCCCGATCTAAGGCTAATTTCTTTCTTTTTATCGGCACCAGGCTTAAAACTCAGTTTAAGGCGATAGTTCCGGGCTATGTTTGACTCCAGAGTTGAATCTGTCATCCCGCATTTCCTCAGCAAATCAAGCTACCCATCTCAAGTCTCATGAGCTGAGGACGGCAAAGTCCCTGTGGGCTTAGGACAGTCAAAGAAACCCCTGGGCTGCATGCTAAGCCCCTTTTCGGCTTCACTTTCCGAATCCTGCCCTAGCTTGCGATTAGTTTTTTCCTCACTTCTTGCCCCCATCTCCCACCTTGCCTCATGGTCTCCCCTCCTCTGCGCACCTGACAGTTTGCCTGCCCTTCCACTGCCTGTCTCCAGACTTTCCAAGGAGAAAAGGCAAAGCACTAAAGCGGGCCGGGCAACGGGTCAAGTTCCGCTTTCGGCGACTAGCAGGGAGGTAGCGTGGCCGAGCGGTCTAAGGCGCTGGATTAAGGCTCCAGTCTCTTCGGAGGCGTGGGTTCAAATCCCACCGCTGCCACTTTTCCTGGCCTTGCATTTTAAAGAAGAACGTAACGTTGACCTCTTCCTTCATTAGTGCCACCTCTGTCGCAATGAGCAAGCGGATGGTATGCCACACCCTGCAGGAAAAAGGTTTCGCTTCTGACGTCTTGCTTTTCTGGACATCCAGTCTCAAGTTTCCCATCTGGAACGGCGCTCCCTGCTGCTTTGTGAAGACTTGCTGCAAGAGCCTTCGAAACCCAGGAGCTCTTGCGTTGAGCTGTGACGCGTCCTGGGAAGACCTCCCGTTGCAGCGGAATGAGCCCCACTTCCAGGGCGTGCTGGTAGCAAATTTCCCACAGCCCACAGGGAGCAAACGATCCCAGGTGTGATGTATCACCAGGAGAGGCTGAGATGAGAGTAAGGGTTCACGCGTGTGCCCGGACCGAGGTTAATGATGGGATTAGAGCTAGGGTTAGATGCAGGGAAAGAGTGAGAGTTATAATTAGGGATAAAGCTAACAGGTGATCATTACTCGTCATGTAACATGATACAAAGGGTCAGAAGAGGAACTGATTCAGGGTTACAATTTGGACTTCGCAGACAACAGGAGCACTAAATGGTGCTGAGGGGGACTCAATAAAGTGGACCGGCCGCCTAATGTAAGCAATTGTGCACAAATATTGTACGATGACTAGCGTTGCCGGTGCTTTTTTCTTAAAGAGTCAGTTCTTGGCACCCATTCCCTACTTGACTCAGCCTAATCTTCAAGAATATTTGTCAAGAACTAAAAAAAATCCAGAAAAGGTTTAACCTCCCCGTCGGGGAACCCCGGTCTCCCGCGTGACAGGCGGGGATACTGACCACTATACTAACGAGGAGACGTGAGGGCATGAAATGAACAGCTGCTGATGTCTGCACAGCATCCAGCGACCACCTAGATGGCCTAGGGGGTCTCATTTTCCCCCGTCAAACGGCTTGCCCGATCTAAGGCTAATTTCTTTCTTTTTATCGGCACCAGGCTTAAAACTCAGTTTAAGGCGATAGTTCCGGGCTATGTTTGACTCCAGAGTTGAATCTGTCATCCCGCATTTCCTCAGCAAATCAAGCTACCCATCTCAAGTCTCATGAGCTGAGGACGGCAAAGTCCCTGTGGGCTTAGGACAGTCAAAGAAACCCCTGGGCTGCATGCTAAGCCCCTTTTCGGCTTCACTTTCCGAATCCTGCCCTAGCTTGCGATTAGTTTTTTTCTCACTTCTTGCCCCCATCTCCCACCTTGCCTCATGGTCTCCCCTCCTCTGCGCACCTGACAGTTTGCCTGCCCTTCCACTGCCTGTCTCCAGACTTTCCAAGGAGAAAAGGCAAAGCACTAAAGCGGGCCGGGCAACGGGTCAAGTTCCGCTTTCGGCGACTAGCAGGGAGGTAGCGTGGCCGAGCGGTCTAAGGCGCTGGATTAAGGCTCCAGTCTCTTCGGAGGCGTGGGTTCAAATCCCACCGCTGCCACTTTTCCTGGCCTTGCATTTTAAAGAAGAACGTAACGTTGACCTCTTCCTTCATTAGTGCCACCTCTGTCGCAATGAGCAAGCGGATGGTATGCCACACCCTGCAGGAAAAAGGTTTCGCTTCTGACGTCTTGCTTTTCTGGACATCCAGTCTCAAGTTTCCCATCTGGAACGGCGCTCCCTGCTGCTTTGTGAAGGCTTGCTGCAAGAGCCTTCGAAACCCAGGAGCTCTTGCGTTGAGCTGTGACGCGTCCTGGGAAGACCTCCCGTTGCAGCGGAATGAGCCCCACTTCCAGGGCGTGCTGGTAGCAAATTTCCCACAGCCCACAGGGAGCAAACGATCCCAGGTGTGATGTATCACCAGGAGAGGCTGAGATGAGAGTAAGGGTTCACGCGTGTGCCCGGACCGAGGTTAATGATGGGATTAGAGCTAGGGTTAGATGCAGGGAAAGAGTGAGAGTTATAATTAGGGATAAAGCTAACAGGTGATCATTACTCGTCATGTAACATGATACAAAGGGTCAGAAGAGGAACTGATTCAGGGTTACAATTTGGACTTCGCAGACAACAGGAGCACTAAATGGTGCTGAGGGGGACTCAATAAAGTGGACCGGCCGCCTAATGTAAGCAATTGTGCACAAATATTGTACGATGACTAGCGTTGCCGGTGCTTTTTTCTTAAAGAGTCAGTTCTTGGCACCCATTCCCTACTTGACTCAGCCTAATCTTCAAGAATATTTGTCAAGAACTAAAAAAAATCCAGAAAAGGTTTAACCTCGTGACAGGCGGGGATACTGACCACTATACTAACGAGGAGACGTGAGGGCATGAAATGAACAGCTGCTGATGTCTGCACAGCATCCAGCGACCACCTAGATGGCCTAGGGGGTCTCATTTTCCCCCGTCAAACGGCTTGCCCGATCTAAGGCTAATTTCTTTCTTTTTATCGGCACCAGGCTTAAAACTCAGTTTAAGGCGATAGTTCCGGGCTATGTTTGACTCCAGAGTTGAATCTGTCATCCCGCATTTCCTCAGCAAATCAAGCTACCCATCTCAAGTCTCATGAGCTGAGGACGGCAAAGTCCCTGTGGGCTTAGGACAGTCAAAGAAACCCCTGGGCTGCATGCTAAGCCCCTTTTCGGCTTCACTTTCCGAATCCTGCCCTAGCTTGCGATTAGTTTTTTTCTCACTTCTTGCCCCCATCTCCCACCTTGCCTCATGGTCTCCCCTCCTCTGCGCACCTGACAGTTTGCCTGCCCTTCCACTGCCTGTCTCCAGACTTTCCAAGGAGAAAAGGCAAAGCACTAAAGCGGGCCGGGCAACGGGTCAAGTTCCGCTTTCGGCGACTAGCAGGGAGGTAGCGTGGCCGAGCGGTCTAAGGCGCTGGATTAAGGCTCCAGTCTCTTCGGAGGCGTGGGTTCAAATCCCACCGCTGCCACTTTTCCTGGCCTTGCATTTTAAAGAAGAACGTAACGTTGACCTCTTCCTTCATTAGTGCCAGCTCTGTCGCAATGAGCAAGCGGATGGTATGCCACACCCTGCAGGAAAAAGGTTTCGCTTCTGACGTCTTGCTTTTCTGGACATCCAGTCTCAAGTTTCCCATCTGGAACGGCGCTCCCTGCTGCTTTGTGAAGGCTTGCTGCAAGAGCCTTCGAAACCCAGGAGCTCTTGCGTTGAGCTGTGACGCGTCCTGGGAAGACCTCCCGTTGCAGCGGAATGAGCCCCACTTCCAGGGCGTGCTGGTAGCAAATTTCCCACAGCCCACAGGGAGCAAACGATCCCAGGTGTGATGTATCACCAGGAGAGGCTGAGATGAGAGTAAGGGTTCACGCGTGTGCCCGGACCGAGGTTAATGATGGGATTAGAGCTAGGGTTAGATGCAGGGAAAGAGTGAGAGTTATAATTAGGGATAAAGCTAACAGGTGATCATTACTCGTCATGTAACATGATACAAAGGGTCAGAAGAGGAACTGATTCAGGGTTACAATTTGGACTTCGCAGACAACAGGAGCACTAAATGGTGCTGAGGGGGACTCAATAAAGTGGACCGGCCGCCTAATGTAAGCAATTGTGCACAAATATTGTACGATGACTAGCGTTGCCGGTGCTTTTTTCTTAAAGAGTCAGTTCTTGGCACCCATTCCCTACTTGACTCAGCCTAATCTTCAAGAATATTTGTCAAGAACTAAAAAAAATCCAGAAAAGGTTTAACCTCCCCGTCGGGGAATTGAACCCCGGTCTCCCGCGTGACAGGCGGGGATACTGACCACTATACTAACGAGGAGACGTGAGGGCATGAAATGAACAGCTGCTGATGTCTGCACAGCATCCAGCGACCACCTAGATGGCCTAGGGGGTCTCATTTTCCCCCGTCAAACGGCTTGCCCGATCTAAGGCTAATTTCTTTCTTTTTATCGGCACCAGGCTTAAAACTCAGTTTAAGGCGATAGTTCCGGGCTATGTTTGACTCCAGAGTTGAATCTGTCATCCCGCATTTCCTCAGCAAATCAAGCTACCCATCTCAAGTCTCATGAGCTGAGGACGGCAAAGTCCCTGTGGGCTTAGGACAGTCAAAGAAACCCCTGGGCTGCATGCTAAGCCCCTTTTCGGCTTCACTTTCCGAATCCTGCCCTAGCTTGCGATTAGTTTTTTTCTCACTTCTTGCCCCCATCTCCCACCTTGCCTCATGGTCTCCCCTCCTCTGCGCACCTGACAGTTTGCCTGCCCTTCCACTGCCTGTCTCCAGACTTTCCAAGGAGAAAAGGCAAAGCACTAAAGCGGGCCGGGCAACGGGTCAAGTTCCGCTTTCGGCGACTAGCAGGGAGGTAGCGTGGCCGAGCGGTCTAAGGCGCTGGATTAAGGCTCCAGTCTCTTCGGAGGCGTGGGTTCAAATCCCACCGCTGCCACTTTTCCTGGCCTTGCATTTTAAAGAAGAACGTAACGTTGACCTCTTCCTTCATTAGTGCCACCTCTGTCGCAATGAGCAAGCGGATGGTATGCCACACCCTGCAGGAAAAAGGTTTCGCTTCTGACGTCTTGCTTTTCTGGACATCCAGTCTCAAGTTTCCCATCTGGAACGGCGCTCCCTGCTGCTTTGTGAAGGCTTGCTGCAAGAGCCTTCGAAACCCAGGAGCTCTTGCGTTGAGCTGTGACGCGTCCTGGGAAGACCTCCCGTTGCAGCGGAATGAGCCCCACTTCCAGGGCGTGCTGGTAGCAAATTTCCCACAGCCCACAGGGAGCAAACGATCCCAGGTGTGATGTATCACCAGGAGAGGCTGAGATGAGAGTAAGGGTTCACGCGTGTGCCCGGACCGAGGTTAATGATGGGATTAGAGCTAGGGTTAGATGCAGGGAAAGAGTGAGAGTTATAATTAGGGATAAAGCTAACAGGTGATCATTACTCGTCATGTAACATGATACAAAGGGTCAGAAGAGGAACTGATTCAGGGTTACAATTTGGACTTCGCAGACAACAGGAGCACTAAATGGTGCTGAGGGGGACTCAATAAAGTGGACCGGCCGCCTAATGTAAGCAATTGTGCACAAATATTGTACGATGACTAGCGTTGCCGGTGCTTTTTTCTTAAAGAGTCAGTTCTTGGCACCCATTCCCTACTTGACTCAGCCTAATCTTCAAGAATATTTGTCAAGAACTAAAAAAAATCCAGAAAAGGTTTAACCTCCCCGTCGGGGAATTGAACCCGGATACTGACCACTATACTAACGAGGAGACGTGAGGGCATGAAATGAACAGCTGCTGATGTCTGCACAGCATCCAGCGACCACCTAGATGGCCTAGGGGGTCTCATTTTCCCCCGTCAAACGGCTTGCCCGATCTAAGGCTAATTTCTTTCTTTTTATCGGCACCAGGCTTAAAACTCAGTTTAAGGCGATAGTTCCGGGCTATGTTTGACTCCAGAGTTGAATCTGTCATCCCGCATTTCCTCAGCAAATCAAGCTACCCATCTCAAGTCTCATGAGCTGAGGACGGCAAAGTCCCTGTGGGCTTAGGACAGTCAAAGAAACCCCTGGGCTGCATGCTAAGCCCCTTTTCGGCTTCACTTTCCGAATCCTGCCCTAGCTTGCGATTAGTTTTTTCCTCACTTCTTGCCCCCATCTCCCACCTTGCCTCATGGTCTCCCCTCCTCTGCGCACCTGACAGTTTGCCTGCCCTTCCACTGCCTGTCTCCAGACTTTCCAAGGAGAAAAGGCAAAGCACTAAAGCGGGCCGGGCAACGGGTCAAGTTCCGCTTTCGGCGACTAGCAGGGAGGTAGCGTGGCCGAGCGGTCTAAGGCGCTGGATTAAGGCTCCAGTCTCTTCGGAGGCGTGGGTTCAAATCCCACCGCTGCCACTTTTCCTGGCCTTGCATTTTAAAGAAGAACGTAACGTTGACCTCTTCCTTCATTAGTGCCACCTCTGTCGCAATGAGCAAGCGGATGGTATGCCACACCCTGCAGGAAAAAGGTTTCGCTTCTGACGTCTTGCTTTTCTGGACATCCAGTCTCAAGTTTCCCATCTGGAACGGCGCTCCCTGCTGCTTTGTGAAGACTTGCTGCAAGAGCCTTCGAAACCCAGGAGCTCTTGCGTTGAGCTGTGACGCGTCCTGGGAAGACCTCCCGTTGCAGCGGAATGAGCCCCACTTCCAGGGCGTGCTGGTAGCAAATTTCCCACAGCCCACAGGGAGCAAACGATCCCAGGTGTGATGTATCACCAGGAGAGGCTGAGATGAGAGTAAGGGTTCACGCGTGTGCCCGGACCGAGGTTAATGATGGGATTAGAGCTAGGGTTAGATGCAGGGAAAGAGTGAGAGTTATAATTAGGGATAAAGCTAACAGGTGATCATTACTCGTCATGTAACATGATACAAAGGGTCAGAAGAGGAACTGATTCAGGGTTACAATTTGGACTTCGCAGACAACAGGAGCACTAAATGGTGCTGAGGGGGACTCAATAAAGTGGACCGGCCGCCTAATGTAAGCAATTGTGCACAAATATTGTACGATGACTAGCGTTGCCGGTGCTTTTTTCTTAAAGAGTCAGTTCTTGGCACCCATTCCCTACTTGACTCAGCCTAATCTTCAAGAATATTTGTCAAGAACTAAAAAAAATCCAGAAAAGGTTTAACCTCCCCGTCGGGGAATTGAACCCCGGTCTCCCGCGTGACAGGCGGGGATACTGACCACTATACTAACGAGGAGACGTGAGGGCATGAAATGAACAGCTGCTGATGTCTGCACAGCATCCAGCGACCACCTAGATGGCCTAGGGGGTCTCATTTTCCCCCGTCAAACGGCTTGCCCGATCTAAGGCTAATTTCTTTCTTTTTATCGGCACCAGGCTTAAAACTCAGTTTAAGGCGATAGTTCCGGGCTATGTTTGACTCCAGAGTTGAATCTGTCATCCCGCATTTCCTCAGCAAATCAAGCTACCCATCTCAAGTCTCATGAGCTGAGGACGGCAAAGTCCCTGTGGGCTTAGGACAGTCAAAGAAACCCCTGGGCTGCATGCTAAGCCCCTTTTCGGCTTCACTTTCCGAATCCTGCCCTAGCTTGCGATTAGTTTTTTTCTCACTTCTTGCCCCCATCTCCCACCTTGCCTCATGGTCTCCCCTCCTCTGCGCACCTGACAGTTTGCCTGCCCTTCCACTGCCTGTCTCCAGACTTTCCAAGGAGAAAAGGCAAAGCACTAAAGCGGGCCGGGCAACGGGTCAAGTTCCGCTTTCGGCGACTAGCAGGGAGGTAGCGTGGCCGAGCGGTCTAAGGCGCTGGATTAAGGCTCCAGTCTCTTCGGAGGCGTGGGTTCAAATCCCACCGCTGCCACTTTTCCTGGCCTTGCATTTTAAAGAAGAACGTAACGTTGACCTCTTCCTTCATTAGTGCCAGCTCTGTCGCAATGAGCAAGCGGATGGTATGCCACACCCTGCAGGAAAAAGGTTTCGCTTCTGACGTCTTGCTTTTCTGGACATCCAGTCTCAAGTTTCCCATCTGGAACGGCGCTCCCTGCTGCTTTGTGAAGGCTTGCTGCAAGAGCCTTCGAAACCCAGGAGCTCTTGCGTTGAGCTGTGACGCGTCCTGGGAAGACCTCCCGTTGCAGCGGAATGAGCCCCACTTCCAGGGCGTGCTGGTAGCAAATTTCCCACAGCCCACAGGGAGCAAACGATCCCAGGTGTGATGTATCACCAGGAGAGGCTGAGATGAGAGTAAGGGTTCACGCGTGTGCCCGGACCGAGGTTAATGATGGGATTAGAGCTAGGGTTAGATGCAGGGAAAGAGTGAGAGTTATAATTAGGGATAAAGCTAACAGGTGATCATTACTCGTCATGTAACATGATACAAAGGGTCAGAAGAGGAACTGATTCAGGGTTACAATTTGGACTTCGCAGACAACAGGAGCACTAAATGGTGCTGAGGGGGACTCAATAAAGTGGACCGGCCGCCTAATGTAAGCAATTGTGCACAAATATTGTACGATGACTAGCGTTGCCGGTGCTTTTTTCTTAAAGAGTCAGTTCTTGGCACCCATTCCCTACTTGACTCAGCCTAATCTTCAAGAATATTTGTCAAGAACTAAAAAAAATCCAGAAAAGGTTTAACCTCCCCGTCGGGGAATTGAACCCCGGTCTCCCGCGTGACAGGCGGGGATACTGACCACTATACTAACGAGGAGACGTGAGGGCATGAAATGAACAGCTGCTGATGTCTGCACAGCATCCAGCGACCACCTAGATGGCCTAGGGGGTCTCATTTTCCCCCGTCAAACGGCTTGCCCGATCTAAGGCTAATTTCTTTCTTTTTATCGGCACCAGGCTTAAAACTCAGTTTAAGGCGATAGTTCCGGGCTATGTTTGACTCCAGAGTTGAATCTGTCATCCCGCATTTCCTCAGCAAATCAAGCTACCCATCTCAAGTCTCATGAGCTGAGGACGGCAAAGTCCCTGTGGGCTTAGGACAGTCAAAGAAACCCCTGGGCTGCATGCTAAGCCCCTTTTCGGCTTCACTTTCCGAATCCTGCCCTAGCTTGCGATTAGTTTTTTTCTCACTTCTTGCCCCCATCTCCCACCTTGCCTCATGGTCTCCCCTCCTCTGCGCACCTGACAGTTTGCCTGCCCTTCCACTGCCTGTCTCCAGACTTTCCAAGGAGAAAAGGCAAAGCACTAAAGCGGGCCGGGCAACGGGTCAAGTTCCGCTTTCGGCGACTAGCAGGGAGGTAGCGTGGCCGAGCGGTCTAAGGCGCTGGATTAAGGCTCCAGTCTCTTCGGAGGCGTGGGTTCAAATCCCACCGCTGCCACTTTTCCTGGCCTTGCATTTTAAAGAAGAACGTAACGTTGACCTCTTCCTTCATTAGTGCCACCTCTGTCGCAATGAGCAAGCGGATGGTATGCCACACCCTGCAGGAAAAAGGTTTCGCTTCTGACGTCTTGCTTTTCTGGACATCCAGTCTCAAGTTTCCCATCTGGAACGGCGCTCCCTGCTGCTTTGTGAAGGCTTGCTGCAAGAGCCTTCGAAACCCAGGAGCTCTTGCGTTGAGCTGTGACGCGTCCTGGGAAGACCTCCCGTTGCAGCGGAATGAGCCCCACTTCCAGGGCGTGCTGGTAGCAAATTTCCCACAGCCCACAGGGAGCAAACGATCCCAGGTGTGATGTATCACCAGGAGAGGCTGAGATGAGAGTAAGGGTTCACGCGTGTGCCCGGACCGAGGTTAATGATGGGATTAGAGCTAGGGTTAGATGCAGGGAAAGAGTGAGAGTTATAATTAGGGATAAAGCTAACAGGTGATCATTACTCGTCATGTAACATGATACAAAGGGTCAGAAGAGGAACTGATTCAGGGTTACAATTTGGACTTCGCAGACAACAGGAGCACTAAATGGTGCTGAGGGGGACTCAATAAAGTGGACCGGCCGCCTAATGTAAGCAATTGTGCACAAATATTGTACGATGACTAGCGTTGCCGGTGCTTTTTTCTTAAAGAGTCAGTTCTTGGCACCCATTCCCTACTTGACTCAGCCTAATCTTCAAGAATATTTGTCAAGAACTAAAAAAAATCCAGAAAAGGTTTAACCTCCCCGTCGGGGAATTGAACCCCGGTCTCCCGCGTGACAGGCGGGGATACTGACCACTATACTAACGAGGAGACGTGAGGGCATGAAATGAACAGCTGCTGATGTCTGCACAGCATCCAGCGACCACCTAGATGGCCTAGGGGGTCTCATTTTCCCCCGTCAAACGGCTTGCCCGATCTAAGGCTAATTTCTTTCTTTTTATCGGCACCAGGCTTAAAACTCAGTTTAAGGCGATAGTTCCGGGCTATGTTTGACTCCAGAGTTGAATCTGTCATCCCGCATTTCCTCAGCAAATCAAGCTACCCATCTCAAGTCTCATGAGCTGAGGACGGCAAAGTCCCTGTGGGCTTAGGACAGTCAAAGAAACCCCTGGGCTGCATGCTAAGCCCCTTTTCGGCTTCACTTTCCGAATCCTGCCCTAGCTTGCGATTAGTTTTTTTCTCACTTCTTGCCCCCATCTCCCACCTTGCCTCATGGTCTCCCCTCCTCTGCGCACCTGACAGTTTGCCTGCCCTTCCACTGCCTGTCTCCAGACTTTCCAAGGAGAAAAGGCAAAGCACTAAAGCGGGCCGGGCAACGGGTCAAGTTCCGCTTTCGGCGACTAGCAGGGAGGTAGCGTGGCCGAGCGGTCTAAGGCGCTGGATTAAGGCTCCAGTCTCTTCGGAGGCGTGGGTTCAAATCCCACCGCTGCCACTTTTCCTGGCCTTGCATTTTAAAGAAGAACGTAACGTTGACCTCTTCCTTCATTAGTGCCACCTCTGTCGCAATGAGCAAGCGGATGGTATGCCACACCCTGCAGGAAAAAGGTTTCGCTTCTGACGTCTTGCTTTTCTGGACATCCAGTCTCAAGTTTCCCATCTGGAACGGCGCTCCCTGCTGCTTTGTGAAGACTTGCTGCAAGAGCCTTCGAAACCCAGGAGCTCTTGCGTTGAGCTGTGACGCGTCCTGGGAAGACCTCCCGTTGCAGCGGAATGAGCCCCACTTCCAGGGCGTGCTGGTAGCAAATTTCCCACAGCCCACAGGGAGCAAACGATCCCAGGTGTGATGTATCACCAGGAGAGGCTGAGATGAGAGTAAGGGTTCACGCGTGTGCCCGGACCGAGGTTAATGATGGGATTAGAGCTAGGGTTAGATGCAGGGAAAGAGTGAGAGTTATAATTAGGGATAAAGCTAACAGGTGATCATTACTCGTCATGTAACATGATACAAAGGGTCAGAAGAGGAACTGATTCAGGGTTACAATTTGGACTTCGCAGACAACAGGAGCACTAAATGGTGCTGAGGGGGACTCAATAAAGTGGACCGGCCGCCTAATGTAAGCAATTGTGCACAAATATTGTACGATGACTAGCGTTGCCGGTGCTTTTTTCTTAAAGAGTCAGTTCTTGGCACCCATTCCCTACTTGACTCAGCCTAATCTTCAAGAATATTTGTCAAGAACTAAAAAAAATCCAGAAAAGGTTTAACCTCCCCGTCGGGGCCGGTCTCCCGCGTGACAGGCGGGGATACTGACCACTATACTAACGAGGAGACGTGAGGGCATGAAATGAACAGCTGCTGATGTCTGCACAGCATCCAGCGACCACCTAGATGGCCTAGGGGGTCTCATTTTCCCCCGTCAAACGGCTTGCCCGATCTAAGGCTAATTTCTTTCTTTTTATCGGCACCAGGCTTAAAACTCAGTTTAAGGCGATAGTTCCGGGCTATGTTTGACTCCAGAGTTGAATCTGTCATCCCGCATTTCCTCAGCAAATCAAGCTACCCATCTCAAGTCTCATGAGCTGAGGACGGCAAAGTCCCTGTGGGCTTAGGACAGTCAAAGAAACCCCTGGGCTGCATGCTAAGCCCCTTTTCGGCTTCACTTTCCGAATCCTGCCCTAGCTTGCGATTAGTTTTTTTCTCACTTCTTGCCCCCAACTCCCACCTTGCCTCATGGTCTCCCCTCCTCTGCGCACCTGACAGTTTGCCTGCCCTTCCACTGCCTGTCTCCAGACTTTCCAAGGAGAAAAGGCAAAGCACTAAAGCGGGTCGGGCAACGGGTCAAGTTCCGCTTTCGGCGACTAGCAGGGAGGTAGCGTGGCCGAGCGGTCTAAGGTGCTGGATTAAGGCTCCAGTCTCTTCGGAGGCGTGGGTTCAAATCCCACCGCTGCCACTTTTCCTGGCCTTGCATTTTAAAGAAGAACGTAACGTTGACCTCTTCCTTCATTAGTGCCAGCTCTGTCCCAATGAGCAAGCGGATGGTATGCCACACCCTGCAGGAAAAAGGTTTCGCTTCTGACGTCTTGCTTTTCTGGACATCCAGTCTCAAGTTTCCCATCTGGAACGGCGCTCCCTGCTGCTTTGTGAAGGCTTGCTGCAAGAGCCTTCGAAACCCAGGAGCTCTTGCGTTGAGCTGTGACGCGTCCTGGGAAGACCTCCCGTTGCAGCGGAATGAGCCCCACTTCCAGGGCGTGCTGGTAGCAAATTTCCCACAGCCCACAGGGAGCAAACGATCCCAGGTGTGATGTATCACCAGGAGAGGCTGAGATGAGAGTAAGGGTTCACGCGTGTGCCCGGACCGAGGTTAATGATGGGATTAGAGCTAGGGTTAGATGCAGGGAAAGAGTGAGAGTTATAATTAGGGATAAAGCTAACAGGTGATCATTACTCGTCATGTAACATGATACAAAGGGTCAGAAGAGGAACTGATTCAGGGTTACAATTTGGACTTCGCAGACAACAGGAGCACTAAATGGTGCTGAGGGGGACTCAATAAAGTGGACCGGCCGCCTAATGTAAGCAATTGTGCACAAATATTGTACGATGACTAGCGTTGCCGGTGCTTTTTTCTTAAAGAGTCAGTTCTTGGCACCCATTCCCTACTTGACTCAGCCTAATCTTCAAGAATATTTGTCAAGAACTAAAAAAAATCCAGAAAAGGTTTAACCTCCCCGTCGGGGAATTGAACCCCGGTCTCCCACGTGACAGGCGGGGATACTGACCACTATACTAACGAGGAGACGTGAGGGCATGAAATGAACAGCTGCTGATGTCTGCACAGCATCCAGCGACCACCTAGCTGGCCTAGGGGGTCTCATTTTCCCCCGTCAAACGGCTTGCCCGATCTAAGGCTAATTTCTTTCTTTTTATCGGCACCAGGCTTAAAACTCAGTTTAAGGCGATAGTTCCGGGCTATGTTTGACTCCAGAGTTGAATCTGTCATCCCGCATTTCCTCAGCAAATCAAGCTACCCATCTCAAGTCTCATGAGCTGAGGACGGCAAAGTCCCTGTGGGCTTAGGACAGTCAAAGAAACCCCTGGGCTGCATGCTAAGCCCCTTTTCGGCTTCACTTTCCGAATCCTGCCCTAGCTTGCGATTAGTTTTTTTCTCACTTCTTGCCCCCATCTCCCACCTTGCCTCATGGTCTCCCCTCCTCTGCGCACCTGACAGTTTGCCTGCCCTTCCACTGCCTGTCTCCAGACTTTCCAAGGAGAAAAGGCAAAGCACTAAAGCGGGCCGGGCAACGGGTCAAGTTCCGCTTTCGGCGACTAGCAGGGAGGTAGCGTGGCCGAGCGGTCTAAGGCGCTGGATTAAGGCTCCAGTCTCTTCGGAGGCGTGGGTTCAAATCCCACCGCTGCCACTTTTCCTGGCCTTGCATTTTAAAGAAGAACGTAACGTTGACCTCTTCCTTCATTAGTGCCACCTCTGTCGCAATGAGCAAGCGGATGGTATGCCACACCCTGCAGGAAAAAGGTTTCGCTTCTGACGTCTTGCTTTTCTGGACATCCAGTCTCAAGTTTCCCATCTGGAACGGCGCTCCCTGCTGCTTTGTGAAGGCTTGCTGCAAGAGCCTTCGAAACCCAGGAGCTCTTGCGTTGAGCTGTGACGCGTCCTGGGAAGACCTCCCGTTGCAGCGGAATGAGCCCCACTTCCAGGGCGTGCTGGTAGCAAATTTCCCACAGCCCACAGGGAGCAAACGATCCCAGGTGTGATGTATCACCAGGAGAGGCTGAGATGAGAGTAAGGGTTCACGCGTGTGCCCGGACCGAGGTTAATGATGGGATTAGAGCTAGGGTTAGATGCAGGGAAAGAGTGAGAGTTATAATTAGGGATAAAGCTAACAGGTGATCATTACTCGTCATGTAACATGATACAAAGGGTCAGAAGAGGAACTGATTCAGGGTTACAATTTGGACTTCGCAGACAACAGGAGCACTAAATGGTGCTGAGGGGGACTCAATAAAGTGGACCGGCCGCCTAATGTAAGCAATTGTGCACAAATATTGTACGATGACTAGCGTTGCCGGTGCTTTTTTCTTAAAGAGTCAGTTCTTGGCACCCATTCCCTACTTGACTCAGCCTAATCTTCAAGAATATTTGTCAAGAACTAAAAAAAATCCAGAAAAGGTTTAACCTCCCCGTCGGGGAATTGAACCCCGGTCTCCCGCGTGACAGGCGGGGATACTGACCACTATACTAACGAGGAGACGTGAGGGCATGAAATGAACAGCTGCTGATGTCTGCACAGCATCCAGCGACCACCTAGATGGCCTAGGGGGTCTCATTTTCCCCCGTCAAACGGCTTGCCCGATCTAAGGCTAATTTCTTTCTTTTTATCGGCACCAGGCTTAAAACTCAGTTTAAGGCGATAGTTCCGGGCTATGTTTGACTCCAGAGTTGAATCTGTCATCCCGCATTTCCTCAGCAAATCAAGCTACCCATCTCAAGTCTCATGAGCTGAGGACGGCAAAGTCCCTGTGGGCTTAGGACAGTCAAAGAAACCCCTGGGCTGCATGCTAAGCCCCTTTTCGGCTTCACTTTCCGAATCCTGCCCTAGCTTGCGATTAGTTTTTTTCTCACTTCTTGCCCCCATCTCCCACCTTGCCTCATGGTCTCCCCTCCTCTGCGCACCTGACAGTTTGCCTGCCCTTCCACTGCCTGTCTCCAGACTTTCCAAGGAGAAAAGGCAAAGCACTAAAGCGGGCCGGGCAACGGGTCAAGTTCCGCTTTCGGCGACTAGCAGGGAGGTAGCGTGGCCGAGCGGTCTAAGGCGCTGGATTAAGGCTCCAGTCTCTTCGGAGGCGTGGGTTCAAATCCCACCGCTGCCACTTTTCCTGGCCTTGCATTTTAAAGAAGAACGTAACGTTGACCTCTTCCTTCATTAGTGCCACCTCTGTCGCAATGAGCAAGCGGATGGTATGCCACACCCTGCAGGAAAAAGGTTTCGCTTCTGACGTCTTGCTTTTCTGGACATCCAGTCTCAAGTTTCCCATCTGGAACGGCGCTCCCTGCTGCTTTGTGAAGACTTGCTGCAAGAGCCTTCGAAACCCAGGAGCTCTTGCGTTGAGCTGTGACGCGTCCTGGGAAGACCTCCCGTTGCAGCGGAATGAGCCCCACTTCCAGGGCGTGCTGGTAGCAAATTTCCCACAGCCCACAGGGAGCAAACGATCCCAGGTGTGATGTATCACCAGGAGAGGCTGAGATGAGAGTAAGGGTTCACGCGTGTGCCCGGACCGAGGTTAATGATGGGATTAGAGCTAGGGTTAGATGCAGGGAAAGAGTGAGAGTTATAATTAGGGATAAAGCTAACAGGTGATCATTACTCGTCATGTAACATGATACAAAGGGTCAGAAGAGGAACTGATTCAGGGTTACAATTTGGACTTCGCAGACAACAGGAGCACTAAATGGTGCTGAGGGGGACTCAATAAAGTGGACCGGCCGCCTAATGTAAGCAATTGTGCACAAATATTGTACGATGACTAGCGTTGCCGGTGCTTTTTTCTTAAAGAGTCAGTTCTTGGCACCCATTGCCTACTTGACTCAGCCTAATCTTCAAGAATATTTGTCAAGAACTAAAAAAAATCCAGAAAAGGTTTAACCTCCCCGTCGGGGAACCCCGGTCTCCCGCGTGACAGGCGGGGATACTGACCACTATACTAACGAGGAGACGTGAGGGCATGAAATGAACAGCTGCTGATGTCTGCACAGCATCCAGCGACCACCTAGATGGCCTAGGGGGTCTCATTTTCCCCCGTCAAACGGCTTGCCCGATCTAAGGCTAATTTCTTTCTTTTTATCGGCACCAGGCTTAAAACTCAGTTTAAGGCGATAGTTCCGGGCTATGTTTGACTCCAGAGTTGAATCTGTCATCCCGCATTTCCTCAGCAAATCAAGCTACCCATCTCAAGTCTCATGAGCTGAGGACGGCAAAGTCCCTGTGGGCTTAGGACAGTCAAAGAAACCCCTGGGCTGCATGCTAAGCCCCTTTTCGGCTTCACTTTCCGAATCCTGCCCTAGCTTGCGATTAGTTTTTTTCTCACTTCTTGCCCCCAACTCCCACCTTGCCTCATGGTCTCCCCTCCTCTGCGCACCTGACAGTTTGCCTGCCCTTCCACTGCCTGTCTCCAGACTTTCCAAGGAGAAAAGGCAAAGCACTAAAGCGGGCCGGGCAACGGGTCAAGTTCCGCTTTCGGCGACTAGCAGGGAGGTAGCGTGGCCGAGCGGTCTAAGGTGCTGGATTAAGGCTCCAGTCTCTTCGGAGGCGTGGGTTCAAATCCCACCGCTGCCACTTTTCCTGGCCTTGCATTTTAAAGAAGAACGTAACGTTGACCTCTTCCTTCATTAGTGCCAGCTCTGTCGCAATGAGCAAGCGGATGGTATGCCACACCCTGCAGGAAAAAGGTTTCGCTTCTGACGTCTTGCTTTTCTGGACATCCAGTCTCAAGTTTCCCATCTGGAACGGCGCTCCCTGCTGCTTTGTGAAGGCTTGCTGCAAGAGCCTTCGAAACCCAGGAGCTCTTGCGTTGAGCTGTGACGCGTCCTGGGAAGACCTCCCGTTGCAGCGGAATGAGCCCCACTTCCAGGGCGTGCTGGTAGCAAATTTCCCACAGCCCACAGGGAGCAAACGATCCCAGGTGTGATGTATCACCAGGAGAGGCTGAGATGAGAGTAAGGGTTCACGCGTGTGCCCGGACCGAGGTTAATGATGGGATTAGAGCTAGGGTTAGATGCAGGGAAAGAGTGAGAGTTATAATTAGGGATAAAGCTAACAGGTGATCATTACTCGTCATGTAACATGATACAAAGGGTCAGAAGAGGAACTGATTCAGGGTTACAATTTGGACTTCGCAGACAACAGGAGCACTAAATGGTGCTGAGGGGGACTCAATAAAGTGGACCGGCCGCCTAATGTAAGCAATTGTGCACAAATATTGTACGATGACTAGCGTTGCCGGTGCTTTTTTCTTAAAGAGTCAGTTCTTGGCACCCATTCCCTACTTGACTCAGCCTAATCTTCAAGAATATTTGTCAAGAACTAAACAAAATCCAGAAAACGTTTAACCTCCCCGTCGGGGTCTCCCGCGTGACAGGCGGGGATACTGACCACTATACTAACGAGGAGACGTGAGGGCATGAAATGAACAGCTGCTGATGTCTGCACAGCATCCAGCGACCACCTAGATGGCCTAGGGGGTCTCATTTTCCCCCGTCAAACGGCTTGCCCGATCTAAGGCTAATTTCTTTCTTTTTATCGGCACCAGGCTTAAAACTCAGTTTAAGGCGATAGTTCCGGGCTATGTTTGACTCCAGAGTTGAATCTGTCATCCCGCATTTCCTCAGCAAATCAAGCTACCCATCTCAAGTCTCATGAGCTGAGGACGGCAAAGTCCCTGTGGGCTTAGGACAGTCAAAGAAACCCCTGGGCTGCATGCTAAGCCCCTTTTCGGCTTCACTTTCCGAATCCTGCCCTAGCTTGCGATTAGTTTTTTTCTCACTTCTTGCCCCCATCTCCCACCTTGCCTCATGGTCTCCCCTCCTCTGCGCACCTGACAGTTTGCCTGCCCTTCCACTGCCTGTCTCCAGACTTTCCAAGGAGAAAAGGCAAAGCACTAAAGCGGGCCGGGCAACGGGTCAAGTTCCGCTTTCGGCGACTAGCAGGGAGGTAGCGTGGCCGAGCGGTCTAAGGCGCTGGATTAAGGCTCCAGTCTCTTCGGAGGCGTGGGTTCAAATCCCACCGCTGCCACTTTTCCTGGCCTTGCATTTTAAAGAAGAACGTAACGTTGACCTCTTCCTTCATTAGTGCCACCTCTGTCGCAATGAGCAAGCGGATGGTATGCCACACCCTGCAGGAAAAAGGTTTCGCTTCTGACGTCTTGCTTTTCTGGACATCCAGTCTCAAGTTTCCCATCTGGAACGGCGCTCCCTGCTGCTTTGTGAAGGCTTGCTGCAAGAGCCTTCGAAACCCAGGAGCTCTTGCGTTGAGCTGTGACGCGTCCTGGGAAGACCTCCCGTTGCAGCGGAATGAGCCCCACTTCCAGGGCGTGCTGGTAGCAAATTTCCCACAGCCCACAGGGAGCAAACGATCCCAGGTGTGATGTATCACCAGGAGAGGCTGAGATGAGAGTAAGGGTTCACGCGTGTGCCCGGACCGAGGTTAATGATGGGATTAGAGCTAGGGTTAGATGCAGGGAAAGAGTGAGAGTTATAATTAGGGATAAAGCTAACAGGTGATCATTACTCGTCATGTAACATGATACAAAGGGTCAGAAGAGGAACTGATTCAGGGTTACAATTTGGACTTCGCAGACAACAGGAGCACTAAATGGTGCTGAGGGGGACTCAATAAAGTGGACCGGCCGCCTAATGTAAGCAATTGTGCACAAATATTGTACGATGACTAGCGTTGCCGGTGCTTTTTTCTTAAAGAGTCAGTTCTTGGCACCCATTCCCTACTTGACTCAGCCTAATCTTCAAGAATATTTGTCAAGAACTAAAAAAAATCCAGAAAAGGTTTAACCTCCCCGGTCTCCCGCGTGACAGGCGGGGATACTGACCACTATACTAACGAGGAGACGTGAGGGCATGAAATGAACAGCTGCTGATGTCTGCACAGCATCCAGCGACCACCTAGATGGCCTAGGGGGTCTCATTTTCCCCCGTCAAACGGCTTGCCCGATCTAAGGCTAATTTCTTTCTTTTTATCGGCACCAGGCTTAAAACTCAGTTTAAGGCGATAGTTCCGGGCTATGTTTGACTCCAGAGTTGAATCTGTCATCCCGCATTTCCTCAGCAAATCAAGCTACCCATCTCAAGTCTCATGAGCTGAGGACGGCAAAGTCCCTGTGGGCTTAGGACAGTCAAAGAAACCCCTGGGCTGCATGCTAAGCCCCTTTTCGGCTTCACTTTCCGAATCCTGCCCTAGCTTGCGATTAGTTTTTTTCTCACTTCTTGCCCCCAACTCCCACCTTGCCTCATGGTCTCCCCTCCTCTGCGCACCTGACAGTTTGCCTGCCCTTCCACTGCCTGTCTCCAGACTTTCCAAGGAGAAAAGGCAAAGCACTAAAGCGGGCCGGGCAACGGGTCAAGTTCCGCTTTCGGCGACTAGCAGGGAGGTAGCGTGGCCGAGCGGTCTAAGGTGCTGGATTAAGGCTCCAGTCTCTTCGGAGGCGTGGGTTCAAATCCCACCGCTGCCACTTTTCCTGGCCTTGCATTTTAAAGAAGAACGTAACGTTGACCTCTTCCTTCATTAGTGCCAGCTCTGTCGCAATGAGCAAGCGGATGGTATGCCACACCCTGCAGGAAAAAGGTTTCGCTTCTGACGTCTTGCTTTTCTGGACATCCAGTCTCAAGTTTCCCATCTGGAACGGCGCTCCCTGCTGCTTTGTGAAGGCTTGCTGCAAGAGCCTTCGAAACCCAGGAGCTCTTGCGTTGAGCTGTGACGCGTCCTGGGAAGACCTCCCGTTGCAGCGGAATGAGCCCCACTTCCAGGGCGTGCTGGTAGCAAATTTCCCACAGCCCACAGGGAGCAAACGATCCCAGGTGTGATGTATCACCAGGAGAGGCTGAGATGAGAGTAAGGGTTCACGCGTGTGCCCGGACCGAGGTTAATGATGGGATTAGAGCTAGGGTTAGATGCAGGGAAAGAGTGAGAGTTATAATTAGGGATAAAGCTAACAGGTGATCATTACTCGTCATGTAACATGATACAAAGGGTCAGAAGAGGAACTGATTCAGGGTTACAATTTGGACTTCGCAGACAACAGGAGCACTAAATGGTGCTGAGGGGGACTCAATAAAGTGGACCGGCCGCCTAATGTAAGCAATTGTGCACAAATATTGTACGATGACTAGCGTTGCCGGTGCTTTTTTCTTAAAGAGTCAGTTCTTGGCACCCATTCCCTACTTGACTCAGCCTAATCTTCAAGAATATTTGTCAAGAACTAAAAAAAATCCAGAAAAGGTTTAACCTCCCCGTCGGGGAATTGAACCCCGGTCTCCCGCGTGACAGGCGGGGATACTGACCACTATACTAACGAGGAGACGTGAGGGCATGAAATGAACAGCTGATGATGTCTGCACAGCATCCAGCGACCACCTAGATGGCCTAGGGGGTCTCATTTTCCCCCGTCAAACGGCTTGCCCGATCTAAGGCTAATTTCTTTCTTTTTATCGGCACCAGGCTTAAAACTCAGTTTAAGGCGATAGTTCCGGGCTATGTTTGACTCCAGAGTTGAATCTGTCATCCCGCATTTCCTCAGCAAATCAAGCTACCCATCTCAAGTCTCATGAGCTGAGGACGGCAAAGTCCCTGTGGGCTTAGGACAGTCAAAGAAACCCCTGGGCTGCATGCTAAGCCCCTTTTCGGCTTCACTTTCCGAATCCTGCCCTAGCTTGCGATTAGTTTTTTCCTCACTTCTTGCCCCCATCTCCCACCTTGCCTCATGGTCTCCCCTCCTCTGCGCACCTGACAGTTTGCCTGCCCTTCCACTGCCTGTCTCCAGACTTTCCAAGGAGAAAAGGCAAAGCACTAAAGCGGGCCGGGCAACGGGTCAAGTTCCGCTTTCGGCGACTAGCAGGGAGGTAGCGTGGCCGAGCGGTCTAAGGCGCTGGATTAAGGCTCCAGTCTCTTCGGAGGCGTGGGTTCAAATCCCACCGCTGCCACTTTTCCTGGCCTTGCATTTTAAAGAAGAACGTAACGTTGACCTCTTCCTTCATTAGTGCCACCTCTGTCGCAATGAGCAAGCGGATGGTATGCCACACCCTGCAGGAAAAAGGTTTCGCTTCTGACGTCTTGCTTTTCTGGACATCCAGTCTCAAGTTTCCCATCTGGAACGGCGCTCCCTGCTGCTTTGTGAAGACTTGCTGCAAGAGCCTTCGAAACCCAGGAGCTCTTGCGTTGAGCTGTGACGCGTCCTGGGAAGACCTCCCGTTGCAGCGGAATGAGCCCCACTTCCAGGGCGTGCTGGTAGCAAATTTCCCACAGCCCACAGGGAGCAAACGATCCCAGGTGTGATGTATCACCAGGAGAGGCTGAGATGAGAGTAAGGGTTCACGCGTGTGCCCGGACCGAGGTTAATGATGGGATTAGAGCTAGGGTTAGATGCAGGGAAAGAGTGAGAGTTATAATTAGGGATAAAGCTAACAGGTGATCATTACTCGTCATGTAACATGATACAAAGGGTCAGAAGAGGAACTGATTCAGGGTTACAATTTGGACTTCGCAGACAACAGGAGCACTAAATGGTGCTGAGGGGGACTCAATAAAGTGGACCGGCCGCCTAATGTAAGCAATTGTGCACAAATATTGTACGATGACTAGCGTTGCCGGTGCTTTTTTCTTAAAGAGTCAGTTCTTGGCACCCATTCCCTACTTGACTCAGCCTAATCTTCAAGAATATTTGTCAAGAACTAAAAAAAATCCAGAAAAGGTTTAACCTCCCCGTCGGGGAATTGAACCCCGGTCTCCCGCGTGACAGGCGGGGATACTGACCACTATACTAACGAGGAGACGTGAGGGCATGAAATGAACAGCTGCTGATGTCTGCACAGCATCCAGCGACCACCTAGATGGCCTAGGGGGTCTCATTTTCCCCCGTCAAACGGCTTGCCCGATCTAAGGCTAATTTCTTTCTTTTTATCGGCACCAGGCTTAAAACTCAGTTTAAGGCGATAGTTCCGGGCTATGTTTGACTCCAGAGTTGAATCTGTCATCCCGCATTTCCTCAGCAAATCAAGCTACCCATCTCAAGTCTCATGAGCTGAGGACGGCAAAGTCCCTGTGGGCTTAGGACAGTCAAAGAAACCCCTGGGCTGCATGCTAAGCCCCTTTTCGGCTTCACTTTCCGAATCCTGCCCTAGCTTGCGATTAGTTTTTTTCTCACTTCTTGCCCCCATCTCCCACCTTGCCTCATGGTCTCCCCTCCTCTGCGCACCTGACAGTTTGCCTGCCCTTCCACTGCCTGTCTCCAGACTTTCCAAGGAGAAAAGGCAAAGCACTAAAGCGGGCCGGGCAACGGGTCAAGTTCCGCTTTCGGCGACTAGCAGGGAGGTAGCGTGGCCGAGCGGTCTAAGGCGCTGGATTAAGGCTCCAGTCTCTTCGGAGGCGTGGGTTCAAATCCCACCGCTGCCACTTTTCCTGGCCTTGCATTTTAAAGAAGAACGTAACGTTGACCTCTTCCTTCATTAGTGCCACCTCTGTCGCAATGAGCAAGCGGATGGTATGCCACACCCTGCAGGAAAAAGGTTTCGCTTCTGACGTCTTGCTTTTCTGGACATCCAGTCTCAAGTTTCCCATCTGGAACGGCGCTCCCTGCTGCTTTGTGAAGACTTGCTGCAAGAGCCTTCGAAACCCAGGAGCTCTTGCGTTGAGCTGTGACGCGTCCTGGGAAGACCTCCCGTTGCAGCGGAATGAGCCCCACTTCCAGGGCGTGCTGGTAGCAAATTTCCCACAGCCCACAGGGAGCAAACGATCCCAGGTGTGATGTATCACCAGGAGAGGCTGAGATGAGAGTAAGGGTTCACGCGTGTGCCCGGACCGAGGTTAATGATGGGATTAGAGCTAGGGTTAGATGCAGGGAAAGAGTGAGAGTTATAATTAGGGATAAAGCTAACAGGTGATCATTACTCGTCATGTAACATGATACAAAGGGTCAGAAGAGGAACTGATTCAGGGTTACAATTTGGACTTCGCAGACAACAGGAGCACTAAATGGTGCTGAGGGGGACTCAATAAAGTGGACCGGCCGCCTAATGTAAGCAATTGTGCACAAATATTGTACGATGACTAGCGTTGCCGGTGCTTTTTTCTTAAAGAGTCAGTTCTTGGCACCCATTCCCTACTTGACTCAGCCTAATCTTCAAGAATATTTGTCAAGAACTAAAAAAAATCCAGAAAAGGTTTAACCTCCCCGTCGGGGAATTGAACCCCCGTCTCCCGCGTGACAGGCGGGGATACTGACCACTATACTAACGAGGAGACGTGAGGGCATGAAATGAACAGCTGCTGATGTCTGCACAGCATCCAGCGACCACCTAGATGGCCTAGGGGGTCTCATTTTCCCCCGTCAAACGGCTTGCCCGATCTAAGGCTAATTTCTTTCTTTTTATCGGCACCAGGCTTAAAACTCAGTTTAAGGCGATAGTTCCGGGCTATGTTTGACTCCAGAGTTGAATCTGTCATCCCGCATTTCCTCAGCAAATCAAGCTACCCATCTCAAGTCTCATGAGCTGAGGACGGCAAAGTCCCTGTGGGCTTAGGACAGTCAAAGAAACCCCTGGGCTGCATGCTAAGCCCCTTTTCGGCTTCACTTTCCGAATCCTGCCCTAGCTTGCGATTAGTTTTTTTCTCACTTCTTGCCCCCATCTCCCACCTTGCCTCATGGTCTCCCCTCCTCTGCGCACCTGACAGTTTGCCTGCCCTTCCACTGCCTGTCTCCAGACTTTCCAAGGAGAAAAGGCAAAGCACTAAAGCGGGCCGGGCAACGGGTCAAGTTCCGCTTTCGGCGACTAGCAGGGAGGTAGCGTGGCCGAGCGGTCTAAGGCGCTGGATTAAGGCTCCAGTCTCTTCGGAGGCGTGGGTTCAAATCCCACCGCTGCCACTTTTCCTGGCCTTGCATTTTAAAGAAGAACGTAACGTTGACCTCTTCCTTCATTAGTGCCACCTCTGTCGCAATGAGCAAGCGGATGGTATGCCACACCCTGCAGGAAAAAGGTTTCGCTTCTGACGTCTTGCTTTTCTGGACATCCAGTCTCAAGTTTCCCATCTGGAACGGCGCTCCCTGCTGCTTTGTGAAGGCTTGCTGCAAGAGCCTTCGAAACCCAGGAGCTCTTGCGTTGAGCTGTGACGCGTCCTGGGAAGACCTCCCGTTGCAGCGGAATGAGCCCCACTTCCAGGGCGTGCTGGTAGCAAATTTCCCACAGCCCACAGGGAGCAAACGATCCCAGGTGTGATGTATCACCAGGAGAGGCTGAGATGAGAGTAAGGGTTCACGCGTGTGCCCGGACCGAGGTTAATGATGGGATTAGAGCTAGGGTTAGATGCAGGGAAAGAGTGAGAGTTATAATTAGGGATAAAGCTAACAGGTGATCATTACTCGTCATGTAACATGATACAAAGGGTCAGAAGAGGAACTGATTCAGGGTTACAATTTGGACTTCGCAGACAACAGGAGCACTAAATGGTGCTGAGGGGGACTCAATAAAGTGGACCGGCCGCCTAATGTAAGCAATTGTGCACAAATATTGTACGATGACTAGCGTTGCCGGTGCTTTTTTCTTAAAGAGTCAGTTCTTGGCACCCATTCCCTACTTGACTCAGCCTAATCTTCAAGAATATTTGTCAAGAACTAAAAAAAATCCAGAAAAGGTTTAACCTCCCCGGTCTCCCGCGTGACAGGCGGGGATACTGACCACTATACTAACGAGGAGACGTGAGGGCATGAAATGAACAGCTGCTGATGTCTGCACAGCATCCAGCGACCACCTAGATGGCCTAGGGGGTCTCATTTTCCCCCGTCAAACGGCTTGCCCGATCTAAGGCTAATTTCTTTCTTTTTATCGGCACCAGGCTTAAAACTCAGTTTAAGGCGATAGTTCCGGGCTATGTTTGACTCCAGAGTTGAATCTGTCATCCCGCATTTCCTCAGCAAATCAAGCTACCCATCTCAAGTCTCATGAGCTGAGGACGGCAAAGTCCCTGTGGGCTTAGGACAGTCAAAGAAACCCCTGGGCTGCATGCTAAGCCCCTTTTCGGCTTCACTTTCCGAATCCTGCCCTAGCTTGCGATTAGTTTTTTTCTCACTTCTTGCCCCCAACTCCCACCTTGCCTCATGGTCTCCCCTCCTCTGCGCACCTGACAGTTTGCCTGCCCTTCCACTGCCTGTCTCCAGACTTTCCAAGGAGAAAAGGCAAAGCACTAAAGCGGGCCGGGCAACGGGTCAAGTTCCGCTTTCGGCGACTAGCAGGGAGGTAGCGTGGCCGAGCGGTCTAAGGTGCTGGATTAAGGCTCCAGTCTCTTCGGAGGCGTGGGTTCAAATCCCACCGCTGCCACTTTTCCTGGCCTTGCATTTTAAAGAAGAACGTAACGTTGACCTCTTCCTTCATTAGTGCCAGCTCTGTCGCAATGAGCAAGCGGATGGTATGCCACACCCTGCAGGAAAAAGGTTTCGCTTCTGACGTCTTGCTTTTCTGGACATCCAGTCTCAAGTTTCCCATCTGGAATGGCGCTCCCTGCTGCTTTGTGAAGGCTTGCTGCAAGAGCCTTCGAAACCCAGGAGCTCTTGCGTTGAGCTGTGACGCGTCCTGGGAAGACCTCCCGTTGCAGCGGAATGAGCCCCACTTCCAGGGCGTGCTGGTAGCAAATTTCCCACAGCCCACAGGGAGCAAACGATCCCAGGTGTGATGTATCACCAGGAGAGGCTGAGATGAGAGTAAGGGTTCACGCGTGTGCCCGGACCGAGGTTAATGATGGGATTAGAGCTAGGGTTAGATGCAGGGAAAGAGTGAGAGTTATAATTAGGGATAAAGCTAACAGGTGATCATTACTCGTCATGTAACATGATACAAAGGGTCAGAAGAGGAACTGATTCAGGGTTACAATTTGGACTTCGCAGACAACAGGAGCACTAAATGGTGCTGAGGGGGACTCAATAAAGTGGACCGGCCGCCTAATGTAAGCAATTGTGCACAAATATTGTACGATGACTAGCGTTGCCGGTGCTTTTTTCTTAAAGAGTCAGTTCTTGGCACCCATTCCCTACTTGACTCAGCCTAATCTTCAAGAATATTTGTCAAGAACTAAACAAAATCCAGAAAACGTTTAACCTCCCCGTCGGGGTCTCCCGCGTGACAGGCGGGGATACTGACCACTATACTAACGAGGAGACGTGAGGGCATGAAATGAACAGCTGCTGATGTCTGCACAGCATCCAGCGACCACCTAGATGGCCTAGGGGGTCTCATTTTCCCCCGTCAAACGGCTTGCCCGATCTAAGGCTAATTTCTTTCTTTTTATCGGCACCAGGCTTAAAACTCAGTTTAAGGCGATAGTTCCGGGCTATGTTTGACTCCAGAGTTGAATCTGTCATCCCGCATTTCCTCAGCAAATCAAGCTACCCATCTCAAGTCTCATGAGCTGAGGACGGCAAAGTCCCTGTGGGCTTAGGACAGTCAAAGAAACCCCTGGGCTGCATGCTAAGCCCCTTTTCGGCTTCACTTTCCGAATCCTGCCCTAGCTTGCGATTAGTTTTTTTCTCACTTCTTGCCCCCATCTCCCACCTTGCCTCATGGTCTCCCCTCCTCTGCGCACCTGACAGTTTGCCTGCCCTTCCACTGCCTGTCTCCAGACTTTCCAAGGAGAAAAGGCAAAGCACTAAAGCGGGCCGGGCAACGGGTCAAGTTCCGCTTTCGGCGACTAGCAGGGAGGTAGCGTGGCCGAGCGGTCTAAGGCGCTGGATTAAGGCTCCAGTCTCTTCGGAGGCGTGGGTTCAAATCCCACCGCTGCCACTTTTCCTGGCCTTGCATTTTAAAGAAGAACGTAACGTTGACCTCTTCCTTCATTAGTGCCACCTCTGTCGCAATGAGCAAGCGGATGGTATGCCACACCCTGCAGGAAAAAGGTTTCGCTTCTGACGTCTTGCTTTTCTGGACATCCAGTCTCAAGTTTCCCATCTGGAACGGCGCTCCCTGCTGCTTTGTGAAGGCTTGCTGCAAGAGCCTTCGAAACCCAGGAGCTCTTGCGTTGAGCTGTGACGCGTCCTGGGAAGACCTCCCGTTGCAGCGGAATGAGCCCCACTTCCAGGGCGTGCTGGTAGCAAATTTCCCACAGCCCACAGGGAGCAAACGATCCCAGGTGTGATGTATCACCAGGAGAGGCTGAGATGAGAGTAAGGGTTCACGCGTGTGCCCGGACCGAGGTTAATGATGGGATTAGAGCTAGGGTTAGATGCAGGGAAAGAGTGAGAGTTATAATTAGGGATAAAGCTAACAGGTGATCATTACTCGTCATGTAACATGATACAAAGGGTCAGAAGAGGAACTGATTCAGGGTTACAATTTGGACTTCGCAGACAACAGGAGCACTAAATGGTGCTGAGGGGGACTCAATAAAGTGGACCGGCCGCCTAATGTAAGCAATTGTGCACAAATATTGTACGATGACTAGCGTTGCCGGTGCTTTTTTCTTAAAGAGTCAGTTCTTGGCACCCATTCCCTACTTGACTCAGCCTAATCTTCAAGAATATTTGTCAAGAACTAAAAAAAATCCAGAAAAGGTTTAACCTCCCCGGTCTCCCGCGTGACAGGCGGGGATACTGACCACTATACTAACGAGGAGACGTGAGGGCATGAAATGAACAGCTGCTGATGTCTGCACAGCATCCAGCGACCACCTAGATGGCCTAGGGGGTCTCATTTTCCCCCGTCAAACGGCTTGCCCGATCTAAGGCTAATTTCTTTCTTTTTATCGGCACCAGGCTTAAAACTCAGTTTAAGGCGATAGTTCCGGGCTATGTTTGACTCCAGAGTTGAATCTGTCATCCCGCATTTCCTCAGCAAATCAAGCTACCCATCTCAAGTCTCATGAGCTGAGGACGGCAAAGTCCCTGTGGGCTTAGGACAGTCAAAGAAACCCCTGGGCTGCATGCTAAGCCCCTTTTCGGCTTCACTTTCCGAATCCTGCCCTAGCTTGCGATTAGTTTTTTTCTCACTTCTTGCCCCCAACTCCCACCTTGCCTCATGGTCTCCCCTCCTCTGCGCACCTGACAGTTTGCCTGCCCTTCCACTGCCTGTCTCCAGACTTTCCAAGGAGAAAAGGCAAAGCACTAAAGCGGGCCGGGCAACGGGTCAAGTTCCGCTTTCGGCGACTAGCAGGGAGGTAGCGTGGCCGAGCGGTCTAAGGTGCTGGATTAAGGCTCCAGTCTCTTCGGAGGCGTGGGTTCAAATCCCACCGCTGCCACTTTTCCTGGCCTTGCATTTTAAAGAAGAACGTAACGTTGACCTCTTCCTTCATTAGTGCCAGCTCTGTCGCAATGAGCAAGCGGATGGTATGCCACACCCTGCAGGAAAAAGGTTTCGCTTCTGACGTCTTGCTTTTCTGGACATCCAGTCTCAAGTTTCCCATCTGGAACGGCGCTCCCTGCTGCTTTGTGAAGGCTTGCTGCAAGAGCCTTCGAAACCCAGGAGCTCTTGCGTTGAGCTGTGACGCGTCCTGGGAAGACCTCCCGTTGCAGCGGAATGAGCCCCACTTCCAGGGCGTGCTGGTAGCAAATTTCCCACAGCCCACAGGGAGCAAACGATCCCAGGTGTGATGTATCACCAGGAGAGGCTGAGATGAGAGTAAGGGTTCACGCGTGTGCCCGGACCGAGGTTAATGATGGGATTAGAGCTAGGGTTAGATGCAGGGAAAGAGTGAGAGTTATAATTAGGGATAAAGCTAACAGGTGATCATTACTCGTCATGTAACATGATACAAAGGGTCAGAAGAGGAACTGATTCAGGGTTACAATTTGGACTTCGCAGACAACAGGAGCACTAAATGGTGCTGAGGGGGACTCAATAAAGTGGACCGGCCGCCTAATGTAAGCAATTGTGCACAAATATTGTACGATGACTAGCGTTGCCGGTGCTTTTTTCTTAAAGAGTCAGTTCTTGGCACCCATTCCCTACTTGACTCAGCCTAATCTTCAAGAATATTTGTCAAGAACTAAAAAAAATCCAGAAAAGGTTTAACCTCCCCGTCGGGGAATTGAACCCCGGTCTCCCGCGTGACAGGCGGGGATACTGACCACTATACTAACGAGGAGACGTGAGGGCATGAAATGAACAGCTGATGATGTCTGCACAGCATCCAGCGACCACCTAGATGGCCTAGGGGGTCTCATTTTCCCCCGTCAAACGGCTTGCCCGATCTAAGGCTAATTTCTTTCTTTTTATCGGCACCAGGCTTAAAACTCAGTTTAAGGCGATAGTTCCGGGCTATGTTTGACTCCAGAGTTGAATCTGTCATCCCGCATTTCCTCAGCAAATCAAGCTACCCATCTCAAGTCTCATGAGCTGAGGACGGCAAAGTCCCTGTGGGCTTAGGACAGTCAAAGAAACCCCTGGGCTGCATGCTAAGCCCCTTTTCGGCTTCACTTTCCGAATCCTGCCCTAGCTTGCGATTAGTTTTTTCCTCACTTCTTGCCCCCATCTCCCACCTTGCCTCATGGTCTCCCCTCCTCTGCGCACCTGACAGTTTGCCTGCCCTTCCACTGCCTGTCTCCAGACTTTCCAAGGAGAAAAGGCAAAGCACTAAAGCGGGCCGGGCAACGGGTCAAGTTCCGCTTTCGGCGACTAGCAGGGAGGTAGCGTGGCCGAGCGGTCTAAGGCGCTGGATTAAGGCTCCAGTCTCTTCGGAGGCGTGGGTTCAAATCCCACCGCTGCCACTTTTCCTGGCCTTGCATTTTAAAGAAGAACGTAACGTTGACCTCTTCCTTCATTAGTGCCACCTCTGTCGCAATGAGCAAGCGGATGGTATGCCACACCCTGCAGGAAAAAGGTTTCGCTTCTGACGTCTTGCTTTTCTGGACATCCAGTCTCAAGTTTCCCATCTGGAACGGCGCTCCCTGCTGCTTTGTGAAGACTTGCTGCAAGAGCCTTCGAAACCCAGGAGCTCTTGCGTTGAGCTGTGACGCGTCCTGGGAAGACCTCCCGTTGCAGCGGAATGAGCCCCACTTCCAGGGCGTGCTGGTAGCAAATTTCCCACAGCCCACAGGGAGCAAACGATCCCAGGTGTGATGTATCACCAGGAGAGGCTGAGATGAGAGTAAGGGTTCACGCGTGTGCCCGGACCGAGGTTAATGATGGGATTAGAGCTAGGGTTAGATGCAGGGAAAGAGTGAGAGTTATAATTAGGGATAAAGCTAACAGGTGATCATTACTCGTCATGTAACATGATACAAAGGGTCAGAAGAGGAACTGATTCAGGGTTACAATTTGGACTTCGCAGACAACAGGAGCACTAAATGGTGCTGAGGGGGACTCAATAAAGTGGACCGGCCGCCTAATGTAAGCAATTGTGCACAAATATTGTACGATGACTAGCGTTGCCGGTGCTTTTTTCTTAAAGAGTCAGTTCTTGGCACCCATTCCCTACTTGACTCAGCCTAATCTTCAAGAATATTTGTCAAGAACTAAAAAAAATCCAGAAAAGGTTTAACCTCCCCGTCGGGGAACCCCGGTCTCCCGCGTGACAGGCGGGGATACTGACCACTATACTAACGAGGAGACGTGAGGGCATGAAATGAACAGCTGCTGATGTCTGCACAGCATCCAGCGACCACCTAGATGGCCTAGGGGGTCTCATTTTCCCCCGTCAAACGGCTTGCCCGATCTAAGGCTAATTTCTTTCTTTTTATCGGCACCAGGCTTAAAACTCAGTTTAAGGCGATAGTTCCGGGCTATGTTTGACTCCAGAGTTGAATCTGTCATCCCGCATTTCCTCAGCAAATCAAGCTACCCATCTCAAGTCTCATGAGCTGAGGACGGCAAAGTCCCTGTGGGCTTAGGACAGTCAAAGAAACCCCTGGGCTGCATGCTAAGCCCCTTTTCGGCTTCACTTTCCGAATCCTGCCCTAGCTTGCGATTAGTTTTTTTCTCACTTCTTGCCCCCATCTCCCACCTTGCCTCATGGTCTCCCCTCCTCTGCGCACCTGACAGTTTGCCTGCCCTTCCACTGCCTGTCTCCAGACTTTCCAAGGAGAAAAGGCAAAGCACTAAAGCGGGCCGGGCAACGGGTCAAGTTCCGCTTTCGGCGACTAGCAGGGAGGTAGCGTGGCCGAGCGGTCTAAGGCGCTGGATTAAGGCTCCAGTCTCTTCGGAGGCGTGGGTTCAAATCCCACCGCTGCCACTTTTCCTGGCCTTGCATTTTAAAGAAGAACGTAACGTTGACCTCTTCCTTCATTAGTGCCAGCTCTGTCGCAATGAGCAAGCGGATGGTATGCCACACCCTGCAGGAAAAAGGTTTCTCTTCTGACGTCTTGCTTTTCTGGACATCCAGTCTCAAGTTTCCCATCTGGAACGGCGCTCCCTGCTGCTTTGTGAAGGCTTGCTGCAAGAGCCTTCGAAACCCAGGAGCTCTTGCGTTGAGCTGTGACGCGTCCTGGGAAGACCTCCCGTTGCAGCGGAATGAGCCCCACTTCCAGGGCGTGCTGGTAGCAAATTTCCCACAGCCCACAGGGAGCAAACGATCCCAGGTGTGATGTATCACCAGGAGAGGCTGAGATGAGAGTAAGGGTTCACGCGTGTGCCCGGACCGAGGTTAATGATGGGATTAGAGCTAGGGTTAGATGCAGGGAAAGAGTGAGAGTTATAATTAGGGATAAAGCTAACAGGTGATCATTACTCGTCATGTAACATGATACAAAGGGTCAGAAGAGGAACTGATTCAGGGTTACAATTTGGACTTCGCAGACAACAGGAGCACTAAATGGTGCTGAGGGGGACTCAATAAAGTGGACCGGCCGCCTAATGTAAGCAATTGTGCACAAATATTGTACGATGACTAGCGTTGCCGGTGCTTTTTTCTTAAAGAGTCAGTTCTTGGCACCCATTCCCTACTTGACTCAGCCTAATCTTCAAGAATATTTGTCAAGAACTAAAAAAAATCCAGAAAAGGTTTAACCTCCCCGTCGGGGAATTGAACCCCGGTCTCCCGCGTGACAGGCGGGGATACTGACCACTATACTAACGAGGAGACGTGAGGGCATGAAATGAACAGCTGCTGATGTCTGCACAGCATCCAGCGACCACCTAGATGGCCTAGGGGGTCTCATTTTCCCCCGTCAAACGGCTTGCCCGATCTAAGGCTAATTTCTTTCTTTTTATCGGCACCAGGCTTAAAACTCAGTTTAAGGCGATAGTTCCGGGCTATGTTTGACTCCAGAGTTGAATCTGTCATCCCGCATTTCCTCAGCAAATCAAGCTACCCATCTCAAGTCTCATGAGCTGAGGACGGCAAAGTCCCTGTGGGCTTAGGACAGTCAAAGAAACCCCTGGGCTGCATGCTAAGCCCCTTTTCGGCTTCACTTTCCGAATCCTGCCCTAGCTTGCGATTAGTTTTTTTCTCACTTCTTGCCCCCATCTCCCACCTTGCCTCATGGTCTCCCCTCCTCTGCGCACCTGACAGTTTGCCTGCCCTTCCACTGCCTGTCTCCAGACTTTCCAAGGAGAAAAGGCAAAGCACTAAAGCGGGCCGGGCAACGGGTCAAGTTCCGCTTTCGGCGACTAGCAGGGAGGTAGCGTGGCCGAGCGGTCTAAGGCGCTGGATTAAGGCTCCAGTCTCTTCGGAGGCGTGGGTTCAAATCCCACCGCTGCCACTTTTCCTGGCCTTGCATTTTAAAGAAGAACGTAACGTTGACCTCTTCCTTCATTAGTGCCACCTCTGTCGCAATGAGCAAGCGGATGGTATGCCACACCCTGCAGGAAAAAGGTTTCGCTTCTGACGTCTTGCTTTTCTGGACATCCAGTCTCAAGTTTCCCATCTGGAACGGCGCTCCCTGCTGCTTTGTGAAGGCTTGCTGCAAGAGCCTTCGAAACCCAGGAGCTCTTGCGTTGAGCTGTGACGCGTCCTGGGAAGACCTCCCGTTGCAGCGGAATGAGCCCCACTTCCAGGGCGTGCTGGTAGCAAATTTCCCACAGCCCACAGGGAGCAAACGATCCCAGGTGTGATGTATCACCAGGAGAGGCTGAGATGAGAGTAAGGGTTCACGCGTGTGCCCGGACCGAGGTTAATGATGGGATTAGAGCTAGGGTTAGATGCAGGGAAAGAGTGAGAGTTATAATTAGGGATAAAGCTAACAGGTGATCATTACTCGTCATGTAACATGATACAAAGGGTCAGAAGAGGAACTGATTCAGGGTTACAATTTGGACTTCGCAGACAACAGGAGCACTAAATGGTGCTGAGGGGGACTCAATAAAGTGGACCGGCCGCCTAATGTAAGCAATTGTGCACAAATATTGTACGATGACTAGCGTTGCCGGTGCTTTTTTCTTAAAGAGTCAGTTCTTGGCACCCATTCCCTACTTGACTCAGCCTAATCTTCAAGAATATTTGTCAAGAACTAAAAAAAATCCAGAAAAGGTTTAACCTCCCCGTCGGGGAATTGAACCCGGATACTGACCACTATACTAACGAGGAGACGTGAGGGCATGAAATGAACAGCTGCTGATGTCTGCACAGCATCCAGCGACCACCTAGATGGCCTAGGGGGTCTCATTTTCCCCCGTCAAACGGCTTGCCCGATCTAAGGCTAATTTCTTTCTTTTTATCGGCACCAGGCTTAAAACTCAGTTTAAGGCGATAGTTCCGGGCTATGTTTGACTCCAGAGTTGAATCTGTCATCCCGCATTTCCTCAGCAAATCAAGCTACCCATCTCAAGTCTCATGAGCTGAGGACGGCAAAGTCCCTGTGGGCTTAGGACAGTCAAAGAAACCCCTGGGCTGCATGCTAAGCCCCTTTTCGGCTTCACTTTCCGAATCCTGCCCTAGCTTGCGATTAGTTTTTTCCTCACTTCTTGCCCCCATCTCCCACCTTGCCTCATGGTCTCCCCTCCTCTGCGCACCTGACAGTTTGCCTGCCCTTCCACTGCCTGTCTCCAGACTTTCCAAGGAGAAAAGGCAAAGCACTAAAGCGGGCCGGGCAACGGGTCAAGTTCCGCTTTCGGCGACTAGCAGGGAGGTAGCGTGGCCGAGCGGTCTAAGGCGCTGGATTAAGGCTCCAGTCTCTTCCGAGGCGTGGGTTCAAATCCCACCGCTGCCACTTTTCCTGGCCTTGCATTTTAAAGAAGAACGTAACGTTGACCTCTTCCTTCATTAGTGCCACCTCTGTCGCAATGAGCAAGCGGATGGTATGCCACACCCTGCAGGAAAAAGGTTTCGCTTCTGACGTCTTGCTTTTCTGGACATCCAGTCTCAAGTTTCCCATCTGGAACGGCGCTCCCTGCTGCTTTGTGAAGACTTGCTGCAAGAGCCTTCGAAACCCAGGAGCTCTTGCGTTGAGCTGTGACGCGTCCTGGGAAGACCTCCCGTTGCAGCGGAATGAGCCCCACTTCCAGGGCGTGCTGGTAGCAAATTTCCCACAGCCCACAGGGAGCAAACGATCCCAGGTGTGATGTATCACCAGGAGAGGCTGAGATGAGAGTAAGGGTTCACGCGTGTGCCCGGACCGAGGTTAATGATGGGATTAGAGCTAGGGTTAGATGCAGGGAAAGAGTGAGAGTTATAATTAGGGATAAAGCTAACAGGTGATCATTACTCGTCATGTAACATGATACAAAGGGTCAGAAGAGGAACTGATTCAGGGTTACAATTTGGACTTCGCAGACAACAGGAGCACTAAATGGTGCTGAGGGGGACTCAATAAAGTGGACCGGCCGCCTAATGTAAGCAATTGTGCACAAATATTGTACGATGACTAGCGTTGCCGGTGCTTTTTTCTTAAAGAGTCAGTTCTTGGCACCCATTCCCTACTTGACTCAGCCTAATCTTCAAGAATATTTGTCAAGAACTAAAAAAAATCCAGAAAAGGTTTAACCTCCCCGTCGGGGAATTGAACCCCGGTCTCCCGCGTGACAGGCGGGGATACTGACCACTATACTAACGAGGAGACGTGAGGGCATGAAATGAACAGCTGCTGATGTCTGCACAGCATCCAGCGACCACCTAGATGGCCTAGGGGGTCTCATTTTCCCCCGTCAAACGGCTTGCCCGATCTAAGGCTAATTTCTTTCTTTTTATCGGCACCAGGCTTAAAACTCAGTTTAAGGCGATAGTTCCGGGCTATGTTTGACTCCAGAGTTGAATCTGTCATCCCGCATTTCCTCAGCAAATCAAGCTACCCATCTCAAGTCTCATGAGCTGAGGACGGCAAAGTCCCTGTGGGCTTAGGACAGTCAAAGAAACCCCTGGGCTGCATGCTAAGCCCCTTTTCGGCTTCACTTTCCGAATCCTGCCCTAGCTTGCGATTAGTTTTTTTCTCACTTCTTGCCCCCATCTCCCACCTTGCCTCATGGTCTCCCCTCCTCTGCGCACCTGACAGTTTGCCTGCCCTTCCACTGCCTGTCTCCAGACTTTCCAAGGAGAAAAGGCAAAGCACTAAAGCGGGCCGGGCAACGGGTCAAGTTCCGCTTTCGGCGACTAGCAGGGAGGTAGCGTGGCCGAGCGGTCTAAGGCGCTGGATTAAGGCTCCAGTCTCTTCGGAGGCGTGGGTTCAAATCCCACCGCTGCCACTTTTCCTGGCCTTGCATTTTAAAGAAGAACGTAACGTTGACCTCTTCCTTCATTAGTGCCAGCTCTGTCGCAATGAGCAAGCGGATGGTATGCCACACCCTGCAGGAAAAAGGTTTCGCTTCTGACGTCTTGCTTTTCTGGACATCCAGTCTCAAGTTTCCCATCTGGAACGGCGCTCCCTGCTGCTTTGTGAAGGCTTGCTGCAAGAGCCTTCGAAACCCAGGAGCTCTTGCGTTGAGCTGTGACGCGTCCTGGGAAGACCTCCCGTTGCAGCGGAATGAGCCCCACTTCCAGGGCGTGCTGGTAGCAAATTTCCCACAGCCCACAGGGAGCAAACGATCCCAGGTGTGATGTATCACCAGGAGAGGCTGAGATGAGAGTAAGGGTTCACGCGTGTGCCCGGACCGAGGTTAATGATGGGATTAGAGCTAGGGTTAGATGCAGGGAAAGAGTGAGAGTTATAATTAGGGATAAAGCTAACAGGTGATCATTACTCGTCATGTAACATGATACAAAGGGTCAGAAGAGGAACTGATTCAGGGTTACAATTTGGACTTCGCAGACAACAGGAGCACTAAATGGTGCTGAGGGGGACTCAATAAAGTGGACCGGCCGCCTAATGTAAGCAATTGTGCACAAATATTGTACGATGACTAGCGTTGCCGGTGCTTTTTTCTTAAAGAGTCAGTTCTTGGCACCCATTCCCTACTTGACTCAGCCTAATCTTCAAGAATATTTGTCAAGAACTAAAAAAAATCCAGAAAAGGTTTAACCTCCCCGTCGGGGAATTGAACCCCGGTCTCCCGCGTGACAGGCGGGGATACTGACCACTATACTAACGAGGAGACGTGAGGGCATGAAATGAACAGCTGCTGATGTCTGCACAGCATCCAGCGACCACCTAGATGGCCTAGGGGGTCTCATTTTCCCCCGTCAAACGGCTTGCCCGATCTAAGGCTAATTTCTTTCTTTTTATCGGCACCAGGCTTAAAACTCAGTTTAAGGCGATAGTTCCGGGCTATGTTTGACTCCAGAGTTGAATCTGTCATCCCGCATTTCCTCAGCAAATCAAGCTACCCATCTCAAGTCTCATGAGCTGAGGACGGCAAAGTCCCTGTGGGCTTAGGACAGTCAAAGAAACCCCTGGGCTGCATGCTAAGCCCCTTTTCGGCTTCACTTTCCGAATCCTGCCCTAGCTTGCGATTAGTTTTTTTCTCACTTCTTGCCCCCATCTCCCACCTTGCCTCATGGTCTCCCCTCCTCTGCGCACCTGACAGTTTGCCTGCCCTTCCACTGCCTGTCTCCAGACTTTCCAAGGAGAAAAGGCAAAGCACTAAAGCGGGCCGGGCAACGGGTCAAGTTCCGCTTTCGGCGACTAGCAGGGAGGTAGCGTGGCCGAGCGGTCTAAGGCGCTGGATTAAGGCTCCAGTCTCTTCGGAGGCGTGGGTTCAAATCCCACCGCTGCCACTTTTCCTGGCCTTGCATTTTAAAGAAGAACGTAACGTTGACCTCTTCCTTCATTAGTGCCACCTCTGTCGCAATGAGCAAGCGGATGGTATGCCACACCCTGCAGGAAAAAGGTTTCGCTTCTGACGTCTTGCTTTTCTGGACATCCAGTCTCAAGTTTCCCATCTAGAACGGCGCTCCCTGCTGCTTTGTGAAGGCTTGCTGCAAGAGCCTTCGAAACCCAGGAGCTCTTGCGTTGAGCTGTGACGCGTCCTGGGAAGACCTCCCGTTGCAGCGGAATGAGCCCCACTTCCAGGGCGTGCTGGTAGCAAATTTCCCACAGCCCACAGGGAGCAAACGATCCCAGGTGTGATGTATCACCAGGAGAGGCTGAGATGAGAGTAAGGGTTCACGCGTGTGCCCGGACCGAGGTTAATGATGGGATTAGAGCTAGGGTTAGATGCAGGGAAAGAGTGAGAGTTATAATTAGGGATAAAGCTAACAGGTGATCATTACTCGTCATGTAACATGATACAAAGGGTCAGAAGAGGAACTGATTCAGGGTTACAATTTGGACTTCGCAGACAACAGGAGCACTAAATGGTGCTGAGGGGGACTCAATAAAGTGGACCGGCCGCCTAATGTAAGCAATTGTGCACAAATATTGTACGATGACTAGCGTTGCCGGTGCTTTTTTCTTAAAGAGTCAGTTCTTGGCACCCATTCCCTACTTGACTCAGCCTAATCTTCAAGAATATTTGTCAAGAACTAAAAAAAATCCAGAAAAGGTTTAACCTCCCCGTCGGGGAATTGAACCCCGGTCTCCCGCGTGACAGGCGGGGATACTGACCACTATACTAACGAGGAGACGTGAGGGCATGAAATGAACAGCTGCTGATGTCTGCACAGCATCCAGCGACCACCTAGATGGCCTAGGGGGTCTCATTTTCCCCCGTCAAACGGCTTGCCCGATCTAAGGCTAATTTCTTTCTTTTTATCGGCACCAGGCTTAAAACTCAGTTTAAGGCGATAGTTCCGGGCTATGTTTGACTCCAGAGTTGAATCTGTCATCCCGCATTTCCTCAGCAAATCAAGCTACCCATCTCAAGTCTCATGAGCTGAGGACGGCAAAGTCCCTGTGGGCTTAGGACAGTCAAAGAAACCCCTGGGCTGCATGCTAAGCCCCTTTTCGGCTTCACTTTCCGAATCCTGCCCTAGCTTGCGATTAGTTTTTTTCTCACTTCTTGCCCCCATCTCCCACCTTGCCTCATGGTCTCCCCTCCTCTGCGCACCTGACAGTTTGCCTGCCCTTCCACTGCCTGTCTCCAGACTTTCCAAGGAGAAAAGGCAAAGCACTAAAGCGGGCCGGGCAACGGGTCAAGTTCCGCTTTCGGCGACTAGCAGGGAGGTAGCGTGGCCGAGCGGTCTAAGGCGCTGGATTAAGGCTCCAGTCTCTTCGGAGGCGTGGGTTCAAATCCCACCGCTGCCACTTTTCCTGGCCTTGCATTTTAAAGAAGAACGTAACGTTGACCTCTTCCTTCATTAGTGCCACCTCTGTCGCAATGAGCAAGCGGATGGTATGCCACACCCTGCAGGAAAAAGGTTTCGCTTCTGACGTCTTGCTTTTCTGGACATCCAGTCTCAAGTTTCCCATCTGGAACGGCGCTCCCTGCTGCTTTGTGAAGACTTGCTGCAAGAGCCTTCGAAACCCAGGAGCTCTTGCGTTGAGCTGTGACGCGTCCTGGGAAGACCTCCCGTTGCAGCGGAATGAGCCCCACTTCCAGGGCGTGCTGGTAGCAAATTTCCCACAGCCCACAGGGAGCAAACGATCCCAGGTGTGATGTATCACCAGGAGAGGCTGAGATGAGAGTAAGGGTTCACGCGTGTGCCCGGACCGAGGTTAATGATGGGATTAGAGCTAGGGTTAGATGCAGGGAAAGAGTGAGAGTTATAATTAGGGATAAAGCTAACAGGTGATCATTACTCGTCATGTAACATGATACAAAGGGTCAGAAGAGGAACTGATTCAGGGTTACAATTTGGACTTCGCAGACAACAGGAGCACTAAATGGTGCTGAGGGGGACTCAATAAAGTGGACCGGCCGCCTAATGTAAGCAATTGTGCACAAATATTGTACGATGACTAGCGTTGCCGGTGCTTTTTTCTTAAAGAGTCAGTTCTTGGCACCCATTCCCTACTTGACTCAGCCTAATCTTCAAGAATATTTGTCAAGAACTAAAAAAAATCCAGAAAAGGTTTAACCTCCCCGTCGGGGCCGGTCTCCCGCGTGACAGGCGGGGATACTGACCACTATACTAACGAGGAGACGTGAGGGCATGAAATGAACAGCTGCTGATGTCTGCACAGCATCCAGCGACCACCTAGATGGCCTAGGGGGTCTCATTTTCCCCCGTCAAACGGCTTGCCCGATCTAAGGCTAATTTCTTTCTTTTTATCGGCACCAGGCTTAAAACTCAGTTTAAGGCGATAGTTCCGGGCTATGTTTGACTCCAGAGTTGAATCTGTCATCCCGCATTTCCTCAGCAAATCAAGCTACCCATCTCAAGTCTCATGAGCTGAGGACGGCAAAGTCCCTGTGGGCTTAGGACAGTCAAAGAAACCCCTGGGCTGCATGCTAAGCCCCTTTTCGGCTTCACTTTCCGAATCCTGCCCTAGCTTGCGATTAGTTTTTTTCTCACTTCTTGCCCCCAACTCCCACCTTGCCTCATGGTCTCCCCTCCTCTGCGCACCTGACAGTTTGCCTGCCCTTCCACTGCCTGTCTCCAGACTTTCCAAGGAGAAAAGGCAAAGCACTAAAGCGGGTCGGGCAACGGGTCAAGTTCCGCTTTCGGCGACTAGCAGGGAGGTAGCGTGGCCGAGCGGTCTAAGGTGCTGGATTAAGGCTCCAGTCTCTTCGGAGGCGTGGGTTCAAATCCCACCGCTGCCACTTTTCCTGGCCTTGCATTTTAAAGAAGAACGTAACGTTGACCTCTTCCTTCATTAGTGCCAGCTCTGTCCCAATGAGCAAGCGGATGGTATGCCACACCCTGCAGGAAAAAGGTTTCGCTTCTGACGTCTTGCTTTTCTGGACATCCAGTCTCAAGTTTCCCATCTGGAACGGCGCTCCCTGCTGCTTTGTGAAGGCTTGCTGCAAGAGCCTTCGAAACCCAGGAGCTCTTGCGTTGAGCTGTGACGCGTCCTGGGAAGACCTCCCGTTGCAGCGGAATGAGCCCCACTTCCAGGGCGTGCTGGTAGCAAATTTCCCACAGCCCACAGGGAGCAAACGATCCCAGGTGTGATGTATCACCAGGAGAGGCTGAGATGAGAGTAAGGGTTCACGCGTGTGCCCGGACCGAGGTTAATGATGGGATTAGAGCTAGGGTTAGATGCAGGGAAAGAGTGAGAGTTATAATTAGGGATAAAGCTAACAGGTGATCATTACTCGTCATGTAACATGATACAAAGGGTCAGAAGAGGAACTGATTCAGGGTTACAATTTGGACTTCGCAGACAACAGGAGCACTAAATGGTGCTGAGGGGGACTCAATAAAGTGGACCGGCCGCCTAATGTAAGCAATTGTGCACAAATATTGTACGATGACTAGCGTTGCCGGTGCTTTTTTCTTAAAGAGTCAGTTCTTGGCACCCATTCCCTACTTGACTCAGCCTAATCTTCAAGAATATTTGTCAAGAACTAAAAAAAATCCAGAAAAGGTTTAACCTCCCCGTCGGGGAATTGAACCCCGGTCTCCCACGTGACAGGCGGGGATACTGACCACTATACTAACGAGGAGACGTGAGGGCATGAAATGAACAGCTGCTGATGTCTGCACAGCATCCAGCGACCACCTAGCTGGCCTAGGGGGTCTCATTTTCCCCCGTCAAACGGCTTGCCCGATCTAAGGCTAATTTCTTTCTTTTTATCGGCACCAGGCTTAAAACTCAGTTTAAGGCGATAGTTCCGGGCTATGTTTGACTCCAGAGTTGAATCTGTCATCCCGCATTTCCTCAGCAAATCAAGCTACCCATCTCAAGTCTCATGAGCTGAGGACGGCAAAGTCCCTGTGGGCTTAGGACAGTCAAAGAAACCCCTGGGCTGCATGCTAAGCCCCTTTTCGGCTTCACTTTCCGAATCCTGCCCTAGCTTGCGATTAGTTTTTTTCTCACTTCTTGCCCCCATCTCCCACCTTGCCTCATGGTCTCCCCTCCTCTGCGCACCTGACAGTTTGCCTGCCCTTCCACTGCCTGTCTCCAGACTTTCCAAGGAGAAAAGGCAAAGCACTAAAGCGGGCCGGGCAACGGGTCAAGTTCCGCTTTCGGCGACTAGCAGGGAGGTAGCGTGGCCGAGCGGTCTAAGGCGCTGGATTAAGGCTCCAGTCTCTTCGGAGGCGTGGGTTCAAATCCCACCGCTGCCACTTTTCCTGGCCTTGCATTTTAAAGAAGAACGTAACGTTGACCTCTTCCTTCATTAGTGCCACCTCTGTCGCAATGAGCAAGCGGATGGTATGCCACACCCTGCAGGAAAAAGGTTTCGCTTCTGACGTCTTGCTTTTCTGGACATCCAGTCTCAAGTTTCCCATCTGGAACGGCGCTCCCTGCTGCTTTGTGAAGGCTTGCTGCAAGAGCCTTCGAAACCCAGGAGCTCTTGCGTTGAGCTGTGACGCGTCCTGGGAAGACCTCCCGTTGCAGCGGAATGAGCCCCACTTCCAGGGCGTGCTGGTAGCAAATTTCCCACAGCCCACAGGGAGCAAACGATCCCAGGTGTGATGTATCACCAGGAGAGGCTGAGATGAGAGTAAGGGTTCACGCGTGTGCCCGGACCGAGGTTAATGATGGGATTAGAGCTAGGGTTAGATGCAGGGAAAGAGTGAGAGTTATAATTAGGGATAAAGCTAACAGGTGATCATTACTCGTCATGTAACATGATACAAAGGGTCAGAAGAGGAACTGATTCAGGGTTACAATTTGGACTTCGCAGACAACAGGAGCACTAAATGGTGCTGAGGGGGACTCAATAAAGTGGACCGGCCGCCTAATGTAAGCAATTGTGCACAAATATTGTACGATGACTAGCGTTGCCGGTGCTTTTTTCTTAAAGAGTCAGTTCTTGGCACCCATTCCCTACTTGACTCAGCCTAATCTTCAAGAATATTTGTCAAGAACTAAAAAAAATCCAGAAAAGGTTTAACCTCCCCGTCGGGGAATTGAACCCCGGTCTCCCGCGTGACAGGCGGGGATACTGACCACTATACTAACGAGGAGACGTGAGGGCATGAAATGAACAGCTGCTGATGTCTGCACAGCATCCAGCGACCACCTAGATGGCCTAGGGGGTCTCATTTTCCCCCGTCAAACGGCTTGCCCGATCTAAGGCTAATTTCTTTCTTTTTATCGGCACCAGGCTTAAAACTCAGTTTAAGGCGATAGTTCCGGGCTATGTTTGACTCCAGAGTTGAATCTGTCATCCCGCATTTCCTCAGCAAATCAAGCTACCCATCTCAAGTCTCATGAGCTGAGGACGGCAAAGTCCCTGTGGGCTTAGGACAGTCAAAGAAACCCCTGGGCTGCATGCTAAGCCCCTTTTCGGCTTCACTTTCCGAATCCTGCCCTAGCTTGCGATTAGTTTTTTTCTCACTTCTTGCCCCCATCTCCCACCTTGCCTCATGGTCTCCCCTCCTCTGCGCACCTGACAGTTTGCCTGCCCTTCCACTGCCTGTCTCCAGACTTTCCAAGGAGAAAAGGCAAAGCACTAAAGCGGGCCGGGCAACGGGTCAAGTTCCGCTTTCGGCGACTAGCAGGGAGGTAGCGTGGCCGAGCGGTCTAAGGCGCTGGATTAAGGCTCCAGTCTCTTCGGAGGCGTGGGTTCAAATCCCACCGCTGCCACTTTTCCTGGCCTTGCATTTTAAAGAAGAACGTAACGTTGACCTCTTCCTTCATTAGTGCCACCTCTGTCGCAATGAGCAAGCGGATGGTATGCCACACCCTGCAGGAAAAAGGTTTCGCTTCTGACGTCTTGCTTTTCTGGACATCCAGTCTCAAGTTTCCCATCTGGAACGGCGCTCCCTGCTGCTTTGTGAAGACTTGCTGCAAGAGCCTTCGAAACCCAGGAGCTCTTGCGTTGAGCTGTGACGCGTCCTGGGAAGACCTCCCGTTGCAGCGGAATGAGCCCCACTTCCAGGGCGTGCTGGTAGCAAATTTCCCACAGCCCACAGGGAGCAAACGATCCCAGGTGTGATGTATCACCAGGAGAGGCTGAGATGAGAGTAAGGGTTCACGCGTGTGCCCGGACCGAGGTTAATGATGGGATTAGAGCTAGGGTTAGATGCAGGGAAAGAGTGAGAGTTATAATTAGGGATAAAGCTAACAGGTGATCATTACTCGTCATGTAACATGATACAAAGGGTCAGAAGAGGAACTGATTCAGGGTTACAATTTGGACTTCGCAGACAACAGGAGCACTAAATGGTGCTGAGGGGGACTCAATAAAGTGGACCGGCCGCCTAATGTAAGCAATTGTGCACAAATATTGTACGATGACTAGCGTTGCCGGTGCTTTTTTCTTAAAGAGTCAGTTCTTGGCACCCATTGCCTACTTGACTCAGCCTAATCTTCAAGAATATTTGTCAAGAACTAAAAAAAATCCAGAAAAGGTTTAACCTCCCCGTCGGGGAACCCCGGTCTCCCGCGTGACAGGCGGGGATACTGACCACTATACTAACGAGGAGACGTGAGGGCATGAAATGAACAGCTGCTGATGTCTGCACAGCATCCAGCGACCACCTAGATGGCCTAGGGGGTCTCATTTTCCCCCGTCAAACGGCTTGCCCGATCTAAGGCTAATTTCTTTCTTTTTATCGGCACCAGGCTTAAAACTCAGTTTAAGGCGATAGTTCCGGGCTATGTTTGACTCCAGAGTTGAATCTGTCATCCCGCATTTCCTCAGCAAATCAAGCTACCCATCTCAAGTCTCATGAGCTGAGGACGGCAAAGTCCCTGTGGGCTTAGGACAGTCAAAGAAACCCCTGGGCTGCATGCTAAGCCCCTTTTCGGCTTCACTTTCCGAATCCTGCCCTAGCTTGCGATTAGTTTTTTTCTCACTTCTTGCCCCCATCTCCCACCTTGCCTCATGGTCTCCCCTCCTCTGCGCACCTGACAGTTTGCCTGCCCTTCCACTGCCTGTCTCCAGACTTTCCAAGGAGAAAAGGCAAAGCACTAAAGCGGGCCGGGCAACGGGTCAAGTTCCGCTTTCGGCGACTAGCAGGGAGGTAGCGTGGCCGAGCGGTCTAAGGCGCTGGATTAAGGCTCCAGTCTCTTCGGAGGCGTGGGTTCAAATCCCACCGCTGCCACTTTTCCTGGCCTTGCATTTTAAAGAAGAACGTAACGTTGACCTCTTCCTTCATTAGTGCCAGCTCTGTCGCAATGAGCAAGCGGATGGTATGCCACACCCTGCAGGAAAAAGGTTTCGCTTCTGACGTCTTGCTTTTCTGGACATCCAGTCTCAAGTTTCCCATCTGGAACGGCGCTCCCTGCTGCTTTGTGAAGACTTGCTGCAAGAGCCTTCGAAACCCAGGAGCTCTTGCGTTGAGCTGTGACGCGTCCTGGGAAGACCTCCCGTTGCAGCGGAATGAGCCCCACTTCCAGGGCGTGCTGGTAGCAAATTTCCCACAGCCCACAGGGAGCAAACGATCCCAGGTGTGATGTATCACCAGGAGAGGCTGAGATGAGAGTAAGGGTTCACGCGTGTGCCCGGACCGAGGTTAATGATGGGATTAGAGCTAGGGTTAGATGCAGGGAAAGAGTGAGAGTTATAATTAGGGATAAAGCTAACAGGTGATCATTACTCGTCATGTAACATGATACAAAGGGTCAGAAGAGGAACTGATTCAGGGTTACAATTTGGACTTCGCAGACAACAGGAGCACTAAATGGTGCTGAGGGGGACTCAATAAAGTGGACCGGCCGCCTAATGTAAGCAATTGTGCACAAATATTGTACGATGACTAGCGTTGCCGGTGCTTTTTTCTTAAAGAGTCAGTTCTTGGCACCCATTCCCTACTTGACTCAGCCTAATCTTCAAGAATATTTGTCAAGAACTAAAAAAAATCCAGAAAAGGTTTAACCTCCCCGTCGGGGAATTGAACCCCGGTCTCCCGCGTGACAGGCGGGGATACTGACCACTATACTAACGAGGAGACGTGAGGGCATGAAATGAACAGCTGCTGATGTCTGCACAGCATCCAGCGACCACCTAGATGGCCTAGGGGGTCTCATTTTCCCCCGTCAAACGGCTTGCCCGATCTAAGGCTAATTTCTTTCTTTTTATCGGCACCAGGCTTAAAACTCAGTTTAAGGCGATAGTTCCGGGCTATGTTTGACTCCAGAGTTGAATCTGTCATCCCGCATTTCCTCAGCAAATCAAGCTACCCATCTCAAGTCTCATGAGCTGAGGACGGCAAAGTCCCTGTGGGCTTAGGACAGTCAAAGAAACCCCTGGGCTGCATGCTAAGCCCCTTTTCGGCTTCACTTTCCGAATCCTGCCCTAGCTTGCGATTAGTTTTTTTCTCACTTCTTGCCCCCATCTCCCACCTTGCCTCATGGTCTCCCCTCCTCTGCGCACCTGACAGTTTGCCTGCCCTTCCACTGCCTGTCTCCAGACTTTCCAAGGAGAAAAGGCAAAGCACTAAAGCGGGCCGGGCAACGGGTCAAGTTCCGCTTTCGGCGACTAGCAGGGAGGTAGCGTGGCCGAGCGGTCTAAGGCGCTGGATTAAGGCTCCAGTCTCTTCGGAGGCGTGGGTTCAAATCCCACCGCTGCCACTTTTCCTGGCCTTGCATTTTAAAGAAGAACGTAACGTTGACCTCTTCCTTCATTAGTGCCAGCTCTGTCGCAATGAGCAAGCGGATGGTATGCCACACCCTGCAGGAAAAAGGTTTCGCTTCTGACGTCTTGCTTTTCTGGACATCCAGTCTCAAGTTTCCCATCTGGAACGGCGCTCCCTGCTGCTTTGTGAAGGCTTGCTGCAAGAGCCTTCGAAACCCAGGAGCTCTTGCGTTGAGCTGTGACGCGTCCTGGGAAGACCTCCCGTTGCAGCGGAATGAGCCCCACTTCCAGGGCGTGCTGGTAGCAAATTTCCCACAGCCCACAGGGAGCAAACGATCCCAGGTGTGATGTATCACCAGGAGAGGCTGAGATGAGAGTAAGGGTTCACGCGTGTGCCCGGACCGAGGTTAATGATGGGATTAGAGCTAGGGTTAGATGCAGGGAAAGAGTGAGAGTTATAATTAGGGATAAAGCTAACAGGTGATCATTACTCGTCATGTAACATGATACAAAGGGTCAGAAGAGGAACTGATTCAGGGTTACAATTTGGACTTCGCAGACAACAGGAGCACTAAATGGTGCTGAGGGGGACTCAATAAAGTGGACCGGCCGCCTAATGTAAGCAATTGTGCACAAATATTGTACGATGACTAGCGTTGCCGGTGCTTTTTTCTTAAAGAGTCAGTTCTTGGCACCCATTCCCTACTTGACTCAGCCTAATCTTCAAGAATATTTGTCAAGAACTAAAAAAAATCCAGAAAAGGTTTAACCTCCCCGTCGGGGAATTGAACCCCGGTCTCCCGCGTGACAGGCGGGGATACTGACCACTATACTAACGAGGAGACGTGAGGGCATGAAATGAACAGCTGCTGATGTCTGCACAGCATCCAGCGACCACCTAGATGGCCTAGGGGGTCTCATTTTCCCCCGTCAAACGGCTTGCCCGATCTAAGGCTAATTTCTTTCTTTTTATCGGCACCAGGCTTAAAACTCAGTTTAAGGCGATAGTTCCGGGCTATGTTTGACTCCAGAGTTGAATCTGTCATCCCGCATTTCCTCAGCAAATCAAGCTACCCATCTCAAGTCTCATGAGCTGAGGACGGCAAAGTCCCTGTGGGCTTAGGACAGTCAAAGAAACCCCTGGGCTGCATGCTAAGCCCCTTTTCGGCTTCACTTTCCGAATCCTGCCCTAGCTTGCGATTAGTTTTTTTCTCACTTCTTGCCCCCATCTCCCACCTTGCCTCATGGTCTCCCCTCCTCTGCGCACCTGACAGTTTGCCTGCCCTTCCACTGCCTGTCTCCAGACTTTCCAAGGAGAAAAGGCAAAGCACTAAAGCGGGCCGGGCAACGGGTCAAGTTCCGCTTTCGGCGACTAGCAGGGAGGTAGCGTGGCCGAGCGGTCTAAGGCGCTGGATTAAGGCTCCAGTCTCTTCGGAGGCGTGGGTTCAAATCCCACCGCTGCCACTTTTCCTGGCCTTGCATTTTAAAGAAGAACGTAACGTTGACCTCTTCCTTCATTAGTGCCACCTCTGTCGCAATGAGCAAGCGGATGGTATGCCACACCCTGCAGGAAAAAGGTTTCGCTTCTGACGTCTTGCTTTTCTGGACATCCAGTCTCAAGTTTCCCATCTGGAACGGCGCTCCCTGCTGCTTTGTGAAGGCTTGCTGCAAGAGCCTTCGAAACCCAGGAGCTCTTGCGTTGAGCTGTGACGCGTCCTGGGAAGACCTCCCGTTGCAGCGGAATGAGCCCCACTTCCAGGGCGTGCTGGTAGCAAATTTCCCACAGCCCACAGGGAGCAAACGATCCCAGGTGTGATGTATCACCAGGAGAGGCTGAGATGAGAGTAAGGGTTCACGCGTGTGCCCGGACCGAGGTTAATGATGGGATTAGAGCTAGGGTTAGATGCAGGGAAAGAGTGAGAGTTATAATTAGGGATAAAGCTAACAGGTGATCATTACTCGTCATGTAACATGATACAAAGGGTCAGAAGAGGAACTGATTCAGGGTTACAATTTGGACTTCGCAGACAACAGGAGCACTAAATGGTGCTGAGGGGGACTCAATAAAGTGGACCGGCCGCCTAATGTAAGCAATTGTGCACAAATATTGTACGATGACTAGCGTTGCCGGTGCTTTTTTCTTAAAGAGTCAGTTCTTGGCACCCATTCCCTACTTGACTCAGCCTAATCTTCAAGAATATTTGTCAAGAACTAAAAAAAATCCAGAAAAGGTTTAACCTCCCCGTCGGGGAATTGAACCCCGGTCTCCCGCGTGACAGGCGGGGATACTGACCACTATACTAACGAGGAGACGTGAGGGCATGAAATGAACAGCTGCTGATGTCTGCACAGCATCCAGCGACCACCTAGATGGCCTAGGGGGTCTCATTTTCCCCCGTCAAACGGCTTGCCCGATCTAAGGCTAATTTCTTTCTTTTTATCGGCACCAGGCTTAAAACTCAGTTTAAGGCGATAGTTCCGGGCTATGTTTGACTCCAGAGTTGAATCTGTCATCCCGCATTTCCTCAGCAAATCAAGCTACCCATCTCAAGTCTCATGAGCTGAGGACGGCAAAGTCCCTGTGGGCTTAGGACAGTCAAAGAAACCCCTGGGCTGCATGCTAAGCCCCTTTTCGGCTTCACTTTCCGAATCCTGCCCTAGCTTGCGATTAGTTTTTTTCTCACTTCTTGCCCCCATCTCCCACCTTGCCTCATGGTCTCCCCTCCTCTGCGCACCTGACAGTTTGCCTGCCCTTCCACTGCCTGTCTCCAGACTTTCCAAGGAGAAAAGGCAAAGCACTAAAGCGGGCCGGGCAACGGGTCAAGTTCCGCTTTCGGCGACTAGCAGGGAGGTAGCGTGGCCGAGCGGTCTAAGGCGCTGGATTAAGGCTCCAGTCTCTTCGGAGGCGTGGGTTCAAATCCCACCGCTGCCACTTTTCCTGGCCTTGCATTTTAAAGAAGAACGTAACGTTGACCTCTTCCTTCATTAGTGCCACCTCTGTCGCAATGAGCAAGCGGATGGTATGCCACACCCTGCAGGAAAAAGGTTTCGCTTCTGACGTCTTGCTTTTCTGGACATCCAGTCTCAAGTTTCCCATCTGGAACGGCGCTCCCTGCTGCTTTGTGAAGACTTGCTGCAAGAGCCTTCGAAACCCAGGAGCTCTTGCGTTGAGCTGTGACGCGTCCTGGGAAGACCTCCCGTTGCAGCGGAATGAGCCCCACTTCCAGGGCGTGCTGGTAGCAAATTTCCCACAGCCCACAGGGAGCAAACGATCCCAGGTGTGATGTATCACCAGGAGAGGCTGAGATGAGAGTAAGGGTTCACGCGTGTGCCCGGACCGAGGTTAATGATGGGATTAGAGCTAGGGTTAGATGCAGGGAAAGAGTGAGAGTTATAATTAGGGATAAAGCTAACAGGTGATCATTACTCGTCATGTAACATGATACAAAGGGTCAGAAGAGGAACTGATTCAGGGTTACAATTTGGACTTCGCAGACAACAGGAGCACTAAATGGTGCTGAGGGGGACTCAATAAAGTGGACCGGCCGCCTAATGTAAGCAATTGTGCACAAATATTGTACGATGACTAGCGTTGCCGGTGCTTTTTTCTTAAAGAGTCAGTTCTTGGCACCCATTCCCTACTTGACTCAGCCTAATCTTCAAGAATATTTGTCAAGAACTAAAAAAAATCCAGAAAAGGTTTAACCTCCCCGTCGGGGCCGGTCTCCCGCGTGACAGGCGGGGATACTGACCACTATACTAACGAGGAGACGTGAGGGCATGAAATGAACAGCTGCTGATGTCTGCACAGCATCCAGCGACCACCTAGATGGCCTAGGGGGTCTCATTTTCCCCCGTCAAACGGCTTGCCCGATCTAAGGCTAATTTCTTTCTTTTTATCGGCACCAGGCTTAAAACTCAGTTTAAGGCGATAGTTCCGGGCTATGTTTGACTCCAGAGTTGAATCTGTCATCCCGCATTTCCTCAGCAAATCAAGCTACCCATCTCAAGTCTCATGAGCTGAGGACGGCAAAGTCCCTGTGGGCTTAGGACAGTCAAAGAAACCCCTGGGCTGCATGCTAAGCCCCTTTTCGGCTTCACTTTCCGAATCCTGCCCTAGCTTGCGATTAGTTTTTTTCTCACTTCTTGCCCCCAACTCCCACCTTGCCTCATGGTCTCCCCTCCTCTGCGCACCTGACAGTTTGCCTGCCCTTCCACTGCCTGTCTCCAGACTTTCCAAGGAGAAAAGGCAAAGCACTAAAGCGGGTCGGGCAACGGGTCAAGTTCCGCTTTCGGCGACTAGCAGGGAGGTAGCGTGGCCGAGCGGTCTAAGGTGCTGGATTAAGGCTCCAGTCTCTTCGGAGGCGTGGGTTCAAATCCCACCGCTGCCACTTTTCCTGGCCTTGCATTTTAAAGAAGAACGTAACGTTGACCTCTTCCTTCATTAGTGCCAGCTCTGTCCCAATGAGCAAGCGGATGGTATGCCACACCCTGCAGGAAAAAGGTTTCGCTTCTGACGTCTTGCTTTTCTGGACATCCAGTCTCAAGTTTCCCATCTGGAACGGCGCTCCCTGCTGCTTTGTGAAGGCTTGCTGCAAGAGCCTTCGAAACCCAGGAGCTCTTGCGTTGAGCTGTGACGCGTCCTGGGAAGACCTCCCGTTGCAGCGGAATGAGCCCCACTTCCAGGGCGTGCTGGTAGCAAATTTCCCACAGCCCACAGGGAGCAAACGATCCCAGGTGTGATGTATCACCAGGAGAGGCTGAGATGAGAGTAAGGGTTCACGCGTGTGCCCGGACCGAGGTTAATGATGGGATTAGAGCTAGGGTTAGATGCAGGGAAAGAGTGAGAGTTATAATTAGGGATAAAGCTAACAGGTGATCATTACTCGTCATGTAACATGATACAAAGGGTCAGAAGAGGAACTGATTCAGGGTTACAATTTGGACTTCGCAGACAACAGGAGCACTAAATGGTGCTGAGGGGGACTCAATAAAGTGGACCGGCCGCCTAATGTAAGCAATTGTGCACAAATATTGTACGATGACTAGCGTTGCCGGTGCTTTTTTCTTAAAGAGTCAGTTCTTGGCACCCATTCCCTACTTGACTCAGCCTAATCTTCAAGAATATTTGTCAAGAACTAAAAAAAATCCAGAAAAGGTTTAACCTCCCCGTCGGGGAATTGAACCCCGGTCTCCCACGTGACAGGCGGGGATACTGACCACTATACTAACGAGGAGACGTGAGGGCATGAAATGAACAGCTGCTGATGTCTGCACAGCATCCAGCGACCACCTAGCTGGCCTAGGGGGTCTCATTTTCCCCCGTCAAACGGCTTGCCCGATCTAAGGCTAATTTCTTTCTTTTTATCGGCACCAGGCTTAAAACTCAGTTTAAGGCGATAGTTCCGGGCTATGTTTGACTCCAGAGTTGAATCTGTCATCCCGCATTTCCTCAGCAAATCAAGCTACCCATCTCAAGTCTCATGAGCTGAGGACGGCAAAGTCCCTGTGGGCTTAGGACAGTCAAAGAAACCCCTGGGCTGCATGCTAAGCCCCTTTTCGGCTTCACTTTCCGAATCCTGCCCTAGCTTGCGATTAGTTTTTTTCTCACTTCTTGCCCCCATCTCCCACCTTGCCTCATGGTCTCCCCTCCTCTGCGCACCTGACAGTTTGCCTGCCCTTCCACTGCCTGTCTCCAGACTTTCCAAGGAGAAAAGGCAAAGCACTAAAGCGGGCCGGGCAACGGGTCAAGTTCCGCTTTCGGCGACTAGCAGGGAGGTAGCGTGGCCGAGCGGTCTAAGGCGCTGGATTAAGGCTCCAGTCTCTTCGGAGGCGTGGGTTCAAATCCCACCGCTGCCACTTTTCCTGGCCTTGCATTTTAAAGAAGAACGTAACGTTGACCTCTTCCTTCATTAGTGCCACCTCTGTCGCAATGAGCAAGCGGATGGTATGCCACACCCTGCAGGAAAAAGGTTTCGCTTCTGACGTCTTGCTTTTCTGGACATCCAGTCTCAAGTTTCCCATCTGGAACGGCGCTCCCTGCTGCTTTGTGAAGGCTTGCTGCAAGAGCCTTCGAAACCCAGGAGCTCTTGCGTTGAGCTGTGACGCGTCCTGGGAAGACCTCCCGTTGCAGCGGAATGAGCCCCACTTCCAGGGCGTGCTGGTAGCAAATTTCCCACAGCCCACAGGGAGCAAACGATCCCAGGTGTGATGTATCACCAGGAGAGGCTGAGATGAGAGTAAGGGTTCACGCGTGTGCCCGGACCGAGGTTAATGATGGGATTAGAGCTAGGGTTAGATGCAGGGAAAGAGTGAGAGTTATAATTAGGGATAAAGCTAACAGGTGATCATTACTCGTCATGTAACATGATACAAAGGGTCAGAAGAGGAACTGATTCAGGGTTACAATTTGGACTTCGCAGACAACAGGAGCACTAAATGGTGCTGAGGGGGACTCAATAAAGTGGACCGGCCGCCTAATGTAAGCAATTGTGCACAAATATTGTACGATGACTAGCGTTGCCGGTGCTTTTTTCTTAAAGAGTCAGTTCTTGGCACCCATTCCCTACTTGACTCAGCCTAATCTTCAAGAATATTTGTCAAGAACTAAAAAAAATCCAGAAAAGGTTTAACCTCCCCGTCGGGGAATTGAACCCCGGTCTCCCGCGTGACAGGCGGGGATACTGACCACTATACTAAAGAGGAGACGTGAGGGCATGAAATGAACAGCTGCTGATGTCTGCACAGCATCCAGCGACCACCTAGATGGCCTAGGGGGTCTCATTTTCCCCCGTCAAACGGCTTGCCCGATCTAAGGCTAATTTCTTTCTTTTTATCGGCACCAGGCTTAAAACTCAGTTTAAGGCGATAGTTCCGGGCTATGTTTGACTCCAGAGTTGAATCTGTCATCCCGCATTTCCTCAGCAAATCAAGCTACCCATCTCAAGTCTCATGAGCTGAGGACGGCAAAGTCCCTGTGGGCTTAGGACAGTCAAAGAAACCCCTGGGCTGCATGCTAAGCCCCTTTTCGGCTTCACTTTCCGAATCCTGCCCTAGCTTGCGATTAGTTTTTTTCTCACTTCTTGCCCCCATCTCCCACCTTGCCTCATGGTCTCCCCTCCTCTGCGCACCTGACAGTTTGCCTGCCCTTCCACTGCCTGTCTCCAGACTTTCCAAGGAGAAAAGGCAAAGCACTAAAGCGGGCCGGGCAACGGGTCAAGTTCCGCTTTCGGCGACTAGCAGGGAGGTAGCGTGGCCGAGCGGTCTAAGGCGCTGGATTAAGGCTCCAGTCTCTTCGGAGGCGTGGGTTCAAATCCCACCGCTGCCACTTTTCCTGGCCTTGCATTTTAAAGAAGAACGTAACGTTGACCTCTTCCTTCATTAGTGCCACCTCTGTCGCAATGAGCAAGCGGATGGTATGCCACACCCTGCAGGAAAAAGGTTTCGCTTCTGACGTCTTGCTTTTCTGGACATCCAGTCTCAAGTTTCCCATCTGGAACGGCGCTCCCTGCTGCTTTGTGAAGACTTGCTGCAAGAGCCTTCGAAACCCAGGAGCTCTTGCGTTGAGCTGTGACGCGTCCTGGGAAGACCTCCCGTTGCAGCGGAATGAGCCCCACTTCCAGGGCGTGCTGGTAGCAAATTTCCCACAGCCCACAGGGAGCAAACGATCCCAGGTGTGATGTATCACCAGGAGAGGCTGAGATGAGAGTAAGGGTTCACGCGTGTGCCCGGACCGAGGTTAATGATGGGATTAGAGCTAGGGTTAGATGCAGGGAAAGAGTGAGAGTTATAATTAGGGATAAAGCTAACAGGTGATCATTACTCGTCATGTAACATGATACAAAGGGTCAGAAGAGGAACTGATTCAGGGTTACAATTTGGACTTCGCAGACAACAGGAGCACTAAATGGTGCTGAGGGGGACTCAATAAAGTGGACCGGCCGCCTAATGTAAGCAATTGTGCACAAATATTGTACGATGACTAGCGTTGCCGGTGCTTTTTTCTTAAAGAGTCAGTTCTTGGCACCCATTCCCTACTTGACTCAGCCTAATCTTCAAGAATATTTGTCAAGAACTAAAAAAAATCCAGAAAAGGTTTAACCTCCCCGTCGGGGAACCCCGGTCTCCCGCGTGACAGGCGGGGATACTGACCACTATACTAACGAGGAGACGTGAGGGCATGAAATGAACAGCTGCTGATGTCTGCACAGCATCCAGCGACCACCTAGATGGCCTAGGGGGTCTCATTTTCCCCCGTCAAACGGCTTGCCCGATCTAAGGCTAATTTCTTTCTTTTTATCGGCACCAGGCTTAAAACTCAGTTTAAGGCGATAGTTCCGGGCTATGTTTGACTCCAGAGTTGAATCTGTCATCCCGCATTTCCTCAGCAAATCAAGCTACCCATCTCAAGTCTCATGAGCTGAGGACGGCAAAGTCCCTGTGGGCTTAGGACAGTCAAAGAAACCCCTGGGCTGCATGCTAAGCCCCTTTTCGGCTTCACTTTCCGAATCCTGCCCTAGCTTGCGATTAGTTTTTTTCTCACTTCTTGCCCCCATCTCCCACCTTGCCTCATGGTCTCCCCTCCTCTGCGCACCTGACAGTTTGCCTGCCCTTCCACTGCCTGTCTCCAGACTTTCCAAGGAGAAAAGGCAAAGCACTAAAGCGGGCCGGGCAACGGGTCAAGTTCCGCTTTCGGCGACTAGCAGGGAGGTAGCGTGGCCGAGCGGTCTAAGGCGCTGGATTAAGGCTCCAGTCTCTTCGGAGGCGTGGGTTCAAATCCCACCGCTGCCACTTTTCCTGGCCTTGCATTTTAAAGAAGAACGTAACGTTGACCTCTTCCTTCATTAGTGCCAGCTCTGTCGCAATGAGCAAGCGGATGGTATGCCACACCCTGCAGGAAAAAGGTTTCGCTTCTGACGTCTTGCTTTTCTGGACATCCAGTCTCAAGTTTCCCATCTGGAACGGCGCTCCCTGCTGCTTTGTGAAGGCTTGCTGCAAGAGCCTTCGAAACCCAGGAGCTCTTGCGTTGAGCTGTGACGCGTCCTGGGAAGACCTCCCGTTGCAGCGGAATGAGCCCCACTTCCAGGGCGTGCTGGTAGCAAATTTCCCACAGCCCACAGGGAGCAAACGATCCCAGGTGTGATGTATCACCAGGAGAGGCTGAGATGAGAGTAAGGGTTCACGCGTGTGCCCGGACCGAGGTTAATGATGGGATTAGAGCTAGGGTTAGATGCAGGGAAAGAGTGAGAGTTATAATTAGGGATAAAGCTAACAGGTGATCATTACTCGTCATGTAACATGATACAAAGGGTCAGAAGAGGAACTGATTCAGGGTTACAATTTGGACTTCGCAGACAACAGGAGCACTAAATGGTGCTGAGGGGGACTCAATAAAGTGGACCGGCCGCCTAATGTAAGCAATTGTGCACAAATATTGTACGATGACTAGCGTTGCCGGTGCTTTTTTCTTAAAGAGTCAGTTCTTGGCACCCATTCCCTACTTGACTCAGCCTAATCTTCAAGAATATTTGTCAAGAACTAAAAAAAATCCAGAAAAGGTTTAACCTCCCCGTCGGGGAATTGAACCCCGGTCTCCCGCGTGACAGGCGGGGATACTGACCACTATACTAACGAGGAGACGTGAGGGCATGAAATGAACAGCTGCTGATGTCTGCACAGCATCCAGCGACCACCTAGATGGCCTAGGGGGTCTCATTTTCCCCCGTCAAACGGCTTGCCCGATCTAAGGCTAATTTCTTTCTTTTTATCGGCACCAGGCTTAAAACTCAGTTTAAGGCGATAGTTCCGGGCTATGTTTGACTCCAGAGTTGAATCTGTCATCCCGCATTTCCTCAGCAAATCAAGCTACCCATCTCAAGTCTCATGAGCTGAGGACGGCAAAGTCCCTGTGGGCTTAGGACAGTCAAAGAAACCCCTGGGCTGCATGCTAAGCCCCTTTTCGGCTTCACTTTCCGAATCCTGCCCTAGCTTGCGATTAGTTTTTTTCTCACTTCTTGCCCCCATCTCCCACCTTGCCTCATGGTCTCCCCTCCTCTGCGCACCTGACAGTTTGCCTGCCCTTCCACTGCCTGTCTCCAGACTTTCCAAGGAGAAAAGGCAAAGCACTAAAGCGGGCCGGGCAACGGGTCAAGTTCCGCTTTCGGCGACTAGCAGGGAGGTAGCGTGGCCGAGCGGTCTAAGGCGCTGGATTAAGGCTCCAGTCTCTTCGGAGGCGTGGGTTCAAATCCCACCGCTGCCACTTTTCCTGGCCTTGCATTTTAAAGAAGAACGTAACGTTGACCTCTTCCTTCATTAGTGCCACCTCTGTCGCAATGAGCAAGCGGATGGTATGCCACACCCTGCAGGAAAAAGGTTTCGCTTCTGACGTCTTGCTTTTCTGGACATCCAGTCTCAAGTTTCCCATCTGGAACGGCGCTCCCTGCTGCTTTGTGAAGGCTTGCTGCAAGAGCCTTCGAAACCCAGGAGCTCTTGCGTTGAGCTGTGACGCGTCCTGGGAAGACCTCCCGTTGCAGCGGAATGAGCCCCACTTCCAGGGCGTGCTGGTAGCAAATTTCCCACAGCCCACAGGGAGCAAACGATCCCAGGTGTGATGTATCACCAGGAGAGGCTGAGATGAGAGTAAGGGTTCACGCGTGTGCCCGGACCGAGGTTAATGATGGGATTAGAGCTAGGGTTAGATGCAGGGAAAGAGTGAGAGTTATAATTAGGGATAAAGCTAACAGGTGATCATTACTCGTCATGTAACATGATACAAAGGGTCAGAAGAGGAACTGATTCAGGGTTACAATTTGGACTTCGCAGACAACAGGAGCACTAAATGGTGCTGAGGGGGACTCAATAAAGTGGACCGGCCGCCTAATGTAAGCAATTGTGCACAAATATTGTACGATGACTAGCGTTGCCGGTGCTTTTTTCTTAAAGAGTCAGTTCTTGGCACCCATTCCCTACTTGACTCAGCCTAATCTTCAAGAATATTTGTCAAGAACTAAAAAAAATCCAGAAAAGGTTTAACCTCCCCGTCGGGGAATTGAACCCCGGTCTCCCGGGTGACAGGCAGGGATACTGACCACTATACTAACGAGGAGACGTGAGGGCATGAAATGAACAGCTGCTGATGTCTGCACAGCATCCAGCGACCACCTAGATGGCCTAGGGGGTCTCATTTTCCCCCGTCAAACGGCTTGCCCGATCTAAGGCTAATTTCTTTCTTTTTATCGGCACCAGGCTTAAAACTCAGTTTAAGGCGATAGTTCCGGGCTATGTTTGACTCCAGAGTTGAATCTGTCATCCCGCATTTCCTCAGCAAATCAAGCTACCCATCTCAAGTCTCATGAGCTGAGGACGGCAAAGTCCCTGTGGGCTTAGGACAGTCAAAGAAACCCCTGGGCTGCATGCTAAGCCCCTTTTCGGCTTCACTTTCCGAATCCTGCCCTAGCTTGCGATTAGTTTTTTTCTCACTTCTTGCCCCCATCTCCCACCTTGCCTCATGGTCTCCCCTCCTCTGCGCACCTGACAGTTTGCCTGCCCTTCCACTGCCTGTCTCCAGACTTTCCAAGGAGAAAAGGCAAAGCACTAAAGCGGGCCGGGCAACGGGTCAAGTTCCGCTTTCGGCGACTAGCAGGGAGGTAGCGTGGCCGAGCGGTCTAAGGCGCTGGATTAAGGCTCCAGTCTCTTCGGAGGCGTGGGTTCAAATCCCACCGCTGCCACTTTTCCTGGCCTTGCATTTTAAAGAAGAACGTAACGTTGACCTCTTCCTTCATTAGTGCCACCTCTGTCGCAATGAGCAAGCGGATGGTATGCCACACCCTGCAGGAAAAAGGTTTCGCTTCTGACGTCTTGCTTTTCTGGACATCCAGTCTCAAGTTTCCCATCTGGAACGGCGCTCCCTGCTGCTTTGTGAAGGCTTGCTGCAAGAGCCTTCGAAACCCAGGAGCTCTTGCGTTGAGCTGTGACGCGTCCTGGGAAGACCTCCCGTTGCAGCGGAATGAGCCCCACTTCCAGGGCGTGCTGGTAGCAAATTTCCCACAGCCCACAGGGAGCAAACGATCCCAGGTGTGATGTATCACCAGGAGAGGCTGAGATGAGAGTAAGGGTTCACGCGTGTGCCCGGACCGAGGTTAATGATGGGATTAGAGCTAGGGTTAGATGCAGGGAAAGAGTGAGAGTTATAATTAGGGATAAAGCTAACAGGTGATCATTACTCGTCATGTAACATGATACAAAGGGTCAGAAGAGGAACTGATTCAGGGTTACAATTTGGACTTCGCAGACAACAGGAGCACTAAATGGTGCTGAGGGGGACTCAATAAAGTGGACCGGCCGCCTAATGTAAGCAATTGTGCACAAATATTGTACGATGACTAGCGTTGCCGGTGCTTTTTTCTTAAAGAGTCAGTTCTTGGCACCCATTCCCTACTTGACTCAGCCTAATCTTCAAGAATATTTGTCAAGAACTAAAAAAAATCCAGAAAAGGTTTAACCTCCCCGTCGGGGAATTGAACCCCGGTCTCCCGCGTGACAGGCGGGGATACTGACCACTATACTAACGAGGAGACGTGAGGGCATGAAATGAACAGCTGCTGATGTCTGCACAGCATCCAGCGACCACCTAGATGGCCTAGGGGGTCTCATTTTCCCCCGTCAAACGGCTTGCCCGATCTAAGGCTAATTTCTTTCTTTTTATCGGCACCAGGCTTAAAACTCAGTTTAAGGCGATAGTTCCGGGCTATGTTTGACTCCAGAGTTGAATCTGTCATCCCGCATTTCCTCAGCAAATCAAGCTACCCATCTCAAGTCTCATGAGCTGAGGACGGCAAAGTCCCTGTGGGCTTAGGACAGTCAAAGAAACCCCTGGGCTGCATGCTAAGCCCCTTTTCGGCTTCACTTTCCGAATCCTGCCCTAGCTTGCGATTAGTTTTTTTCTCACTTCTTGCCCCCATCTCCCACCTTGCCTCATGGTCTCCCCTCCTCTGCGCACCTGACAGTTTGCCTGCCCTTCCACTGCCTGTCTCCAGACTTTCCAAGGAGAAAAGGCAAAGCACTAAAGCGGGCCGGGCAACGGGTCAAGTTCCGCTTTCGGCGACTAGCAGGGAGGTAGCGTGGCCGAGCGGTCTAAGGCGCTGGATTAAGGCTCCAGTCTCTTCGGAGGCGTGGGTTCAAATCCCACCGCTGCCACTTTTCCTGGCCTTGCATTTTAAAGAAGAACGTAACGTTGACCTCTTCCTTCATTAGTGCCACCTCTGTCGCAATGAGCAAGCGGATGGTATGCCACACCCTGCAGGAAAAAGGTTTCGCTTCTGACGTCTTGCTTTTCTGGACATCCAGTCTCAAGTTTCCCATCTGGAACGGCGCTCCCTGCTGCTTTGTGAAGGCTTGCTGCAAGAGCCTTCGAAACCCAGGAGCTCTTGCGTTGAGCTGTGACGCGTCCTGGGAAGACCTCCCGTTGCAGCGGAATGAGCCCCACTTCCAGGGCGTGCTGGTAGCAAATTTCCCACAGCCCACAGGGAGCAAACGATCCCAGGTGTGATGTATCACCAGGAGAGGCTGAGATGAGAGTAAGGGTTCACGCGTGTGCCCGGACCGAGGTTAATGATGGGATTAGAGCTAGGGTTAGATGCAGGGAAAGAGTGAGAGTTATAATTAGGGATAAAGCTAACAGGTGATCATTACTCGTCATGTAACATGATACAAAGGGTCAGAAGAGGAACTGATTCAGGGTTACAATTTGGACTTCGCAGACAACAGGAGCACTAAATGGTGCTGAGGGGGACTCAATAAAGTGGACCGGCCGCCTAATGTAAGCAATTGTGCACAAATATTGTACGATGACTAGCGTTGCCGGTGCTTTTTTCTTAAAGAGTCAGTTCTTGGCACCCATTCCCTACTTGACTCAGCCTAATCTTCAAGAATATTTGTCAAGAACTAAAAAAAATCCAGAAAAGGTTTAACCTCCCCGTCGGGGAATTGAACCCCGGTCTCCCGCGTGACAGGCGGGGATACTGACCACTATACTAACGAGGAGACGTGAGGGCATGAAATGAACAGCTGCTGATGTCTGCACAGCATCCAGCGACCACCTAGATGGCCTAGGGGGTCTCATTTTCCCCCGTCAAACGGCTTGCCCGATCTAAGGCTAATTTCTTTCTTTTTATCGGCACCAGGCTTAAAACTCAGTTTAAGGCGATAGTTCCGGGCTATGTTTGACTCCAGAGTTGAATCTGTCATCCCGCATTTCCTCAGCAAATCAAGCTACCCATCTCAAGTCTCATGAGCTGAGGACGGCAAAGTCCCTGTGGGCTTAGGACAGTCAAAGAAACCCCTGGGCTGCATGCTAAGCCCCTTTTCGGCTTCACTTTCCGAATCCTGCCCTAGCTTGCGATTAGTTTTTTTCTCACTTCTTGCCCCCATCTCCCACCTTGCCTCATGGTCTCCCCTCCTCTGCGCACCTGACAGTTTGCCTGCCCTTCCACTGCCTGTCTCCAGACTTTCCAAGGAGAAAAGGCAAAGCACTAAAGCGGGCCGGGCAACGGGTCAAGTTCCGCTTTCGGCGACTAGCAGGGAGGTAGCGTGGCCGAGCGGTCTAAGGCGCTGGATTAAGGCTCCAGTCTCTTCGGAGGCGTGGGTTCAAATCCCACCGCTGCCACTTTTCCTGGCCTTGCATTTTAAAGAAGAACGTAACGTTGACCTCTTCCTTCATTAGTGCCACCTCTGTCGCAATGAGCAAGCGGATGGTATGCCACACCCTGCAGGAAAAAGGTTTCGCTTCTGACGTCTTGCTTTTCTGGACATCCAGTCTCAAGTTTCCCATCTGGAACGGCGCTCCCTGCTGCTTTGTGAAGGCTTGCTGCAAGAGCCTTCGAAACCCAGGAGCTCTTGCGTTGAGCTGTGACGCGTCCTGGGAAGACCTCCCGTTGCAGCGGAATGAGCCCCACTTCCAGGGCGTGCTGGTAGCAAATTTCCCACAGCCCACAGGGAGCAAACGATCCCAGGTGTGATGTATCACCAGGAGAGGCTGAGATGAGAGTAAGGGTTCACGCGTGTGCCCGGACCGAGGTTAATGATGGGATTAGAGCTAGGGTTAGATGCAGGGAAAGAGTGAGAGTTATAATTAGGGATAAAGCTAACAGGTGATCATTACTCGTCATGTAACATGATACAAAGGGTCAGAAGAGGAACTGATTCAGGGTTACAATTTGGACTTCGCAGACAACAGGAGCACTAAATGGTGCTGAGGGGGACTCAATAAAGTGGACCGGCCGCCTAATGTAAGCAATTGTGCACAAATATTGTACGATGACTAGCGTTGCCGGTGCTTTTTTCTTAAAGAGTCAGTTCTTGGCACCCATTCCCTACTTGACTCAGCCTAATCTTCAAGAATATTTGTCAAGAACTAAAAAAAATCCAGAAAAGGTTTAACCTCCCCGTCGGGGAATTGAACCCCGGTCTCCCGCGTGACAGGCGGGGATACTGACCACTATACTAACGAGGAGACGTGAGGGCATGAAATGAACAGCTGCTGATGTCTGCACAGCATCCAGCGACCACCTAGATGGCCTAGGGGGTCTCATTTTCCCCCGTCAAACGGCTTGCCCGATCTAAGGCTAATTTCTTTCTTTTTATCGGCACCAGGCTTAAAACTCAGTTTAAGGCGATAGTTCCGGGCTATGTTTGACTCCAGAGTTGAATCTGTCATCCCGCATTTCCTCAGCAAATCAAGCTACCCATCTCAAGTCTCATGAGCTGAGGACGGCAAAGTCCCTGTGGGCTTAGGACAGTCAAAGAAACCCCTGGGCTGCATGCTAAGCCCCTTTTCGGCTTCACTTTCCGAATCCTGCCCTAGCTTGCGATTAGTTTTTTTCTCACTTCTTGCCCCCATCTCCCACCTTGCCTCATGGTCTCCCCTCCTCTGCGCACCTGACAGTTTGCCTGCCCTTCCACTGCCTGTCTCCAGACTTTCCAAGGAGAAAAGGCAAAGCACTAAAGCGGGCCGGGCAACGGGTCAAGTTCCGCTTTCGGCGACTAGCAGGGAGGTAGCGTGGCCGAGCGGTCTAAGGCGCTGGATTAAGGCTCCAGTCTCTTCGGAGGCGTGGGTTCAAATCCCACCGCTGCCACTTTTCCTGGCCTTGCATTTTAAAGAAGAACGTAACGTTGACCTCTTCCTTCATTAGTGCCACCTCTGTCGCAATGAGCAAGCGGATGGTATGCCACACCCTGCAGGAAAAAGGTTTCGCTTCTGACGTCTTGCTTTTCTGGACATCCAGTCTCAAGTTTCCCATCTGGAACGGCGCTCCCTGCTGCTTTGTGAAGGCTTGCTGCAAGAGCCTTCGAAACCCAGGAGCTCTTGCGTTGAGCTGTGACGCGTCCTGGGAAGACCTCCCGTTGCAGCGGAATGAGCCCCACTTCCAGGGCGTGCTGGTAGCAAATTTCCCACAGCCCACAGGGAGCAAACGATCCCAGGTGTGATGTATCACCAGGAGAGGCTGAGATGAGAGTAAGGGTTCACGCGTGTGCCCGGACCGAGGTTAATGATGGGATTAGAGCTAGGGTTAGATGCAGGGAAAGAGTGAGAGTTATAATTAGGGATAAAGCTAACAGGTGATCATTACTCGTCATGTAACATGATACAAAGGGTCAGAAGAGGAACTGATTCAGGGTTACAATTTGGACTTCGCAGACAACAGGAGCACTAAATGGTGCTGAGGGGGACTCAATAAAGTGGACCGGCCGCCTAATGTAAGCAATTGTGCACAAATATTGTACGATGACTAGCGTTGCCGGTGCTTTTTTCTTAAAGAGTCAGTTCTTGGCACCCATTCCCTACTTGACTCAGCCTAATCTTCAAGAATATTTGTCAAGAACTAAAAAAAATCCAGAAAAGGTTTAACCTCCCCGTCGGGGAATTGAACCCCGGTCTCCCGCGTGACAGGCGGGGATACTGACCACTATACTAACGAGGAGACGTGAGGGCATGAAATGAACAGCTGCTGATGTCTGCACAGCATCCAGCGACCACCTAGATGGCCTAGGGGGTCTCATTTTCCCCCGTCAAACGGCTTGCCCGATCTAAGGCTAATTTCTTTCTTTTTATCGGCACCAGGCTTAAAACTCAGTTTAAGGCGATAGTTCCGGGCTATGTTTGACTCCAGAGTTGAATCTGTCATCCCGCATTTCCTCAGCAAATCAAGCTACCCATCTCAAGTCTCATGAGCTGAGGACGGCAAAGTCCCTGTGGGCTTAGGACAGTCAAAGAAACCCCTGGGCTGCATGCTAAGCCCCTTTTCGGCTTCACTTTCCGAATCCTGCCCTAGCTTGCGATTAGTTTTTTTCTCACTTCTTGCCCCCATCTCCCACCTTGCCTCATGGTCTCCCCTCCTCTGCGCACCTGACAGTTTGCCTGCCCTTCCACTGCCTGTCTCCAGACTTTCCAAGGAGAAAAGGCAAAGCACTAAAGCGGGCCGGGCAACGGGTCAAGTTCCGCTTTCGGCGACTAGCAGGGAGGTAGCGTGGCCGAGCGGTCTAAGGCGCTGGATTAAGGCTCCAGTCTCTTCGGAGGCGTGGGTTCAAATCCCACCGCTGCCACTTTTCCTGGCCTTGCATTTTAAAGAAGAACGTAACGTTGACCTCTTCCTTCATTAGTGCCACCTCTGTCGCAATGAGCAAGCGGATGGTATGCCACACCCTGCAGGAAAAAGGTTTCGCTTCTGACGTCTTGCTTTTCTGGACATCCAGTCTCAAGTTTCCCATCTGGAACGGCGCTCCCTGCTGCTTTGTGAAGGCTTGCTGCAAGAGCCTTCGAAACCCAGGAGCTCTTGCGTTGAGCTGTGACGCGTCCTGGGAAGACCTCCCGTTGCAGCGGAATGAGCCCCACTTCCAGGGCGTGCTGGTAGCAAATTTCCCACAGCCCACAGGGAGCAAACGATCCCAGGTGTGATGTATCACCAGGAGAGGCTGAGATGAGAGTAAGGGTTCACGCGTGTGCCCGGACCGAGGTTAATGATGGGATTAGAGCTAGGGTTAGATGCAGGGAAAGAGTGAGAGTTATAATTAGGGATAAAGCTAACAGGTGATCATTACTCGTCATGTAACATGATACAAAGGGTCAGAAGAGGAACTGATTCAGGGTTACAATTTGGACTTCGCAGACAACAGGAGCACTAAATGGTGCTGAGGGGGACTCAATAAAGTGGACCGGCCGCCTAATGTAAGCAATTGTGCACAAATATTGTACGATGACTAGCGTTGCCGGTGCTTTTTTCTTAAAGAGTCAGTTCTTGGCACCCATTCCCTACTTGACTCAGCCTAATCTTCAAGAATATTTGTCAAGAACTAAAAAAAATCCAGAAAAGGTTTAACCTCCCCGTCGGGGAATTGAACCCCGGTCTCCCGCGTGACAGGCGGGGATACTGACCACTATACTAACGAGGAGACGTGAGGGCATGAAATGAACAGCTGCTGATGTCTGCACAGCATCCAGCGACCACCTAGATGGCCTAGGGGGTCTCATTTTCCCCCGTCAAACGGCTTGCCCGATCTAAGGCTAATTTCTTTCTTTTTATCGGCACCAGGCTTAAAACTCAGTTTAAGGCGATAGTTCCGGGCTATGTTTGACTCCAGAGTTGAATCTGTCATCCCGCATTTCCTCAGCAAATCAAGCTACCCATCTCAAGTCTCATGAGCTGAGGACGGCAAAGTCCCTGTGGGCTTAGGACAGTCAAAGAAACCCCTGGGCTGCATGCTAAGCCCCTTTTCGGCTTCACTTTCCGAATCCTGCCCTAGCTTGCGATTAGTTTTTTTCTCACTTCTTGCCCCCATCTCCCACCTTGCCTCATGGTCTCCCCTCCTCTGCGCACCTGACAGTTTGCCTGCCCTTCCACTGCCTGTCTCCAGACTTTCCAAGGAGAAAAGGCAAAGCACTAAAGCGGGCCGGGCAACGGGTCAAGTTCCGCTTTCGGCGACTAGCAGGGAGGTAGCGTGGCCGAGCGGTCTAAGGCGCTGGATTAAGGCTCCAGTCTCTTCGGAGGCGTGGGTTCAAATCCCACCGCTGCCACTTTTCCTGGCCTTGCATTTTAAAGAAGAACGTAACGTTGACCTCTTCCTTCATTAGTGCCACCTCTGTCGCAATGAGCAAGCGGATGGTATGCCACACCCTGCAGGAAAAAGGTTTCGCTTCTGACGTCTTGCTTTTCTGGACATCCAGTCTCAAGTTTCCCATCTGGAACGGCGCTCCCTGCTGCTTTGTGAAGGCTTGCTGCAAGAGCCTTCGAAACCCAGGAGCTCTTGCGTTGAGCTGTGACGCGTCCTGGGAAGACCTCCCGTTGCAGCGGAATGAGCCCCACTTCCAGGGCGTGCTGGTAGCAAATTTCCCACAGCCCACAGGGAGCAAACGATCCCAGGTGTGATGTATCACCAGGAGAGGCTGAGATGAGAGTAAGGGTTCACGCGTGTGCCCGGACCGAGGTTAATGATGGGATTAGAGCTAGGGTTAGATGCAGGGAAAGAGTGAGAGTTATAATTAGGGATAAAGCTAACAGGTGATCATTACTCGTCATGTAACATGATACAAAGGGTCAGAAGAGGAACTGATTCAGGGTTACAATTTGGACTTCGCAGACAACAGGAGCACTAAATGGTGCTGAGGGGGACTCAATAAAGTGGACCGGCCGCCTAATGTAAGCAATTGTGCACAAATATTGTACGATGACTAGCGTTGCCGGTGCTTTTTTCTTAAAGAGTCAGTTCTTGGCACCCATTCCCTACTTGACTCAGCCTAATCTTCAAGAATATTTGTCAAGAACTAAAAAAAATCCAGAAAAGGTTTAACCTCCCCGTCGGGGAATTGAACCCCGGTCTCCCGCGTGACAGGCGGGGATACTGACCACTATACTAACGAGGAGACGTGAGGGCATGAAATGAACAGCTGCTGATGTCTGCACAGCATCCAGCGACCACCTAGATGGCCTAGGGGGTCTCATTTTCCCCCGTCAAACGGCTTGCCCGATCTAAGGCTAATTTCTTTCTTTTTATCGGCACCAGGCTTAAAACTCAGTTTAAGGCGATAGTTCCGGGCTATGTTTGACTCCAGAGTTGAATCTGTCATCCCGCATTTCCTCAGCAAATCAAGCTACCCATCTCAAGTCTCATGAGCTGAGGACGGCAAAGTCCCTGTGGGCTTAGGACAGTCAAAGAAACCCCTGGGCTGCATGCTAAGCCCCTTTTCGGCTTCACTTTCCGAATCCTGCCCTAGCTTGCGATTAGTTTTTTTCTCACTTCTTGCCCCCATCTCCCACCTTGCCTCATGGTCTCCCCTCCTCTGCGCACCTGACAGTTTGCCTGCCCTTCCACTGCCTGTCTCCAGACTTTCCAAGGAGAAAAGGCAAAGCACTAAAGCGGGCCGGGCAACGGGTCAAGTTCCGCTTTCGGCGACTAGCAGGGAGGTAGCGTGGCCGAGCGGTCTAAGGCGCTGGATTAAGGCTCCAGTCTCTTCGGAGGCGTGGGTTCAAATCCCACCGCTGCCACTTTTCCTGGCCTTGCATTTTAAAGAAGAACGTAACGTTGACCTCTTCCTTCATTAGTGCCACCTCTGTCGCAATGAGCAAGCGGATGGTATGCCACACCCTGCAGGAAAAAGGTTTCGCTTCTGACGTCTTGCTTTTCTGGACATCCAGTCTCAAGTTTCCCATCTGGAACGGCGCTCCCTGCTGCTTTGTGAAGGCTTGCTGCAAGAGCCTTCGAAACCCAGGAGCTCTTGCGTTGAGCTGTGACGCGTCCTGGGAAGACCTCCCGTTGCAGCGGAATGAGCCCCACTTCCAGGGCGTGCTGGTAGCAAATTTCCCACAGCCCACAGGGAGCAAACGATCCCAGGTGTGATGTATCACCAGGAGAGGCTGAGATGAGAGTAAGGGTTCACGCGTGTGCCCGGACCGAGGTTAATGATGGGATTAGAGCTAGGGTTAGATGCAGGGAAAGAGTGAGAGTTATAATTAGGGATAAAGCTAACAGGTGATCATTACTCGTCATGTAACATGATACAAAGGGTCAGAAGAGGAACTGATTCAGGGTTACAATTTGGACTTCGCAGACAACAGGAGCACTAAATGGTGCTGAGGGGGACTCAATAAAGTGGACCGGCCGCCTAATGTAAGCAATTGTGCACAAATATTGTACGATGACTAGCGTTGCCGGTGCTTTTTTCTTAAAGAGTCAGTTCTTGGCACCCATTCCCTACTTGACTCAGCCTAATCTTCAAGAATATTTGTCAAGAACTAAAAAAAATCCAGAAAAGGTTTAACCTCCCCGAACCCCGGTCTCCCGCGTGACAGGCGGGGATACTGACCACTATACTAACGAGGAGACGTGAGGGCATGAAATGAACAGCTGCTGATGTCTGCACAGCATCCAGCGACCACCTAGATGGCCTAGGGGGTCTCATTTTCCCCCGTCAAACGGCTTGCCCGATCTAAGGCTAATTTCTTTCTTTTTATCGGCACCAGGCTTAAAACTCAGTTTAAGGCGATAGTTCCGGGCTATGTTTGACTCCAGAGTTGAATCTGTCATCCCGCATTTCCTCAGCAAATCAAGCTACCCATCTCAAGTCTCATGAGCTGAGGACGGCAAAGTCCCTGTGGGCTTAGGACAGTCAAAGAAACCCCTGGGCTGCATGCTAAGCCCCTTTTCGGCTTCACTTTCCGAATCCTGCCCTAGCTTGCGATTAGTTTTTTCCTCACTTCTTGCCCCCATCTCCCACCTTGCCTCATGGTCTCCCCTCCTCTGCGCACCTGACAGTTTGCCTGCCCTTCCACTGCCTGTCTCCAGACTTTCCAAGGAGAAAAGGCAAAGCACTAAAGCGGGCCGGGCAACGGGTCAAGTTCCGCTTTCGGCGACTAGCAGGGAGGTAGCGTGGCCGAGCGGTCTAAGGCGCTGGATTAAGGCTCCAGTCTCTTCGGAGGCGTGGGTTCAAATCCCACCGCTGCCACTTTTCCTGGCCTTGCATTTTAAAGAAGAACGTAACGTTGACCTCTTCCTTCATTAGTGCCACCTCTGTCGCAATGAGCAAGCGGATGGTATGCCACACCCTGCAGGAAAAAGGTTTCGCTTCTGACGTCTTGCTTTTCTGGACATCCAGTCTCAAGTTTCCCATCTGGAACGGCGCTCACTGCTGCTTTGTGAAGACTTGCTGCAAGAGCCTTCGAAACCCAGGAGCTCTTGCGTTGAGCTGTGACGCGTCCTGGGAAGACCTCCCGTTGCAGCGGAATGAGCCCCACTTCCAGGGCGTGCTGGTAGCAAATTTCCCACAGCCCACAGGGAGCAAACGATCCCAGGTGTGATGTATCACCAGGAGAGGCTGAGATGAGAGTAAGGGTTCACGCGTGTGCCCGGACCGAGGTTAATGATGGGATTAGAGCTAGGGTTAGATGCAGGGAAAGAGTGAGAGTTATAATTAGGGATAAAGCTAACAGGTGATCATTACTCGTCATGTAACATGATACAAAGGGTCAGAAGAGGAACTGATTCAGGGTTACAATTTGGACTTCGCAGACAACAGGAGCACTAAATGGTGCTGAGGGGGACTCAATAAAGTGGACCGGCCGCCTAATGTAAGCAATTGTGCACAAATATTGTACGATGACTAGCGTTGCCGGTGCTTTTTTCTTAAAGAGTCAGTTCTTGGCACCCATTCCCTACTTGACTCAGCCTAATCTTCAAGAATATTTGTCAAGAACTAAAAAAAATCCAGAAAAGGTTTAACCTCCCCGTCGGGGAACCCCGGTCTCCCGCGTGACAGGCGGGGATACTGACCACTATACTAACGAGGAGACGTGAGGGCATGAAATGAACAGCTGCTGATGTCTGCACAGCATCCAGCGACCACCTAGATGGCCTAGGGGGTCTCATTTTCCCCCGTCAAACGGCTTGCCCGATCTAAGGCTAATTTCTTTCTTTTTATCGGCACCAGGCTTAAAACTCAGTTTAAGGCGATAGTTCCGGGCTATGTTTGACTCCAGAGTTGAATCTGTCATCCCGCATTTCCTCAGCAAATCAAGCTACCCATCTCAAGTCTCATGAGCTGAGGACGGCAAAGTCCCTGTGGGCTTAGGACAGTCAAAGAAACCCCTGGGCTGCATGCTAAGCCCCTTTTCGGCTTCACTTTCCGAATCCTGCCCTAGCTTGCGATTAGTTTTTTTCTCACTTCTTGCCCCCATCTCCCACCTTGCCTCATGGTCTCCCCTCCTCTGCGCACCTGACAGTTTGCCTGCCCTTCCACTGCCTGTCTCCAGACTTTCCAAGGAGAAAAGGCAAAGCACTAAAGCGGGCCGGGCAACGGGTCAAGTTCCGCTTTCGGCGACTAGCAGGGAGGTAGCGTGGCCGAGCGGTCTAAGGCGCTGGATTAAGGCTCCAGTCTCTTCGGAGGCGTGGGTTCAAATCCCACCGCTGCCACTTTTCCTGGCCTTGCATTTTAAAGAAGAACGTAACGTTGACCTCTTCCTTCATTAGTGCCAGCTCTGTCGCAATGAGCAAGCGGATGGTATGCCACACCCTGCAGGAAAAAGGTTTCGCTTCTGACGTCTTGCTTTTCTGGACATCCAGTCTCAAGTTTCCCATCTGGAACGGCGCTCCCTGCTGCTTTGTGAAGGCTTGCTGCAAGAGCCTTCGAAACCCAGGAGCTCTTGCGTTGAGCTGTGACGCGTCCTGGGAAGACCTCCCGTTGCAGCGGAATGAGCCCCACTTCCAGGGCGTGCTGGTAGCAAATTTCCCACAGCCCACAGGGAGCAAACGATCCCAGGTGTGATGTATCACCAGGAGAGGCTGAGATGAGAGTAAGGGTTCACGCGTGTGCCCGGACCGAGGTTAATGATGGGATTAGAGCTAGGGTTAGATGCAGGGAAAGAGTGAGAGTTATAATTAGGGATAAAGCTAACAGGTGATCATTACTCGTCATGTAACATGATACAAAGGGTCAGAAGAGGAACTGATTCAGGGTTACAATTTGGACTTCGCAGACAACAGGAGCACTAAATGGTGCTGAGGGGGACTCAATAAAGTGGACCGGCCGCCTAATGTAAGCAATTGTGCACAAATATTGTACGATGACTAGCGTTGCCGGTGCTTTTTTCTTAAAGAGTCAGTTCTTGGCACCCATTCCCTACTTGACTCAGCCTAATCTTCAAGAATATTTGTCAAGAACTAAAAAAAATCCAGAAAAGGTTTAACCTCCCCGTCGGGGAATTGAACCCCGGTCTCCCGCGTGACAGGCGGGGATACTGACCACTATACTAACGAGGAGACGTGAGGGCATGAAATGAACAGCTGCTGATGTCTGCACAGCATCCAGCGACCACCTAGATGGCCTAGGGGGTCTCATTTTCCCCCGTCAAACGGCTTGCCCGATCTAAGGCTAATTTCTTTCTTTTTATCGACACCAGGCTTAAAACTCAGTTTAAGGCGATAGTTCCGGGCTATGTTTGACTCCAGAGTTGAATCTGTCATCCCGCATTTCCTCAGCAAATCAAGCTACCCATCTCAAGTCTCATGAGCTGAGGACGGCAAAGTCCCTGTGGGCTTAGGACAGTCAAAGAAACCCCTGGGCTGCATGCTAAGCCCCTTTTCGGCTTCACTTTCCGAATCCTGCCCTAGCTTGCGATTAGTTTTTTTCTCACTTCTTGCCCCCATCTCCCACCTTGCCTCATGGTCTCCCCTCCTCTGCGCACCTGACAGTTTGCCTGCCCTTCCACTGCCTGTCTCCAGACTTTCCAAGGAGAAAAGGCAAAGCACTAAAGCGGGCCGGGCAACGGGTCAAGTTCCGCTTTCGGCGACTAGCAGGGAGGTAGCGTGGCCGAGCGGTCTAAGGCGCTGGATTAAGGCTCCAGTCTCTTCGGAGGCGTGGGTTCAAATCCCACCGCTGCCACTTTTCCTGGCCTTGCATTTTAAAGAAGAACGTAACGTTGACCTCTTCCTTCATTAGTGCCACCTCTGTCGCAATGAGCAAGCGGATGGTATGCCACACCCTGCAGGAAAAAGGTTTCGCTTCTGACGTCTTGCTTTTCTGGACATCCAGTCTCAAGTTTCCCATCTGGAACGGCGCTCCCTGCTGCTTTGTGAAGGCTTGCTGCAAGAGCCTTCGAAACCCAGGAGCTCTTGCGTTGAGCTGTGACGCGTCCTGGGAAGACCTCCCGTTGCAGCGGAATGAGCCCCACTTCCAGGGCGTGCTGGTAGCAAATTTCCCACAGCCCACAGGGAGCAAACGATCCCAGGTGTGATGTATCACCAGGAGAGGCTGAGATGAGAGTAAGGGTTCACGCGTGTGCCCGGACCGAGGTTAATGATGGGATTAGAGCTAGGGTTAGATGCAGGGAAAGAGTGAGAGTTATAATTAGGGATAAAGCTAACAGGTGATCATTACTCGTCATGTAACATGATACAAAGGGTCAGAAGAGGAACTGATTCAGGGTTACAATTTGGACTTCGCAGACAACAGGAGCACTAAATGGTGCTGAGGGGGACTCAATAAAGTGGACCGGCCGCCTAATGTAAGCAATTGTGCACAAATATTGTACGATGACTAGCGTTGCCGGTGCTTTTTTCTTAAAGAGTCAGTTCTTGGCACCCATTCCCTACTTGACTCAGCCTAATCTTCAAGAATATTTGTCAAGAACTAAAAAAAATCCAGAAAAGGTTTAACCTCCCCGGTCTCCCGCGTGACAGGCGGGGATACTGACCACTATACTAACGAGGAGACGTGAGGGCATGAAATGAACAGCTGCTGATGTCTGCACAGCATCCAGCGACCACCTAGATGGCCTAGGGGGTCTCATTTTCCCCCGTCAAACGGCTTGCCCGATCTAAGGCTAATTTCTTTCTTTTTATCGGCACCAGGCTTAAAACTCAGTTTAAGGCGATAGTTCCGGGCTATGTTTGACTCCAGAGTTGAATCTGTCATCCCGCATTTCCTCAGCAAATCAAGCTACCCATCTCAAGTCTCATGAGCTGAGGACGGCAAAGTCCCTGTGGGCTTAGGACAGTCAAAGAAACCCCTGGGCTGCATGCTAAGCCCCTTTTCGGCTTCACTTTCCGAATCCTGCCCTAGCTTGCGATTAGTTTTTTTCTCACTTCTTGCCCCCAACTCCCACCTTGCCTCATGGTCTCCCCTCCTCTGCGCACCTGACAGTTTGCCTGCCCTTCCACTGCCTGTCTCCAGACTTTCCAAGGAGAAAAGGCAAAGCACTAAAGCGGGCCGGGCAACGGGTCAAGTTCCGCTTTCGGCGACTAGCAGGGAGGTAGCGTGGCCGAGCGGTCTAAGGTGCTGGATTAAGGCTCCAGTCTCTTCGGAGGCGTGGGTTCAAATCCCACCGCTGCCACTTTTCCTGGCCTTGCATTTTAAAGAAGAACGTAACGTTGACCTCTTCCTTCATTAGTGCCAGCTCTGTCGCAATGAGCAAGCGGATGGTATGCCACACCCTGCAGGAAAAAGGTTTCGCTTCTGACGTCTTGCTTTTCTGGACATCCAGTCTCAAGTTTCCCATCTGGAACGGCGCTCCCTGCTGCTTTGTGAAGGCTTGCTGCAAGAGCCTTCGAAACCCAGGAGCTCTTGCGTTGAGCTGTGACGCGTCCTGGGAAGACCTCCCGTTGCAGCGGAATGAGCCCCACTTCCAGGGCGTGCTGGTAGCAAATTTCCCACAGCCCACAGGGAGCAAACGATCCCAGGTGTGATGTATCACCAGGAGAGGCTGAGATGAGAGTAAGGGTTCACGCGTGTGCCCGGACCGAGGTTAATGATGGGATTAGAGCTAGGGTTAGATGCAGGGAAAGAGTGAGAGTTATAATTAGGGATAAAGCTAACAGGTGATCATTACTCGTCATGTAACATGATACAAAGGGTCAGAAGAGGAACTGATTCAGGGTTACAATTTGGACTTCGCAGACAACAGGAGCACTAAATGGTGCTGAGGGGGACTCAATAAAGTGGACCGGCCGCCTAATGTAAGCAATTGTGCACAAATATTGTACGATGACTAGCGTTGCCGGTGCTTTTTTCTTAAAGAGTCAGTTCTTGGCACCCATTCCCTACTTGACTCAGCCTAATCTTCAAGAATATTTGTCAAGAACTAAAAAAAATCCAGAAAAGGTTTAACCTCCCCGTCGGGGAATTGAACCCCGGTCTCCCGGGTGACAGGCGGGGATACTGACCACTATACTAACGAGGAGACGTGAGGGCATGAAATGAACAGCTGCTGATGTCTGCACAGCATCCAGCGACCACCTAGATGGCCTAGGGGGTCTCATTTTCCCCCGTCAAACGGCTTGCCCGATCTAAGGCTAATTTCTTTCTTTTTATCGGCACCAGGCTTAAAACTCAGTTTAAGGCGATAGTTCCGGGCTATGTTTGACTCCAGAGTTGAATCTGTCATCCCGCATTTCCTCAGCAAATCAAGCTACCCATCTCAAGTCTCATGAGCTGAGGACGGCAAAGTCCCTGTGGGCTTAGGACAGTCAAAGAAACCCCTGGGCTGCATGCTAAGCCCCTTTTCGGCTTCACTTTCCGAATCCTGCCCTAGCTTGCGATTAGTTTTTTTCTCACTTCTTGCCCCCATCTCCCACCTTGCCTCATGGTCTCCCCTCCTCTGCGCACCTGACAGTTTGCCTGCCCTTCCACTGCCTGTCTCCAGACTTTCCAAGGAGAAAAGGCAAAGCACTAAAGCGGGCCGGGCAACGGGTCAAGTTCCGCTTTCGGCGACTAGCAGGGAGGTAGCGTGGCCGAGCGGTCTAAGGCGCTGGATTAAGGCTCCAGTCTCTTCGGAGGCGTGGGTTCAAATCCCACCGCTGCCACTTTTCCTGGCCTTGCATTTTAAAGAAGAACGTAACGTTGACCTCTTCCTTCATTAGTGCCACCTCTGTCGCAATGAGCAAGCGGATGGTATGCCACACCCTGCAGGAAAAAGGTTTCGCTTCTGACGTCTTGCTTTTCTGGACATCCAGTCTCAAGTTTCCCATCTGGAACGGCGCTCCCTGCTGCTTTGTGAAGGCTTGCTGCAAGAGCCTTCGAAACCCAGGAGCTCTTGCGTTGAGCTGTGACGCGTCCTGGGAAGACCTCCCGTTGCAGCGGAATGAGCCCCACTTCCAGGGCGTGCTGGTAGCAAATTTCCCACAGCCCACAGGGAGCAAACGATCCCAGGTGTGATGTATCACCAGGAGAGGCTGAGATGAGAGTAAGGGTTCACGCGTGTGCCCGGACCGAGGTTAATGATGGGATTAGAGCTAGGGTTAGATGCAGGGAAAGAGTGAGAGTTATAATTAGGGATAAAGCTAACAGGTGATCATTACTCGTCATGTAACATGATACAAAGGGTCAGAAGAGGAACTGATTCAGGGTTACAATTTGGACTTCGCAGACAACAGGAGCACTAAATGGTGCTGAGGGGGACTCAATAAAGTGGACCGGCCGCCTAATGTAAGCAATTGTGCACAAATATTGTACGATGACTAGCGTTGCCGGTGCTTTTTTCTTAAAGAGTCAGTTCTTGGCACCCATTCCCTACTTGACTCAGCCTAATCTTCAAGAATATTTGTCAAGAACTAAAAAAAATCCAGAAAAGGTTTAACCTCCCCGGTCTCCCGCGTGACAGGCGGGGATACTGACCACTATACTAACGAGGAGACGTGAGGGCATGAAATGAACAGCTGCTGATGTCTGCACAGCATCCAGCGACCACCTAGATGGCCTAGGGGGTCTCATTTTCCCCCGTCAAACGGCTTGCCCGATCTAAGGCTAATTTCTTTCTTTTTATCGGCACCAGGCTTAAAACTCAGTTTAAGGCGATAGTTCCGGGCTATGTTTGACTCCAGAGTTGAATCTGTCATCCCGCATTTCCTCAGCAAATCAAGCTACCCATCTCAAGTCTCATGAGCTGAGGACGGCAAAGTCCCTGTGGGCTTAGGACAGTCAAAGAAACCCCTGGGCTGCATGCTAAGCCCCTTTTCGGCTTCACTTTCCGAATCCTGCCCTAGCTTGCGATTAGTTTTTTTCTCACTTCTTGCCCCCAACTCCCACCTTGCCTCATGGTCTCCCCTCCTCTGCGCACCTGACAGTTTGCCTGCCCTTCCACTGCCTGTCTCCAGACTTTCCAAGGAGAAAAGGCAAAGCACTAAAGCGGGCCGGGCAACGGGTCAAGTTCCGCTTTCGGCGACTAGCAGGGAGGTAGCGTGGCCGAGCGGTCTAAGGTGCTGGATTAAGGCTCCAGTCTCTTCGGAGGCGTGGGTTCAAATCCCACCGCTGCCACTTTTCCTGGCCTTGCATTTTAAAGAAGAACGTAACGTTGACCTCTTCCTTCATTAGTGCCAGCTCTGTCGCAATGAGCAAGCGGATGGTATGCCACACCCTGCAGGAAAAAGGTTTCGCTTCTGACGTCTTGCTTTTCTGGACATCCAGTCTCAAGTTTCCCATCTGGAACGGCGCTCCCTGCTGCTTTGTGAAGGCTTGCTGCAAGAGCCTTCGAAACCCAGGAGCTCTTGCGTTGAGCTGTGACGCGTCCTGGGAAGACCTCCCGTTGCAGCGGAATGAGCCCCACTTCCAGGGCGTGCTGGTAGCAAATTTCCCACAGCCCACAGGGAGCAAACGATCCCAGGTGTGATGTATCACCAGGAGAGGCTGAGATGAGAGTAAGGGTTCACGCGTGTGCCCGGACCGAGGTTAATGATGGGATTAGAGCTAGGGTTAGATGCAGGGAAAGAGTGAGAGTTATAATTAGGGATAAAGCTAACAGGTGATCATTACTCGTCATGTAACATGATACAAAGGGTCAGAAGAGGAACTGATTCAGGGTTACAATTTGGACTTCGCAGACAACAGGAGCACTAAATGGTGCTGAGGGGGACTCAATAAAGTGGACCGGCCGCCTAATGTAAGCAATTGTGCACAAATATTGTACGATGACTAGCGTTGCCGGTGCTTTTTTCTTAAAGAGTCAGTTCTTGGCACCCATTCCCTACTTGACTCAGCCTAATCTTCAAGAATATTTGTCAAGAACTAAAAAAAATCCAGAAAAGGTTTAACCTCCCCGTCGGGGAATTGAACCCCGGTCTCCCGGGTGACAGGCGGGGATACTGACCACTATACTAACGAGGAGACGTGAGGGCATGAAATGAACAGCTGCTGATGTCTGCACAGCATCCAGCGACCACCTAGATGGCCTAGGGGGTCTCATTTTCCCCCGTCAAACGGCTTGCCCGATCTAAGGCTAATTTCTTTCTTTTTATCGGCACCAGGCTTAAAACTCAGTTTAAGGCGATAGTTCCGGGCTATGTTTGACTCCAGAGTTGAATCTGTCATCCCGCATTTCCTCAGCAAATCAAGCTACCCATCTCAAGTCTCATGAGCTGAGGACGGCAAAGTCCCTGTGGGCTTAGGACAGTCAAAGAAACCCCTGGGCTGCATGCTAAGCCCCTTTTCGGCTTCACTTTCCGAATCCTGCCCTAGCTTGCGATTAGTTTTTTTCTCACTTCTTGCCCCCATCTCCCACCTTGCCTCATGGTCTCCCCTCCTCTGCGCACCTGACAGTTTGCCTGCCCTTCCACTGCCTGTCTCCAGACTTTCCAAGGAGAAAAGGCAAAGCACTAAAGCGGGCCGGGCAACGGGTCAAGTTCCGCTTTCGGCGACTAGCAGGGAGGTAGCGTGGCCGAGCGGTCTAAGGCGCTGGATTAAGGCTCCAGTCTCTTCGGAGGCGTGGGTTCAAATCCCACCGCTGCCACTTTTCCTGGCCTTGCATTTTAAAGAAGAACGTAACGTTGACCTCTTCCTTCATTAGTGCCACCTCTGTCGCAATGAGCAAGCGGATGGTATGCCACACCCTGCAGGAAAAAGGTTTCGCTTCTGACGTCTTGCTTTTCTGGACATCCAGTCTCAAGTTTCCCATCTGGAACGGCGCTCCCTGCTGCTTTGTGAAGGCTTGCTGCAAGAGCCTTCGAAACCCAGGAGCTCTTGCGTTGAGCTGTGACGCGTCCTGGGAAGACCTCCCGTTGCAGCGGAATGAGCCCCACTTCCAGGGCGTGCTGGTAGCAAATTTCCCACAGCCCACAGGGAGCAAACGATCCCAGGTGTGATGTATCACCAGGAGAGGCTGAGATGAGAGTAAGGGTTCACGCGTGTGCCCGGACCGAGGTTAATGATGGGATTAGAGCTAGGGTTAGATGCAGGGAAAGAGTGAGAGTTATAATTAGGGATAAAGCTAACAGGTGATCATTACTCGTCATGTAACATGATACAAAGGGTCAGAAGAGGAACTGATTCAGGGTTACAATTTGGACTTCGCAGACAACAGGAGCACTAAATGGTGCTGAGGGGGACTCAATAAAGTGGACCGGCCGCCTAATGTAAGCAATTGTGCACAAATATTGTACGATGACTAGCGTTGCCGGTGCTTTTTTCTTAAAGAGTCAGTTCTTGGCACCCATTCCCTACTTGACTCAGCCTAATCTTCAAGAATATTTGTCAAGAACTAAAAAAAATCCAGAAAAGGTTTAACCTCCCCGTCGGGGAATTGAACCCCGGTCTCCCGCGTGACAGGCGGGGATACTGACCACTATACTAACGAGGAGACGTGAGGGCATGAAATGAACAGCTGCTGATGTCTGCACAGCATCCAGCGACCACCTAGATGGCCTAGGGGGTCTCATTTTCCCCCGTCAAACGGCTTGCCCGATCTAAGGCTAATTTCTTTCTTTTTATCGGCACCAGGCTTAAAACTCAGTTTAAGGCGATAGTTCCGGGCTATGTTTGACTCCAGAGTTGAATCTGTCATCCCGCATTTCCTCAGCAAATCAAGCTACCCATCTCAAGTCTCATGAGCTGAGGACGGCAAAGTCCCTGTGGGCTTAGGACAGTCAAAGAAACCCCTGGGCTGCATGCTAAGCCCCTTTTCGGCTTCACTTTCCGAATCCTGCCCTAGCTTGCGATTAGTTTTTTTCTCACTTCTTGCCCCCATCTCCCACCTTGCCTCATGGTCTCCCCTCCTCTGCGCACCTGACAGTTTGCCTGCCCTTCCACTGCCTGTCTCCAGACTTTCCAAGGAGAAAAGGCAAAGCACTAAAGCGGGCCGGGCAACGGGTCAAGTTCCGCTTTCGGCGACTAGCAGGGAGGTAGCGTGGCCGAGCGGTCTAAGGCGCTGGATTAAGGCTCCAGTCTCTTCGGAGGCGTGGGTTCAAATCCCACCGCTGCCACTTTTCCTGGCCTTGCATTTTAAAGAAGAACGTAACGTTGACCTCTTCCTTCATTAGTGCCACCTCTGTCGCAATGAGCAAGCGGATGGTATGCCACACCCTGCAGGAAAAAGGTTTCGCTTCTGACGTCTTGCTTTTCTGGACATCCAGTCTCAAGTTTCCCATCTGGAACGGCGCTCCCTGCTGCTTTGTGAAGGCTTGCTGCAAGAGCCTTCGAAACCCAGGAGCTCTTGCGTTGAGCTGTGACGCGTCCTGGGAAGACCTCCCGTTGCAGCGGAATGAGCCCCACTTCCAGGGCGTGCTGGTAGCAAATTTCCCACAGCCCACAGGGAGCAAACGATCCCAGGTGTGATGTATCACCAGGAGAGGCTGAGATGAGAGTAAGGGTTCACGCGTGTGCCCGGACCGAGGTTAATGATGGGATTAGAGCTAGGGTTAGATGCAGGGAAAGAGTGAGAGTTATAATTAGGGATAAAGCTAACAGGTGATCATTACTCGTCATGTAACATGATACAAAGGGTCAGAAGAGGAACTGATTCAGGGTTACAATTTGGACTTCGCAGACAACAGGAGCACTAAATGGTGCTGAGGGGGACTCAATAAAGTGGACCGGCCGCCTAATGTAAGCAATTGTGCACAAATATTGTACGATGACTAGCGTTGCCGGTGCTTTTTTCTTAAAGAGTCAGTTCTTGGCACCCATTCCCTACTTGACTCAGCCTAATCTTCAAGAATATTTGTCAAGAACTAAAAAAAATCCAGAAAAGGTTTAACCTCCCCGGTCTCCCGCGTGACAGGCGGGGATACTGACCACTATACTAACGAGGAGACGTGAGGGCATGAAATGAACAGCTGCTGATGTCTGCACAGCATCCAGCGACCACCTAGATGGCCTAGGGGGTCTCATTTTCCCCCGTCAAACGGCTTGCCCGATCTAAGGCTAATTTCTTTCTTTTTATCGGCACCAGGCTTAAAACTCAGTTTAAGGCGATAGTTCCGGGCTATGTTTGACTCCAGAGTTGAATCTGTCATCCCGCATTTCCTCAGCAAATCAAGCTACCCATCTCAAGTCTCATGAGCTGAGGACGGCAAAGTCCCTGTGGGCTTAGGACAGTCAAAGAAACCCCTGGGCTGCATGCTAAGCCCCTTTTCGGCTTCACTTTCCGAATCCTGCCCTAGCTTGCGATTAGTTTTTTTCTCACTTCTTGCCCCCAACTCCCACCTTGCCTCATGGTCTCCCCTCCTCTGCGCACCTGACAGTTTGCCTGCCCTTCCACTGCCTGTCTCCAGACTTTCCAAGGAGAAAAGGCAAAGCACTAAAGCGGGCCGGGCAACGGGTCAAGTTCCGCTTTCGGCGACTAGCAGGGAGGTAGCGTGGCCGAGCGGTCTAAGGTGCTGGATTAAGGCTCCAGTCTCTTCGGAGGCGTGGGTTCAAATCCCACCGCTGCCACTTTTCCTGGCCTTGCATTTTAAAGAAGAACGTAACGTTGACCTCTTCCTTCATTAGTGCCAGCTCTGTCGCAATGAGCAAGCGGATGGTATGCCACACCCTGCAGGAAAAAGGTTTCGCTTCTGACGTCTTGCTTTTCTGGACATCCAGTCTCAAGTTTCCCATCTGGAACGGCGCTCCCTGCTGCTTTGTGAAGGCTTGCTGCAAGAGCCTTCGAAACCCAGGAGCTCTTGCGTTGAGCTGTGACGCGTCCTGGGAAGACCTCCCGTTGCAGCGGAATGAGCCCCACTTCCAGGGCGTGCTGGTAGCAAATTTCCCACAGCCCACAGGGAGCAAACGATCCCAGGTGTGATGTATCACCAGGAGAGGCTGAGATGAGAGTAAGGGTTCACGCGTGTGCCCGGACCGAGGTTAATGATGGGATTAGAGCTAGGGTTAGATGCAGGGAAAGAGTGAGAGTTATAATTAGGGATAAAGCTAACAGGTGATCATTACTCGTCATGTAACATGATACAAAGGGTCAGAAGAGGAACTGATTCAGGGTTACAATTTGGACTTCGCAGACAACAGGAGCACTAAATGGTGCTGAGGGGGACTCAATAAAGTGGACCGGCCGCCTAATGTAAGCAATTGTGCACAAATATTGTACGATGACTAGCGTTGCCGGTGCTTTTTTCTTAAAGAGTCAGTTCTTGGCACCCATTCCCTACTTGACTCAGCCTAATCTTCAAGAATATTTGTCAAGAACTAAAAAAAATCCAGAAAAGGTTTAACCTCCCCGTCGGGGAATTGAACCCCGGTCTCCCGGGTGACAGGCGGGGATACTGACCACTATACTAACGAGGAGACGTGAGGGCATGAAATGAACAGCTGCTGATGTCTGCACAGCATCCAGCGACCACCTAGATGGCCTAGGGGGTCTCATTTTCCCCCGTCAAACGGCTTGCCCGATCTAAGGCTAATTTCTTTCTTTTTATCGGCACCAGGCTTAAAACTCAGTTTAAGGCGATAGTTCCGGGCTATGTTTGACTCCAGAGTTGAATCTGTCATCCCGCATTTCCTCAGCAAATCAAGCTACCCATCTCAAGTCTCATGAGCTGAGGACGGCAAAGTCCCTGTGGGCTTAGGACAGTCAAAGAAACCCCTGGGCTGCATGCTAAGCCCCTTTTCGGCTTCACTTTCCGAATCCTGCCCTAGCTTGCGATTAGTTTTTTTCTCACTTCTTGCCCCCATCTCCCACCTTGCCTCATGGTCTCCCCTCCTCTGCGCACCTGACAGTTTGCCTGCCCTTCCACTGCCTGTCTCCAGACTTTCCAAGGAGAAAAGGCAAAGCACTAAAGCGGGCCGGGCAACGGGTCAAGTTCCGCTTTCGGCGACTAGCAGGGAGGTAGCGTGGCCGAGCGGTCTAAGGCGCTGGATTAAGGCTCCAGTCTCTTCGGAGGCGTGGGTTCAAATCCCACCGCTGCCACTTTTCCTGGCCTTGCATTTTAAAGAAGAACGTAACGTTGACCTCTTCCTTCATTAGTGCCAGCTCTGTCGCAATGAGCAAGCGGATGGTATGCCACACCCTGCAGGAAAAAGGTTTCGCTTCTGACGTCTTGCTTTTCTGGACATCCAGTCTCAAGTTTCCCATCTGGAACGGCGCTCCCTGCTGCTTTGTGAAGGCTTGCTGCAAGAGCCTTCGAAACCCAGGAGCTCTTGCGTTGAGCTGTGACGCGTCCTGGGAAGACCTCCCGTTGCAGCGGAATGAGCCCCACTTCCAGGGCGTGCTGGTAGCAAATTTCCCACAGCCCACAGGGAGCAAACGATCCCAGGTGTGATGTATCACCAGGAGAGGCTGAGATGAGAGTAAGGGTTCACGCGTGTGCCCGGACCGAGGTTAATGATGGGATTAGAGCTAGGGTTAGATGCAGGGAAAGAGTGAGAGTTATAATTAGGGATAAAGCTAACAGGTGATCATTACTCGTCATGTAACATGATACAAAGGGTCAGAAGAGGAACTGATTCAGGGTTACAATTTGGACTTCGCAGACAACAGGAGCACTAAATGGTGCTGAGGGGGACTCAATAAAGTGGACCGGCCGCCTAATGTAAGCAATTGTGCACAAATATTGTACGATGACTAGCGTTGCCGGTGCTTTTTTCTTAAAGAGTCAGTTCTTGGCACCCATTCCCTACTTGACTCAGCCTAATCTTCAAGAATATTTGTCAAGAACTAAAAAAAATCCAGAAAAGGTTTAACCTCCCCGTCGGGGAATTGAACCCCGGTCTCCCGCGTGACAGGCGGGGATACTGACCACTATACTAACGAGGAGACGTGAGGGCATGAAATGAACAGCTGCTGATGTCTGCACAGCATCCAGCGACCACCTAGATGGCCTAGGGGGTCTCATTTTCCCCCGTCAAACGGCTTGCCCGATCTAAGGCTAATTTCTTTCTTTTTATCGGCACCAGGCTTAAAACTCAGTTTAAGGCGATAGTTCCGGGCTATGTTTGACTCCAGAGTTGAATCTGTCATCCCGCATTTCCTCAGCAAATCAAGCTACCCATCTCAAGTCTCATGAGCTGAGGACGGCAAAGTCCCTGTGGGCTTAGGACAGTCAAAGAAACCCCTGGGCTGCATGCTAAGCCCCTTTTCGGCTTCACTTTCCGAATCCTGCCCTAGCTTGCGATTAGTTTTTTTCTCACTTCTTGCCCCCATCTCCCACCTTGCCTCATGGTCTCCCCTCCTCTGCGCACCTGACAGTTTGCCTGCCCTTCCACTGCCTGTCTCCAGACTTTCCAAGGAGAAAAGGCAAAGCACTAAAGCGGGCCGGGCAACGGGTCAAGTTCCGCTTTCGGCGACTAGCAGGGAGGTAGCGTGGCCGAGCGGTCTAAGGCGCTGGATTAAGGCTCCAGTCTCTTCGGAGGCGTGGGTTCAAATCCCACCGCTGCCACTTTTCCTGGCCTTGCATTTTAAAGAAGAACGTAACGTTGACCTCTTCCTTCATTAGTGCCACCTCTGTCGCAATGAGCAAGCGGATGGTATGCCACACCCTGCAGGAAAAAGGTTTCGCTTCTGACGTCTTGCTTTTCTGGACATCCAGTCTCAAGTTTCCCATCTGGAACGGCGCTCCCTGCTGCTTTGTGAAGGCTTGCTGCAAGAGCCTTCGAAACCCAGGAGCTCTTGCGTTGAGCTGTGACGCGTCCTGGGAAGACCTCCCGTTGCAGCGGAATGAGCCCCACTTCCAGGGCGTGCTGGTAGCAAATTTCCCACAGCCCACAGGGAGCAAACGATCCCAGGTGTGATGTATCACCAGGAGAGGCTGAGATGAGAGTAAGGGTTCACGCGTGTGCCCGGACCGAGGTTAATGATGGGATTAGAGCTAGGGTTAGATGCAGGGAAAGAGTGAGAGTTATAATTAGGGATAAAGCTAACAGGTGATCATTACTCGTCATGTAACATGATACAAAGGGTCAGAAGAGGAACTGATTCAGGGTTACAATTTGGACTTCGCAGACAACAGGAGCACTAAATGGTGCTGAGGGGGACTCAATAAAGTGGACCGGCCGCCTAATGTAAGCAATTGTGCACAAATATTGTACGATGACTAGCGTTGCCGGTGCTTTTTTCTTAAAGAGTCAGTTCTTGGCACCCATTCCCTACTTGACTCAGCCTAATCTTCAAGAATATTTGTCAAGAACTAAAAAAAATCCAGAAAAGGTTTAACCTCCCCGGTCTCCCGCGTGACAGGCGGGGATACTGACCACTATACTAACGAGGAGACGTGAGGGCATGAAATGAACAGCTGCTGATGTCTGCACAGCATCCAGCGACCACCTAGATGGCCTAGGGGGTCTCATTTTCCCCCGTCAAACGGCTTGCCCGATCTAAGGCTAATTTCTTTCTTTTTATCGGCACCAGGCTTAAAACTCAGTTTAAGGCGATAGTTCCGGGCTATGTTTGACTCCAGAGTTGAATCTGTCATCCCGCATTTCCTCAGCAAATCAAGCTACCCATCTCAAGTCTCATGAGCTGAGGACGGCAAAGTCCCTGTGGGCTTAGGACAGTCAAAGAAACCCCTGGGCTGCATGCTAAGCCCCTTTTCGGCTTCACTTTCCGAATCCTGCCCTAGCTTGCGATTAGTTTTTTTCTCACTTCTTGCCCCCAACTCCCACCTTGCCTCATGGTCTCCCCTCCTCTGCGCACCTGACAGTTTGCCTGCCCTTCCACTGCCTGTCTCCAGACTTTCCAAGGAGAAAAGGCAAAGCACTAAAGCGGGCCGGGCAACGGGTCAAGTTCCGCTTTCGGCGACTAGCAGGGAGGTAGCGTGGCCGAGCGGTCTAAGGTGCTGGATTAAGGCTCCAGTCTCTTCGGAGGCGTGGGTTCAAATCCCACCGCTGCCACTTTTCCTGGCCTTGCATTTTAAAGAAGAACGTAACGTTGACCTCTTCCTTCATTAGTGCCAGCTCTGTCGCAATGAGCAAGCGGATGGTATGCCACACCCTGCAGGAAAAAGGTTTCGCTTCTGACGTCTTGCTTTTCTGGACATCCAGTCTCAAGTTTCCCATCTGGAACGGCGCTCCCTGCTGCTTTGTGAAGGCTTGCTGCAAGAGCCTTCGAAACCCAGGAGCTCTTGCGTTGAGCTGTGACGCGTCCTGGGAAGACCTCCCGTTGCAGCGGAATGAGCCCCACTTCCAGGGCGTGCTGGTAGCAAATTTCCCACAGCCCACAGGGAGCAAACGATCCCAGGTGTGATGTATCACCAGGAGAGGCTGAGATGAGAGTAAGGGTTCACGCGTGTGCCCGGACCGAGGTTAATGATGGGATTAGAGCTAGGGTTAGATGCAGGGAAAGAGTGAGAGTTATAATTAGGGATAAAGCTAACAGGTGATCATTACTCGTCATGTAACATGATACAAAGGGTCAGAAGAGGAACTGATTCAGGGTTACAATTTGGACTTCGCAGACAACAGGAGCACTAAATGGTGCTGAGGGGGACTCAATAAAGTGGACCGGCCGCCTAATGTAAGCAATTGTGCACAAATATTGTACGATGACTAGCGTTGCCGGTGCTTTTTTCTTAAAGAGTCAGTTCTTGGCACCCATTCCCTACTTGACTCAGCCTAATCTTCAAGAATATTTGTCAAGAACTAAAAAAAATCCAGAAAAGGTTTAACCTCCCCGTCGGGGAATTGAACCCCGGTCTCCCGGGTGACAGGCGGGGATACTGACCACTATACTAACGAGGAGACGTGAGGGCATGAAATGAACAGCTGCTGATGTCTGCACAGCATCCAGCGACCACCTAGATGGCCTAGGGGGTCTCATTTTCCCCCGTCAAACGGCTTGCCCGATCTAAGGCTAATTTCTTTCTTTTTATCGGCACCAGGCTTAAAACTCAGTTTAAGGCGATAGTTCCGGGCTATGTTTGACTCCAGAGTTGAATCTGTCATCCCGCATTTCCTCAGCAAATCAAGCTACCCATCTCAAGTCTCATGAGCTGAGGACGGCAAAGTCCCTGTGGGCTTAGGACAGTCAAAGAAACCCCTGGGCTGCATGCTAAGCCCCTTTTCGGCTTCACTTTCCGAATCCTGCCCTAGCTTGCGATTAGTTTTTTTCTCACTTCTTGCCCCCATCTCCCACCTTGCCTCATGGTCTCCCCTCCTCTGCGCACCTGACAGTTTGCCTGCCCTTCCACTGCCTGTCTCCAGACTTTCCAAGGAGAAAAGGCAAAGCACTAAAGCGGGCCGGGCAACGGGTCAAGTTCCGCTTTCGGCGACTAGCAGGGAGGTAGCGTGGCCGAGCGGTCTAAGGCGCTGGATTAAGGCTCCAGTCTCTTCGGAGGCGTGGGTTCAAATCCCACCGCTGCCACTTTTCCTGGCCTTGCATTTTAAAGAAGAACGTAACGTTGACCTCTTCCTTCATTAGTGCCACCTCTGTCGCAATGAGCAAGCGGATGGTATGCCACACCCTGCAGGAAAAAGGTTTCGCTTCTGACGTCTTGCTTTTCTGGACATCCAGTCTCAAGTTTCCCATCTGGAACGGCGCTCCCTGCTGCTTTGTGAAGGCTTGCTGCAAGAGCCTTCGAAACCCAGGAGCTCTTGCGTTGAGCTGTGACGCGTCCTGGGAAGACCTCCCGTTGCAGCGGAATGAGCCCCACTTCCAGGGCGTGCTGGTAGCAAATTTCCCACAGCCCACAGGGAGCAAACGATCCCAGGTGTGATGTATCACCAGGAGAGGCTGAGATGAGAGTAAGGGTTCACGCGTGTGCCCGGACCGAGGTTAATGATGGGATTAGAGCTAGGGTTAGATGCAGGGAAAGAGTGAGAGTTATAATTAGGGATAAAGCTAACAGGTGATCATTACTCGTCATGTAACATGATACAAAGGGTCAGAAGAGGAACTGATTCAGGGTTACAATTTGGACTTCGCAGACAACAGGAGCACTAAATGGTGCTGAGGGGGACTCAATAAAGTGGACCGGCCGCCTAATGTAAGCAATTGTGCACAAATATTGTACGATGACTAGCGTTGCCGGTGCTTTTTTCTTAAAGAGTCAGTTCTTGGCACCCATTCCCTACTTGACTCAGCCTAATCTTCAAGAATATTTGTCAAGAACTAAAAAAAATCCAGAAAAGGTTTAACCTCCCCGTCGGGGAATTGAACCCCGGTCTCCCGCGTGACAGGCGGGGATACTGACCACTATACTAACGAGGAGACGTGAGGGCATGAAATGAACAGCTGCTGATGTCTGCACAGCATCCAGCGACCACCTAGATGGCCTAGGGGGTCTCATTTTCCCCCGTCAAACGGCTTGCCCGATCTAAGGCTAATTTCTTTCTTTTTATCGGCACCAGGCTTAAAACTCAGTTTAAGGCGATAGTTCCGGGCTATGTTTGACTCCAGAGTTGAATCTGTCATCCCGCATTTCCTCAGCAAATCAAGCTACCCATCTCAAGTCTCATGAGCTGAGGACGGCAAAGTCCCTGTGGGCTTAGGACAGTCAAAGAAACCCCTGGGCTGCATGCTAAGCCCCTTTTCGGCTTCACTTTCCGAATCCTGCCCTAGCTTGCGATTAGTTTTTTTCTCACTTCTTGCCCCCATCTCCCACCTTGCCTCATGGTCTCCCCTCCTCTGCGCACCTGACAGTTTGCCTGCCCTTCCACTGCCTGTCTCCAGACTTTCCAAGGAGAAAAGGCAAAGCACTAAAGCGGGCCGGGCAACGGGTCAAGTTCCGCTTTCGGCGACTAGCAGGGAGGTAGCGTGGCCGAGCGGTCTAAGGCGCTGGATTAAGGCTCCAGTCTCTTCGGAGGCGTGGGTTCAAATCCCACCGCTGCCACTTTTCCTGGCCTTGCATTTTAAAGAAGAACGTAACGTTGACCTCTTCCTTCATTAGTGCCACCTCTGTCGCAATGAGCAAGCGGATGGTATGCCACACCCTGCAGGAAAAAGGTTTCGCTTCTGACGTCTTGCTTTTCTGGACATCCAGTCTCAAGTTTCCCATCTGGAACGGCGCTCCCTGCTGCTTTGTGAAGGCTTGCTGCAAGAGCCTTCGAAACCCAGGAGCTCTTGCGTTGAGCTGTGACGCGTCCTGGGAAGACCTCCCGTTGCAGCGGAATGAGCCCCACTTCCAGGGCGTGCTGGTAGCAAATTTCCCACAGCCCACAGGGAGCAAACGATCCCAGGTGTGATGTATCACCAGGAGAGGCTGAGATGAGAGTAAGGGTTCACGCGTGTGCCCGGACCGAGGTTAATGATGGGATTAGAGCTAGGGTTAGATGCAGGGAAAGAGTGAGAGTTATAATTAGGGATAAAGCTAACAGGTGATCATTACTCGTCATGTAACATGATACAAAGGGTCAGAAGAGGAACTGATTCAGGGTTACAATTTGGACTTCGCAGACAACAGGAGCACTAAATGGTGCTGAGGGGGACTCAATAAAGTGGACCGGCCGCCTAATGTAAGCAATTGTGCACAAATATTGTACGATGACTAGCGTTGCCGGTGCTTTTTTCTTAAAGAGTCAGTTCTTGGCACCCATTCCCTACTTGACTCAGCCTAATCTTCAAGAATATTTGTCAAGAACTAAAAAAAATCCAGAAAAGGTTTAACCTCCCCGGTCTCCCGCGTGACAGGCGGGGATACTGACCACTATACTAACGAGGAGACGTGAGGGCATGAAATGAACAGCTGCTGATGTCTGCACAGCATCCAGCGACCACCTAGATGGCCTAGGGGGTCTCATTTTCCCCCGTCAAACGGCTTGCCCGATCTAAGGCTAATTTCTTTCTTTTTATCGGCACCAGGCTTAAAACTCAGTTTAAGGCGATAGTTCCGGGCTATGTTTGACTCCAGAGTTGAATCTGTCATCCCGCATTTCCTCAGCAAATCAAGCTACCCATCTCAAGTCTCATGAGCTGAGGACGGCAAAGTCCCTGTGGGCTTAGGACAGTCAAAGAAACCCCTGGGCTGCATGCTAAGCCCCTTTTCGGCTTCACTTTCCGAATCCTGCCCTAGCTTGCGATTAGTTTTTTTCTCACTTCTTGCCCCCAACTCCCACCTTGCCTCATGGTCTCCCCTCCTCTGCGCACCTGACAGTTTGCCTGCCCTTCCACTGCCTGTCTCCAGACTTTCCAAGGAGAAAAGGCAAAGCACTAAAGCGGGCCGGGCAACGGGTCAAGTTCCGCTTTCGGCGACTAGCAGGGAGGTAGCGTGGCCGAGCGGTCTAAGGTGCTGGATTAAGGCTCCAGTCTCTTCGGAGGCGTGGGTTCAAATCCCACCGCTGCCACTTTTCCTGGCCTTGCATTTTAAAGAAGAACGTAACGTTGACCTCTTCCTTCATTAGTGCCAGCTCTGTCGCAATGAGCAAGCGGATGGTATGCCACACCCTGCAGGAAAAAGGTTTCGCTTCTGACGTCTTGCTTTTCTGGACATCCAGTCTCAAGTTTCCCATCTGGAACGGCGCTCCCTGCTGCTTTGTGAAGGCTTGCTGCAAGAGCCTTCGAAACCCAGGAGCTCTTGCGTTGAGCTGTGACGCGTCCTGGGAAGACCTCCCGTTGCAGCGGAATGAGCCCCACTTCCAGGGCGTGCTGGTAGCAAATTTCCCACAGCCCACAGGGAGCAAACGATCCCAGGTGTGATGTATCACCAGGAGAGGCTGAGATGAGAGTAAGGGTTCACGCGTGTGCCCGGACCGAGGTTAATGATGGGATTAGAGCTAGGGTTAGATGCAGGGAAAGAGTGAGAGTTATAATTAGGGATAAAGCTAACAGGTGATCATTACTCGTCATGTAACATGATACAAAGGGTCAGAAGAGGAACTGATTCAGGGTTACAATTTGGACTTCGCAGACAACAGGAGCACTAAATGGTGCTGAGGGGGACTCAATAAAGTGGACCGGCCGCCTAATGTAAGCAATTGTGCACAAATATTGTACGATGACTAGCGTTGCCGGTGCTTTTTTCTTAAAGAGTCAGTTCTTGGCACCCATTCCCTACTTGACTCAGCCTAATCTTCAAGAATATTTGTCAAGAACTAAAAAAAATCCAGAAAAGGTTTAACCTCCCCGTCGGGGAATTGAACCCCGGTCTCCCGGGTGACAGGCGGGGATACTGACCACTATACTAACGAGGAGACGTGAGGGCATGAAATGAACAGCTGCTGATGTCTGCACAGCATCCAGCGACCACCTAGATGGCCTAGGGGGTCTCATTTTCCCCCGTCAAACGGCTTGCCCGATCTAAGGCTAATTTCTTTCTTTTTATCGGCACCAGGCTTAAAACTCAGTTTAAGGCGATAGTTCCGGGCTATGTTTGACTCCAGAGTTGAATCTGTCATCCCGCATTTCCTCAGCAAATCAAGCTACCCATCTCAAGTCTCATGAGCTGAGGACGGCAAAGTCCCTGTGGGCTTAGGACAGTCAAAGAAACCCCTGGGCTGCATGCTAAGCCCCTTTTCGGCTTCACTTTCCGAATCCTGCCCTAGCTTGCGATTAGTTTTTTTCTCACTTCTTGCCCCCATCTCCCACCTTGCCTCATGGTCTCCCCTCCTCTGCGCACCTGACAGTTTGCCTGCCCTTCCACTGCCTGTCTCCAGACTTTCCAAGGAGAAAAGGCAAAGCACTAAAGCGGGCCGGGCAACGGGTCAAGTTCCGCTTTCGGCGACTAGCAGGGAGGTAGCGTGGCCGAGCGGTCTAAGGCGCTGGATTAAGGCTCCAGTCTCTTCGGAGGCGTGGGTTCAAATCCCACCGCTGCCACTTTTCCTGGCCTTGCATTTTAAAGAAGAACGTAACGTTGACCTCTTCCTTCATTAGTGCCACCTCTGTCGCAATGAGCAAGCGGATGGTATGCCACACCCTGCAGGAAAAAGGTTTCGCTTCTGACGTCTTGCTTTTCTGGACATCCAGTCTCAAGTTTCCCATCTGGAACGGCGCTCCCTGCTGCTTTGTGAAGGCTTGCTGCAAGAGCCTTCGAAACCCAGGAGCTCTTGCGTTGAGCTGTGACGCGTCCTGGGAAGACCTCCCGTTGCAGCGGAATGAGCCCCACTTCCAGGGCGTGCTGGTAGCAAATTTCCCACAGCCCACAGGGAGCAAACGATCCCAGGTGTGATGTATCACCAGGAGAGGCTGAGATGAGAGTAAGGGTTCACGCGTGTGCCCGGACCGAGGTTAATGATGGGATTAGAGCTAGGGTTAGATGCAGGGAAAGAGTGAGAGTTATAATTAGGGATAAAGCTAACAGGTGATCATTACTCGTCATGTAACATGATACAAAGGGTCAGAAGAGGAACTGATTCAGGGTTACAATTTGGACTTCGCAGACAACAGGAGCACTAAATGGTGCTGAGGGGGACTCAATAAAGTGGACCGGCCGCCTAATGTAAGCAATTGTGCACAAATATTGTACGATGACTAGCGTTGCCGGTGCTTTTTTCTTAAAGAGTCAGTTCTTGGCACCCATTCCCTACTTGACTCAGCCTAATCTTCAAGAATATTTGTCAAGAACTAAAAAAAATCCAGAAAAGGTTTAACCTCCCCGTCGGGGAATTGAACCCCGGTCTCCCGCGTGACAGGCGGGGATACTGACCACTATACTAACGAGGAGACGTGAGGGCATGAAATGAACAGCTGCTGATGTCTGCACAGCATCCAGCGACCACCTAGATGGCCTAGGGGGTCTCATTTTCCCCCGTCAAACGGCTTGCCCGATCTAAGGCTAATTTCTTTCTTTTTATCGGCACCAGGCTTAAAACTCAGTTTAAGGCGATAGTTCCGGGCTATGTTTGACTCCAGAGTTGAATCTGTCATCCCGCATTTCCTCAGCAAATCAAGCTACCCATCTCAAGTCTCATGAGCTGAGGACGGCAAAGTCCCTGTGGGCTTAGGACAGTCAAAGAAACCCCTGGGCTGCATGCTAAGCCCCTTTTCGGCTTCACTTTCCGAATCCTGCCCTAGCTTGCGATTAGTTTTTTTCTCACTTCTTGCCCCCAACTCCCACCTTGCCTCATGGTCTCCCCTCCTCTGCGCACCTGACAGTTTGCCTGCCCTTCCACTGCCTGTCTCCAGACTTTCCAAGGAGAAAAGGCAAAGCACTAAAGCGGGCCGGGCAACGGGTCAAGTTCCGCTTTCGGCGACTAGCAGGGAGGTAGCGTGGCCGAGCGGTCTAAGGTGCTGGATTAAGGCTCCAGTCTCTTCGGAGGCGTGGGTTCAAATCCCACCGCTGCCACTTTTCCTGGCCTTGCATTTTAAAGAAGAACGTAACGTTGACCTCTTCCTTCATTAGTGCCAGCTCTGTCGCAATGAGCAAGCGGATGGTATGCCACACCCTGCAGGAAAAAGGTTTCGCTTCTGACGTCTTGCTTTTCTGGACATCCAGTCTCAAGTTTCCCATCTGGAACGGCGCTCCCTGCTGCTTTGTGAAGGCTTGCTGCAAGAGCCTTCGAAACCCAGGAGCTCTTGCGTTGAGCTGTGACGCGTCCTGGGAAGACCTCCCGTTGCAGCGGAATGAGCCCCACTTCCAGGGCGTGCTGGTAGCAAATTTCCCACAGCCCACAGGGAGCAAACGATCCCAGGTGTGATGTATCACCAGGAGAGGCTGAGATGAGAGTAAGGGTTCACGCGTGTGCCCGGACCGAGGTTAATGATGGGATTAGAGCTAGGGTTAGATGCAGGGAAAGAGTGAGAGTTATAATTAGGGATAAAGCTAACAGGTGATCATTACTCGTCATGTAACATGATACAAAGGGTCAGAAGAGGAACTGATTCAGGGTTACAATTTGGACTTCGCAGACAACAGGAGCACTAAATGGTGCTGAGGGGGACTCAATAAAGTGGACCGGCCGCCTAATGTAAGCAATTGTGCACAAATATTGTACGATGACTAGCGTTGCCGGTGCTTTTTTCTTAAAGAGTCAGTTCTTGGCACCCATTCCCTACTTGACTCAGCCTAATCTTCAAGAATATTTGTCAAGAACTAAAAAAAATCCAGAAAAGGTTTAACCTCCCCGGTCTCCCGCGTGACAGGCGGGGATACTGACCACTATACTAACGAGGAGACGTGAGGGCATGAAATGAACAGCTGCTGATGTCTGCACAGCATCCAGCGACCACCTAGATGGCCTAGGGGGTCTCATTTTCCCCCGTCAAACGGCTTGCCCGATCTAAGGCTAATTTCTTTCTTTTTATCGGCACCAGGCTTAAAACTCAGTTTAAGGCGATAGTTCCGGGCTATGTTTGACTCCAGAGTTGAATCTGTCATCCCGCATTTCCTCAGCAAATCAAGCTACCCATCTCAAGTCTCATGAGCTGAGGACGGCAAAGTCCCTGTGGGCTTAGGACAGTCAAAGAAACCCCTGGGCTGCATGCTAAGCCCCTTTTCGGCTTCACTTTCCGAATCCTGCCCTAGCTTGCGATTAGTTTTTTTCTCACTTCTTGCCCCCAACTCCCACCTTGCCTCATGGTCTCCCCTCCTCTGCGCACCTGACAGTTTGCCTGCCCTTCCACTGCCTGTCTCCAGACTTTCCAAGGAGAAAAGGCAAAGCACTAAAGCGGGCCGGGCAACGGGTCAAGTTCCGCTTTCGGCGACTAGCAGGGAGGTAGCGTGGCCGAGCGGTCTAAGGTGCTGGATTAAGGCTCCAGTCTCTTCGGAGGCGTGGGTTCAAATCCCACCGCTGCCACTTTTCCTGGCCTTGCATTTTAAAGAAGAACGTAACGTTGACCTCTTCCTTCATTAGTGCCAGCTCTGTCGCAATGAGCAAGCGGATGGTATGCCACACCCTGCAGGAAAAAGGTTTCGCTTCTGACGTCTTGCTTTTCTGGACATCCAGTCTCAAGTTTCCCATCTGGAACGGCGCTCCCTGCTGCTTTGTGAAGGCTTGCTGCAAGAGCCTTCGAAACCCAGGAGCTCTTGCGTTGAGCTGTGACGCGTCCTGGGAAGACCTCCCGTTGCAGCGGAATGAGCCCCACTTCCAGGGCGTGCTGGTAGCAAATTTCCCACAGCCCACAGGGAGCAAACGATCCCAGGTGTGATGTATCACCAGGAGAGGCTGAGATGAGAGTAAGGGTTCACGCGTGTGCCCGGACCGAGGTTAATGATGGGATTAGAGCTAGGGTTAGATGCAGGGAAAGAGTGAGAGTTATAATTAGGGATAAAGCTAACAGGTGATCATTACTCGTCATGTAACATGATACAAAGGGTCAGAAGAGGAACTGATTCAGGGTTACAATTTGGACTTCGCAGACAACAGGAGCACTAAATGGTGCTGAGGGGGACTCAATAAAGTGGACCGGCCGCCTAATGTAAGCAATTGTGCACAAATATTGTACGATGACTAGCGTTGCCGGTGCTTTTTTCTTAAAGAGTCAGTTCTTGGCACCCATTCCCTACTTGACTCAGCCTAATCTTCAAGAATATTTGTCAAGAACTAAAAAAAATCCAGAAAAGGTTTAACCTCCCCGTCGGGGAATTGAACCCCGGTCTCCCGGGTGACAGGCGGGGATACTGACCACTATACTAACGAGGAGACGTGAGGGCATGAAATGAACAGCTGCTGATGTCTGCACAGCATCCAGCGACCACCTAGATGGCCTAGGGGGTCTCATTTTCCCCCGTCAAACGGCTTGCCCGATCTAAGGCTAATTTCTTTCTTTTTATCGGCACCAGGCTTAAAACTCAGTTTAAGGCGATAGTTCCGGGCTATGTTTGACTCCAGAGTTGAATCTGTCATCCCGCATTTCCTCAGCAAATCAAGCTACCCATCTCAAGTCTCATGAGCTGAGGACGGCAAAGTCCCTGTGGGCTTAGGACAGTCAAAGAAACCCCTGGGCTGCATGCTAAGCCCCTTTTCGGCTTCACTTTCCGAATCCTGCCCTAGCTTGCGATTAGTTTTTTTCTCACTTCTTGCCCCCATCTCCCACCTTGCCTCATGGTCTCCCCTCCTCTGCGCACCTGACAGTTTGCCTGCCCTTCCACTGCCTGTCTCCAGACTTTCCAAGGAGAAAAGGCAAAGCACTAAAGCGGGCCGGGCAACGGGTCAAGTTCCGCTTTCGGCGACTAGCAGGGAGGTAGCGTGGCCGAGCGGTCTAAGGCGCTGGATTAAGGCTCCAGTCTCTTCGGAGGCGTGGGTTCAAATCCCACCGCTGCCACTTTTCCTGGCCTTGCATTTTAAAGAAGAACGTAACGTTGACCTCTTCCTTCATTAGTGCCACCTCTGTCGCAATGAGCAAGCGGATGGTATGCCACACCCTGCAGGAAAAAGGTTTCGCTTCTGACGTCTTGCTTTTCTGGACATCCAGTCTCAAGTTTCCCATCTGGAACGGCGCTCCCTGCTGCTTTGTGAAGGCTTGCTGCAAGAGCCTTCGAAACCCAGGAGCTCTTGCGTTGAGCTGTGACGCGTCCTGGGAAGACCTCCCGTTGCAGCGGAATGAGCCCCACTTCCAGGGCGTGCTGGTAGCAAATTTCCCACAGCCCACAGGGAGCAAACGATCCCAGGTGTGATGTATCACCAGGAGAGGCTGAGATGAGAGTAAGGGTTCACGCGTGTGCCCGGACCGAGGTTAATGATGGGATTAGAGCTAGGGTTAGATGCAGGGAAAGAGTGAGAGTTATAATTAGGGATAAAGCTAACAGGTGATCATTACTCGTCATGTAACATGATACAAAGGGTCAGAAGAGGAACTGATTCAGGGTTACAATTTGGACTTCGCAGACAACAGGAGCACTAAATGGTGCTGAGGGGGACTCAATAAAGTGGACCGGCCGCCTAATGTAAGCAATTGTGCACAAATATTGTACGATGACTAGCGTTGCCGGTGCTTTTTTCTTAAAGAGTCAGTTCTTGGCACCCATTCCCTACTTGACTCAGCCTAATCTTCAAGAATATTTGTCAAGAACTAAAAAAAATCCAGAAAAGGTTTAACCTCCCCGTCGGGGAATTGAACCCCGGTCTCCCGCGTGACAGGCGGGGATACTGACCACTATACTAACGAGGAGACGTGAGGGCATGAAATGAACAGCTGCTGATGTCTGCACAGCATCCAGCGACCACCTAGATGGCCTAGGGGGTCTCATTTTCCCCCGTCAAACGGCTTGCCCGATCTAAGGCTAATTTCTTTCTTTTTATCGGCACCAGGCTTAAAACTCAGTTTAAGGCGATAGTTCCGGGCTATGTTTGACTCCAGAGTTGAATCTGTCATCCCGCATTTCCTCAGCAAATCAAGCTACCCATCTCAAGTCTCATGAGCTGAGGACGGCAAAGTCCCTGTGGGCTTAGGACAGTCAAAGAAACCCCTGGGCTGCATGCTAAGCCCCTTTTCGGCTTCACTTTCCGAATCCTGCCCTAGCTTGCGATTAGTTTTTTTCTCACTTCTTGCCCCCAACTCCCACCTTGCCTCATGGTCTCCCCTCCTCTGCGCACCTGACAGTTTGCCTGCCCTTCCACTGCCTGTCTCCAGACTTTCCAAGGAGAAAAGGCAAAGCACTAAAGCGGGCCGGGCAACGGGTCAAGTTCCGCTTTCGGCGACTAGCAGGGAGGTAGCGTGGCCGAGCGGTCTAAGGTGCTGGATTAAGGCTCCAGTCTCTTCGGAGGCGTGGGTTCAAATCCCACCGCTGCCACTTTTCCTGGCCTTGCATTTTAAAGAAGAACGTAACGTTGACCTCTTCCTTCATTAGTGCCAGCTCTGTCGCAATGAGCAAGCGGATGGTATGCCACACCCTGCAGGAAAAAGGTTTCGCTTCTGACGTCTTGCTTTTCTGGACATCCAGTCTCAAGTTTCCCATCTGGAACGGCGCTCCCTGCTGCTTTGTGAAGGCTTGCTGCAAGAGCCTTCGAAACCCAGGAGCTCTTGCGTTGAGCTGTGACGCGTCCTGGGAAGACCTCCCGTTGCAGCGGAATGAGCCCCACTTCCAGGGCGTGCTGGTAGCAAATTTCCCACAGCCCACAGGGAGCAAACGATCCCAGGTGTGATGTATCACCAGGAGAGGCTGAGATGAGAGTAAGGGTTCACGCGTGTGCCCGGACCGAGGTTAATGATGGGATTAGAGCTAGGGTTAGATGCAGGGAAAGAGTGAGAGTTATAATTAGGGATAAAGCTAACAGGTGATCATTACTCGTCATGTAACATGATACAAAGGGTCAGAAGAGGAACTGATTCAGGGTTACAATTTGGACTTCGCAGACAACAGGAGCACTAAATGGTGCTGAGGGGGACTCAATAAAGTGGACCGGCCGCCTAATGTAAGCAATTGTGCACAAATATTGTACGATGACTAGCGTTGCCGGTGCTTTTTTCTTAAAGAGTCAGTTCTTGGCACCCATTCCCTACTTGACTCAGCCTAATCTTCAAGAATATTTGTCAAGAACTAAAAAAAATCCAGAAAAGGTTTAACCTCCCCATCGGGGAATTGAACCCCGGTCTCCCGCGTGACAGGCGGGGATACTGACCACTATACTAACGAGGAGACGTGAGGGCATGAAATGAACAGCTGCTGATGTCTGCACAGCATCCAGCGACCACCTAGATGGCCTAGGGGGTCTCATTTTCCCCCGTCAAACGGCTTGCCCGATCTAAGGCTAATTTCTTTCTTTTTATCGGCACCAGGCTTAAAACTCAGTTTAAGGCGATAGTTCCGGGCTATGTTTGACTCCAGAGTTGAATCTGTCATCCCGCATTTCCTCAGCAAATCAAGCTACCCATCTCAAGTCTCATGAGCTGAGGACGGCAAAGTCCCTGTGGGCTTAGGACAGTCAAAGAAACCCCTGGGCTGCATGCTAAGCCCCTTTTCGGCTTCACTTTCCGAATCCTGCCCTAGCTTGCGATTAGTTTTTTTCTCACTTCTTGCCCCCATCTCCCACCTTGCCTCATGGTCTCCCCTCCTCTGCGCACCTGACAGTTTGCCTGCCCTTCCACTGCCTGTCTCCAGACTTTCCAAGGAGAAAAGGCAAAGCACTAAAGCGGGCCGGGCAACGGGTCAAGTTCCGCTTTCGGCGACTAGCAGGGAGGTAGCGTGGCCGAGCGGTCTAAGGTGCTGGATTAAGGCTCCAGTCTCTTCGGAGGCGTGGGTTCAAATCCCACCGCTGCCACTTTTCCTGGCCTTGCATTTTAAAGAAGAACGTAACGTTGACCTCTTCCTTCATTAGTGCCAGCTCTGTCGCAATGAGCAAGCGGATGGTATGCCACACCCTGCAGGAAAAAGGTTTCGCTTCTGACGTCTTGCTTTTCTGGACATCCAGTCTCAAGTTTCCCATCTGGAACGGCGCTCCCTGCTGCTTTGTGAAGGCTTGCTGCAAGAGCCTTCGAAACCCAGGAGCTCTTGCGTTGAGCTGTGACGCGTCCTGGGAAGACCTCCCGTTGCAGCGGAATGAGCCCCACTTCCAGGGCGTGCTGGTAGCAAATTTCCCACAGCCCACAGGGAGCAAACGATCCCAGGTGTGATGTATCACCAGGAGAGGCTGAGATGAGAGTAAGGGTTCACGCGTGTGCCCGGACCGAGGTTAATGATGGGATTAGAGCTAGGGTTAGATGCAGGGAAAGAGTGAGAGTTATAATTAGGGATAAAGCTAACAGGTGATCATTACTCGTCATGTAACATGATACAAAGGGTCAGAAGAGGAACTGATTCAGGGTTACAATTTGGACTTCGCAGACAACAGGAGCACTAAATGGTGCTGAGGGGGACTCAATAAAGTGGACCGGCCGCCTAATGTAAGCAATTGTGCACAAATATTGTACGATGACTAGCGTTGCCGGTGCTTTTTTCTTAAAGAGTCAGTTCTTGGCACCCATTCCCTACTTGACTCAGCCTAATCTTCAAGAATATTTGTCAAGAACTAAAAAAAATCCAGAAAAGGTTTAACCTCCCCATCGGGGAATTGAACCCCGGTCTCCCGCGTGACAGGCGGGGATACTGACCACTATACTAACGAGGAGACGTGAGGGCATGAAATGAACAGCTGCTGATGTCTGCACAGCATCCAGCGACCACCTAGATGGCCTAGGGGGTCTCATTTTCCCCCGTCAAACGGCTTGCCCGATCTAAGGCTAATTTCTTTCTTTTTATCGGCACCAGGCTTAAAACTCAGTTTAAGGCGATAGTTCCGGGCTATGTTTGACTCCAGAGTTGAATCTGTCATCCCGCATTTCCTCAGCAAATCAAGCTACCCATCTCAAGTCTCATGAGCTGAGGACGGCAAAGTCCCTGTGGGCTTAGGACAGTCAAAGAAACCCCTGGGCTGCATGCTAAGCCCCTTTTCGGCTTCACTTTCCGAATCCTGCCCTAGCTTGCGATTAGTTTTTTTCTCACTTCTTGCCCCCATCTCCCACCTTGCCTCATGGTCTCCCCTCCTCTGCGCACCTGACAGTTTGCCTGCCCTTCCACTGCCTGTCTCCAGACTTTCCAAGGAGAAAAGGCAAAGCACTAAAGCGGGCCGGGCAACGGGTCAAGTTCCGCTTTCGGCGACTAGCAGGGAGGTAGCGTGGCCGAGCGGTCTAAGGCGCTGGATTAAGGCTCCAGTCTCTTCGGAGGCGTGGGTTCAAATCCCACCGCTGCCACTTTTCCTGGCCTTGCATTTTAAAGAAGAACGTAACGTTGACCTCTTCCTTCATTAGTGCCAGCTCTGTCGCAATGAGCAAGCGGATGGTATGCCACACCCTGCAGGAAAAAGGTTTCGCTTCTGACGTCTTGCTTTTCTGGACATCCAGTCTCAAGTTTCCCATCTGGAACGGCGCTCCCTGCTGCTTTGTGAAGGCTTGCTGCAAGAGCCTTCGAAACCCAGGAGCTCTTGCGTTGAGCTGTGACGCGTCCTGGGAAGACCTCCCGTTGCAGCGGAATGAGCCCCACTTCCAGGGCGTGCTGGTAGCAAATTTCCCACAGCCCACAGGGAGCAAACGATCCCAGGTGTGATGTATCACCAGGAGAGGCTGAGATGAGAGTAAGGGTTCACGCGTGTGCCCGGACCGAGGTTAATGATGGGATTAGAGCTAGGGTTAGATGCAGGGAAAGAGTGAGAGTTATAATTAGGGATAAAGCTAACAGGTGATCATTACTCGTCATGTAACATGATACAAAGGGTCAGAAGAGGAACTGATTCAGGGTTACAATTTGGACTTCGCAGACAACAGGAGCACTAAATGGTGCTGAGGGGGACTCAATAAAGTGGACCGGCCGCCTAATGTAAGCAATTGTGCACAAATATTGTACGATGACTAGCGTTGCCGGTGCTTTTTTCTTAAAGAGTCAGTTCTTGGCACCCATTCCCTACTTGACTCAGCCTAATCTTCAAGAATATTTGTCAAGAACTAAAAAAAATCCAGAAAAGGTTTAACCTCCCCGTCGGGGAATTGAACCCCGGTCTCCCGCGTGACAGGCGGGGATACTGACCACTATACTAACGAGGAGACGTGAGGGCATGAAATGAACAGCTGCTGATGTCTGCACAGCATCCAGCGACCACCTAGATGGCCTAGGGGGTCTCATTTTCCCCCGTCAAACGGCTTGCCCGATCTAAGGCTAATTTCTTTCTTTTTATCGGCACCAGGCTTAAAACTCAGTTTAAGGCGATAGTTCCGGGCTATGTTTGACTCCAGAGTTGAATCTGTCATCCCGCATTTCCTCAGCAAATCAAGCTACCCATCTCAAGTCTCATGAGCTGAGGACGGCAAAGTCCCTGTGGGCTTAGGACAGTCAAAGAAACCCCTGGGCTGCATGCTAAGCCCCTTTTCGGCTTCACTTTCCGAATCCTGCCCTAGCTTGCGATTAGTTTTTTTCTCACTTCTTGCCCCCATCTCCCACCTTGCCTCATGGTCTCCCCTCCTCTGCGCACCTGACAGTTTGCCTGCCCTTCCACTGCCTGTCTCCAGACTTTCCAAGGAGAAAAGGCAAAGCACTAAAGCGGGCCGGGCAACGGGTCAAGTTCCGCTTTCGGCGACTAGCAGGGAGGTAGCGTGGCCGAGCGGTCTAAGGCGCTGGATTAAGGCTCCAGTCTCTTCGGAGGCGTGGGTTCAAATCCCACCGCTGCCACTTTTCCTGGCCTTGCATTTTAAAGAAGAACGTAACGTTGACCTCTTCCTTCATTAGTGCCACCTCTGTCGCAATGAGCAAGCGGATGGTATGCCACACCCTGCAGGAAAAAGGTTTCGCTTCTGACGTCTTGCTTTTCTGGACATCCAGTCTCAAGTTTCCCATCTGGAACGGCGCTCCCTGCTGCTTTGTGAAGGCTTGCTGCAAGAGCCTTCGAAACCCAGGAGCTCTTGCGTTGAGCTGTGACGCGTCCTGGGAAGACCTCCCGTTGCAGCGGAATGAGCCCCACTTCCAGGGCGTGCTGGTAGCAAATTTCCCACAGCCCACAGGGAGCAAACGATCCCAGGTGTGATGTATCACCAGGAGAGGCTGAGATGAGAGTAAGGGTTCACGCGTGTGCCCGGACCGAGGTTAATGATGGGATTAGAGCTAGGGTTAGATGCAGGGAAAGAGTGAGAGTTATAATTAGGGATAAAGCTAACAGGTGATCATTACTCGTCATGTAACATGATACAAAGGGTCAGAAGAGGAACTGATTCAGGGTTACAATTTGGACTTCGCAGACAACAGGAGCACTAAATGGTGCTGAGGGGGACTCAATAAAGTGGACCGGCCGCCTAATGTAAGCAATTGTGCACAAATATTGTACGATGACTAGCGTTGCCGGTGCTTTTTTCTTAAAGAGTCAGTTCTTGGCACCCATTCCCTACTTGACTCAGCCTAATCTTCAAGAATATTTGTCAAGAACTAAAAAAAATCCAGAAAAGGTTTAACCTCCCCGGTCTCCCGCGTGACAGGCGGGGATACTGACCACTATACTAACGAGGAGACGTGAGGGCATGAAATGAACAGCTGCTGATGTCTGCACAGCATCCAGCGACCACCTAGATGGCCTAGGGGGTCTCATTTTCCCCCGTCAAACGGCTTGCCCGATCTAAGGCTAATTTCTTTCTTTTTATCGGCACCAGGCTTAAAACTCAGTTTAAGGCGATAGTTCCGGGCTATGTTTGACTCCAGAGTTGAATCTGTCATCCCGCATTTCCTCAGCAAATCAAGCTACCCATCTCAAGTCTCATGAGCTGAGGACGGCAAAGTCCCTGTGGGCTTAGGACAGTCAAAGAAACCCCTGGGCTGCATGCTAAGCCCCTTTTCGGCTTCACTTTCCGAATCCTGCCCTAGCTTGCGATTAGTTTTTTTCTCACTTCTTGCCCCCAACTCCCACCTTGCCTCATGGTCTCCCCTCCTCTGCGCACCTGACAGTTTGCCTGCCCTTCCACTGCCTGTCTCCAGACTTTCCAAGGAGAAAAGGCAAAGCACTAAAGCGGGCCGGGCAACGGGTCAAGTTCCGCTTTCGGCGACTAGCAGGGAGGTAGCGTGGCCGAGCGGTCTAAGGTGCTGGATTAAGGCTCCAGTCTCTTCGGAGGCGTGGGTTCAAATCCCACCGCTGCCACTTTTCCTGGCCTTGCATTTTAAAGAAGAACGTAACGTTGACCTCTTCCTTCATTAGTGCCAGCTCTGTCGCAATGAGCAAGCGGATGGTATGCCACACCCTGCAGGAAAAAGGTTTCGCTTCTGACGTCTTGCTTTTCTGGACATCCAGTCTCAAGTTTCCCATCTGGAACGGCGCTCCCTGCTGCTTTGTGAAGGCTTGCTGCAAGAGCCTTCGAAACCCAGGAGCTCTTGCGTTGAGCTGTGACGCGTCCTGGGAAGACCTCCCGTTGCAGCGGAATGAGCCCCACTTCCAGGGCGTGCTGGTAGCAAATTTCCCACAGCCCACAGGGAGCAAACGATCCCAGGTGTGATGTATCACCAGGAGAGGCTGAGATGAGAGTAAGGGTTCACGCGTGTGCCCGGACCGAGGTTAATGATGGGATTAGAGCTAGGGTTAGATGCAGGGAAAGAGTGAGAGTTATAATTAGGGATAAAGCTAACAGGTGATCATTACTCGTCATGTAACATGATACAAAGGGTCAGAAGAGGAACTGATTCAGGGTTACAATTTGGACTTCGCAGACAACAGGAGCACTAAATGGTGCTGAGGGGGACTCAATAAAGTGGACCGGCCGCCTAATGTAAGCAATTGTGCACAAATATTGTACGATGACTAGCGTTGCCGGTGCTTTTTTCTTAAAGAGTCAGTTCTTGGCACCCATTCCCTACTTGACTCAGCCTAATCTTCAAGAATATTTGTCAAGAACTAAAAAAAATCCAGAAAAGGTTTAACCTCCCCGTCGGGGAATTGAACCCCGGTCTCCCGGGTGACAGGCGGGGATACTGACCACTATACTAACGAGGAGACGTGAGGGCATGAAATGAACAGCTGCTGATGTCTGCACAGCATCCAGCGACCACCTAGATGGCCTAGGGGGTCTCATTTTCCCCCGTCAAACGGCTTGCCCGATCTAAGGCTAATTTCTTTCTTTTTATCGGCACCAGGCTTAAAACTCAGTTTAAGGCGATAGTTCCGGGCTATGTTTGACTCCAGAGTTGAATCTGTCATCCCGCATTTCCTCAGCAAATCAAGCTACCCATCTCAAGTCTCATGAGCTGAGGACGGCAAAGTCCCTGTGGGCTTAGGACAGTCAAAGAAACCCCTGGGCTGCATGCTAAGCCCCTTTTCGGCTTCACTTTCCGAATCCTGCCCTAGCTTGCGATTAGTTTTTTTCTCACTTCTTGCCCCCATCTCCCACCTTGCCTCATGGTCTCCCCTCCTCTGCGCACCTGACAGTTTGCCTGCCCTTCCACTGCCTGTCTCCAGACTTTCCAAGGAGAAAAGGCAAAGCACTAAAGCGGGCCGGGCAACGGGTCAAGTTCCGCTTTCGGCGACTAGCAGGGAGGTAGCGTGGCCGAGCGGTCTAAGGCGCTGGATTAAGGCTCCAGTCTCTTCGGAGGCGTGGGTTCAAATCCCACCGCTGCCACTTTTCCTGGCCTTGCATTTTAAAGAAGAACGTAACGTTGACCTCTTCCTTCATTAGTGCCACCTCTGTCGCAATGAGCAAGCGGATGGTATGCCACACCCTGCAGGAAAAAGGTTTCGCTTCTGACGTCTTGCTTTTCTGGACATCCAGTCTCAAGTTTCCCATCTGGAACGGCGCTCCCTGCTGCTTTGTGAAGGCTTGCTGCAAGAGCCTTCGAAACCCAGGAGCTCTTGCGTTGAGCTGTGACGCGTCCTGGGAAGACCTCCCGTTGCAGCGGAATGAGCCCCACTTCCAGGGCGTGCTGGTAGCAAATTTCCCACAGCCCACAGGGAGCAAACGATCCCAGGTGTGATGTATCACCAGGAGAGGCTGAGATGAGAGTAAGGGTTCACGCGTGTGCCCGGACCGAGGTTAATGATGGGATTAGAGCTAGGGTTAGATGCAGGGAAAGAGTGAGAGTTATAATTAGGGATAAAGCTAACAGGTGATCATTACTCGTCATGTAACATGATACAAAGGGTCAGAAGAGGAACTGATTCAGGGTTACAATTTGGACTTCGCAGACAACAGGAGCACTAAATGGTGCTGAGGGGGACTCAATAAAGTGGACCGGCCGCCTAATGTAAGCAATTGTGCACAAATATTGTACGATGACTAGCGTTGCCGGTGCTTTTTTCTTAAAGAGTCAGTTCTTGGCACCCATTCCCTACTTGACTCAGCCTAATCTTCAAGAATATTTGTCAAGAACTAAAAAAAATCCAGAAAAGGTTTAACCTCCCCATCGGGGAATTGAACCCCGGTCTCCCGCGTGACAGGCGGGGATACTGACCACTATACTAACGAGGAGACGTGAGGGCATGAAATGAACAGCTGCTGATGTCTGCACAGCATCCAGCGACCACCTAGATGGCCTAGGGGGTCTCATTTTCCCCCGTCAAACGGCTTGCCCGATCTAAGGCTAATTTCTTTCTTTTTATCGGCACCAGGCTTAAAACTCAGTTTAAGGCGATAGTTCCGGGCTATGTTTGACTCCAGAGTTGAATCTGTCATCCCGCATTTCCTCAGCAAATCAAGCTACCCATCTCAAGTCTCATGAGCTGAGGACGGCAAAGTCCCTGTGGGCTTAGGACAGTCAAAGAAACCCCTGGGCTGCATGCTAAGCCCCTTTTCGGCTTCACTTTCCGAATCCTGCCCTAGCTTGCGATTAGTTTTTTTCTCACTTCTTGCCCCCAACTCCCACCTTGCCTCATGGTCTCCCCTCCTCTGCGCACCTGACAGTTTGCCTGCCCTTCCACTGCCTGTCTCCAGACTTTCCAAGGAGAAAAGGCAAAGCACTAAAGCGGGCCGGGCAACGGGTCAAGTTCTGCTTTCGGCGACTAGCAGGGAGGTAGCGTGGCCGAGCGGTCTAAGGTGCTGGATTAAGGCTCCAGTCTCTTCGGAGGCGTGGGTTCAAATCCCACCGCTGCCACTTTTCCTGGCCTTGCATTTTAAAGAAGAACGTAACGTTGACCTCTTCCTTCATTAGTGCCAGCTCTGTCGCAATGAGCAAGCGGATGGTATGCCACACCCTGCAGGAAAAAGGTTTCGCTTCTGACGTCTTGCTTTTCTGGACATCCAGTCTCAAGTTTCCCATCTGGAACGGCGCTCCCTGCTGCTTTGTGAAGGCTTGCTGCAAGAGCCTTCGAAACCCAGGAGCTCTTGCGTTGAGCTGTGACGCGTCCTGGGAAGACCTCCCGTTGCAGCGGAATGAGCCCCACTTCCAGGGCGTGCTGGTAGCAAATTTCCCACTGCCCACAGGGAGCAAACGATCCCAGGTGTGATGTATCACCAGGAGAGGCTGAGATGAGAGTAAGGGTTCACGCGTGTGCCCGGACCGAGGTTAATGATGGGATTAGAGCTAGGGTTAGATGCAGGGAAAGAGTGAGAGTTATAATTAGGGATAAAGCTAACAGGTGATCATTACTCGTCATGTAACATGATACAAAGGGTCAGAAGAGGAACTGATTCAGGGTTACAATTTGGACTTCGCAGACAACAGGAGCACTAAATGGTGCTGAGGGGGACTCAATAAAGTGGACCGGCCGCCTAATGTAAGCAATTGTGCACAAATATTGTACGATGACTAGCGTTGCCGGTGCTTTTTTCTTAAAGAGTCAGTTCTTGGCACCCATTCCCTACTTGACTCAGCCTAATCTTCAAGAATATTTGTCAAGAACTAAAAAAAATCCAGAAAAGGTTTAACCTCCCCGTCGGGGAATTGAACCCCGGTCTCCCGCGTGACAGGCAGGGATACTGACCACTATACTAACGAGGAGACGTGAGGGCATGAAATGAACAGCTGCTGATGTCTGCACAGCATCCAGCGACCACCTAGATGGCCTAGGGGGTCTCATTTTCCCCCGTCAAACGGCTTGCCCGATCTAAGGCTAATTTCTTTCTTTTTATCGGCACCAGGCTTAAAACTCAGTTTAAGGCGATAGTTCCGGGCTATGTTTGACTCCAGAGTTGAATCTGTCATCCCGCATTTCCTCAGCAAATCAAGCTACCCATCTCAAGTCTCATGAGCTGAGGACGGCAAAGTCCCTGTGGGCTTAGGACAGTCAAAGAAACCCCTGGGCTGCATGCTAAGCCCCTTTTCGGCTTCACTTTCCGAATCCTGCCCTAGCTTGCGATTAGTTTTTTTCTCACTTCTTGCCCCCATCTCCCACCTTGCCTCATGGTCTCCCCTCCTCTGCGCACCTGACAGTTTGCCTGCCCTTCCACTGCCTGTCTCCAGACTTTCCAAGGAGAAAAGGCAAAGCACTAAAGCGGGCCGGGCAACGGGTCAAGTTCCGCTTTCGGCGACTAGCAGGGAGGTAGCGTGGCCGAGCGGTCTAAGGCGCTGGATTAAGGCTCCAGTCTCTTCGGAGGCGTGGGTTCAAATCCCACCGCTGCCACTTTTCCTGGCCTTGCATTTTAAAGAAGAACGTAACGTTGACCTCTTCCTTCATTAGTGCCACCTCTGTCGCAATGAGCAAGCGGATGGTATGCCACACCCTGCAGGAAAAAGGTTTCGCTTCTGACGTCTTGCTTTTCTGGACATCCAGTCTCAAGTTTCCCATCTGGAACGGCGCTCCCTGCTGCTTTGTGAAGGCTTGCTGCAAGAGCCTTCGAAACCCAGGAGCTCTTGCGTTGAGCTGTGACGCGTCCTGGGAAGACCTCCCGTTGCAGCGGAATGAGCCCCACTTCCAGGGCGTGCTGGTAGCAAATTTCCCACAGCCCACAGGGAGCAAACGATCCCAGGTGTGATGTATCACCAGGAGAGGCTGAGATGAGAGTAAGGGTTCACGCGTGTGCCCGGACCGAGGTTAATGATGGGATTAGAGCTAGGGTTAGATGCAGGGAAAGAGTGAGAGTTATAATTAGGGATAAAGCTAACAGGTGATCATTACTCGTCATGTAACATGATACAAAGGGTCAGAAGAGGAACTGATTCAGGGTTACAATTTGGACTTCGCAGACAACAGGAGCACTAAATGGTGCTGAGGGGGACTCAATAAAGTGGACCGGCCGCCTAATGTAAGCAATTGTGCACAAATATTGTACGATGACTAGCGTTGCCGGTGCTTTTTTCTTAAAGAGTCAGTTCTTGGCACCCATTCCCTACTTGACTCAGCCTAATCTTCAAGAATATTTGTCAAGAACTAAAAAAAATCCAGAAAAGGTTTAACCTCCCCGTCAGGGAATTGAACCCCGGTCTCCCGCGTGACAGGCGGGGATACTGACCACTATACTAACGAGGAGACGTGAGGGCATGAAATGAACAGCTGCTGATGTCTGCACAGCATCCAGCGACCACCTAGATGGCCTAGGGGGTCTCATTTTCCCCCGTCAAACGGCTTGCCCGATCTAAGGCTAATTTCTTTCTTTTTATCGGCACCAGGCTTAAAACTCAGTTTAAGGCGATAGTTCCGGGCTATGTTTGACTCCAGAGTTGAATCTGTCATCCCGCATTTCCTCAGCAAATCAAGCTACCCATCTCAAGTCTCATGAGCTGAGGACGGCAAAGTCCCTGTGGGCTTAGGACAGTCAAAGAAACCCCTGGGCTGCATGCTAAGCCCCTTTTCGGCTTCACTTTCCGAATCCTGCCCTAGCTTGCGATTAGTTTTTTTCTCACTTCTTGCCCCCATCTCCCACCTTGCCTCATGGTCTCCCCTCCTCTGCGCACCTGACAGTTTGCCTGCCCTTCCACTGCCTGTCTCCAGACTTTCCAAGGAGAAAAGGCAAAGCACTAAAGCGGGCCGGGCAACGGGTCAAGTTCCGCTTTCGGCGACTAGCAGGGAGGTAGCGTGGCCGAGCGGTCTAAGGCGCTGGATTAAGGCTCCAGTCTCTTCGGAGGCGTGGGTTCAAATCCCACCGCTGCCACTTTTCCTGGCCTTGCATTTTAAAGAAGAACGTAACGTTGACCTCTTCCTTCATTAGTGCCACCTCTGTCGCAATGAGCAAGCGGATGGTATGCCACACCCTGCAGGAAAAAGGTTTCGCTTCTGACGTCTTGCTTTTCTGGACATCCAGTCTCAAGTTTCCCATCTGGAACGGCGCTCCCTGCTGCTTTGTGAAGGCTTGCTGCAAGAGCCTTCGAAACCCAGGAGCTCTTGCGTTGAGCTGTGACGCGTCCTGGGAAGACCTCCCGTTGCAGCGGAATGAGCCCCACTTCCAGGGCGTGCTGGTAGCAAATTTCCCACAGCCCACAGGGAGCAAACGATCCCAGGTGTGATGTATCACCAGGAGAGGCTGAGATGAGAGTAAGGGTTCACGCGTGTGCCCGGACCGAGGTTAATGATGGGATTAGAGCTAGGGTTAGATGCAGGGAAAGAGTGAGAGTTATAATTAGGGATAAAGCTAACAGGTGATCATTACTCGTCATGTAACATGATACAAAGGGTCAGAAGAGGAACTGATTCAGGGTTACAATTTGGACTTCGCAGACAACAGGAGCACTAAATGGTGCTGAGGGGGACTCAATAAAGTGGACCGGCCGCCTAATGTAAGCAATTGTGCACAAATATTGTACGATGACTAGCGTTGCCGGTGCTTTTTTCTTAAAGAGTCAGTTCTTGGCACCCATTCCCTACTTGACTCAGCCTAATCTTCAAGAATATTTGTCAAGAACTAAAAAAAATCCAGAAAAGGTTTAACCTCCCCGTCGGGGAATTCCCGCGTGACAGGCGGGGATACTGACCACTATACTAACGAGGAGACGTGAGGGCATGAAATGAACAGCTGCTGATGTCTGCACAGCATCCAGCGACCACCTAGATGGCCTAGGGGGTCTCATTTTCCCCCGTCAAACGGCTTGCCCGATCTAAGGCTAATTTCTTTCTTTTTATCGGCACCAGGCTTAAAACTCAGTTTAAGGCGATAGTTCCGGGCTATGTTTGACTCCAGAGTTGAATCTGTCATCCCGCATTTCCTCAGCAAATCAAGCTACCCATCTCAAGTCTCATGAGCTGAGGACGGCAAAGTCCCTGTGGGCTTAGGACAGTCAAAGAAACCCCTGGGCTGCATGCTAAGCCCCTTTTCGGCTTCACTTTCCGAATCCTGCCCTAGCTTGCGATTAGTTTTTTTCTCACTTCTTGCCCCCATCTCCCACCTTGCCTCATGGTCTCCCCTCCTCTGCGCACCTGACAGTTTGCCTGCCCTTCCACTGCCTGTCTCCAGACTTTCCAAGGAGAAAAGGCAAAGCACTAAAGCGGGCCGGGCAACGGGTCAAGTTCCGCTTTCGGCGACTAGCAGGGAGGTAGCGTGGCCGAGCGGTCTAAGGCGCTGGATTAAGGCTCCAGTCTCTTCGGAGGCGTGGGTTCAAATCCCACCGCTGCCACTTTTCCTGGCCTTGCATTTTAAAGAAGAACGTAACGTTGACCTCTTCCTTCATTAGTGCCACCTCTGTCGCAATGAGCAAGCGGATGGTATGCCACACCCTGCAGGAAAAAGGTTTCGCTTCTGACGTCTTGCTTTTCTGGACATCCAGTCTCAAGTTTCCCATCTGGAACGGCGCTCCCTGCTGCTTTGTGAAGGCTTGCTGCAAGAGCCTTCGAAACCCAGGAGCTCTTGCGTTGAGCTGTGACGCGTCCTGGGAAGACCTCCCGTTGCAGCGGAATGAGCCCCACTTCCAGGGCGTGCTGGTAGCAAATTTCCCACAGCCCACAGGGAGCAAACGATCCCAGGTGTGATGTATCACCAGGAGAGGCTGAGATGAGAGTAAGGGTTCACGCGTGTGCCCGGACCGAGGTTAATGATGGGATTAGAGCTAGGGTTAGATGCAGGGAAAGAGTGAGAGTTATAATTAGGGATAAAGCTAACAGGTGATCATTACTCGTCATGTAACATGATACAAAGGGTCAGAAGAGGAACTGATTCAGGGTTACAATTTGGACTTCGCAGACAACAGGAGCACTAAATGGTGCTGAGGGGGACTCAATAAAGTGGACCGGCCGCCTAATGTAAGCAATTGTGCACAAATATTGTACGATGACTAGCGTTGCCGGTGCTTTTTTCTTAAAGAGTCAGTTCTTGGCACCCATTCCCTACTTGACTCAGCCTAATCGTCAAGAATATTTGTCAAGAACTAAAAAAAATCCAGAAAAGGTTTAACCTCCCCGTCGGGGAATTGAACCCCGGTCTCCCGCGTGACAGGCGGGGATACTGACCACTATACTAACGAGGAGACGTGAGGGCATGAAATGAACAGCTGCTGATGTCTGCACAGCATCCAGCGACCACCTAGATGGCCTAGGGGGTCTCATTTTCCCCCGTCAAACGGCTTGCCCGATCTAAGGCTAATTTCTTTCTTTTTATCGGCACCAGGCTTAAAACTCAGTTTAAGGCGATAGTTCCGGGCTATGTTTGACTCCAGAGTTGAATCTGTCATCCCGCATTTCCTCAGCAAATCAAGCTACCCATCTCAAGTCTCATGAGCTGAGGACGGCAAAGTCCCTGTGGGCTTAGGACAGTCAAAGAAACCCCTGGGCTGCATGCTAAGCCCCTTTTCGGCTTCACTTTCCGAATCCTGCCCTAGCTTGCGATTAGTTTTTTTCTCACTTCTTGCCCCCATCTCCCACCTTGCCTCATGGTCTCCCCTCCTCTGCGCACCTGACAGTTTGCCTGCCCTTCCACTGCCTGTCTCCAGACTTTCCAAGGAGAAAAGGCAAAGCACTAAAGCGGGCCGGGCAACGGGTCAAGTTCCGCTTTCGGCGACTAGCAGGGAGGTAGCGTGGCCGAGCGGTCTAAGGTGCTGGATTAAGGCTCCAGTCTCTTCGGAGGCGTGGGTTCAAATCCCACCGCTGCCACTTTTCCTGGCCTTGCATTTTAAAGAAGAACGTAACGTTGACCTCTTCCTTCATTAGTGCCACCTCTGTCGCAATGAGCAAGCGGATGGTATGCCACACCCTGCAGGAAAAAGGTTTCGCTTCTGACGTCTTGCTTTTCTGGACATCCAGTCTCAAGTTTCCCATCTGGAACGGCGCTCCCTGCTGCTTTGTGAAGGCTTGCTGCAAGAGCCTTCGAAACCCAGGAGCTCTTGCGTTGAGCTGTGACGCGTCCTGGGAAGACCTCCCGTTGCAGCGGAATGAGCCCCACTTCCAGGGCGTGCTGGTAGCAAATTTCCCACAGCCCACAGGGAGCAAACGATCCCAGGTGTGATGTATCACCAGGAGAGGCTGAGATGAGAGTAAGGGTTCACGCGTGTGCCCGGACCGAGGTTAATGATGGGATTAGAGCTAGGGTTAGATGCAGGGAAAGAGTGAGAGTTATAATTAGGGATAAAGCTAACAGGTGATCATTACTCGTCATGTAACATGATACAAAGGGTCAGAAGAGGAACTGATTCAGGGTTACAATTTGGACTTCGCAGACAACAGGAGCACTAAATGGTGCTGAGGGGGACTCAATAAAGTGGACCGGCCGCCTAATGTAAGCAATTGTGCACAAATATTGTACGATGACTAGCGTTGCCGGTGCTTTTTTCTTAAAGAGTCAGTTCTTGGCACCCATTCCCTACTTGACTCAGCCTAATCTTCAAGAATATTTGTCAAGAACTAAAAAAAATCCAGAAAAGGTTTAACCTCCCCGTCGGGGAATTGAACCCCGGTCTCCCGCGTGACAGGCGGGGATACTGACCACTATACTAACGAGGAGACGTGAGGGCATGAAATGAACAGCTGCTGATGTCTGCACAGCATCCAGCGACCACCTAGATGGCCTAGGGGGTCTCATTTTCCCCCGTCAAACGGCTTGCCCGATCTAAGGCTAATTTCTTTCTTTTTATCGGCACCAGGCTTAAAACTCAGTTTAAGGCGATAGTTCCGGGCTATGTTTGACTCCAGAGTTGAATCTGTCATCCCGCATTTCCTCAGCAAATCAAGCTACCCATCTCAAGTCTCATGAGCTGAGGACGGCAAAGTCCCTGTGGGCTTAGGACAGTCAAAGAAACCCCTGGGCTGCATGCTAAGCCCCTTTTCGGCTTCACTTTCCGAATCCTGCCCTAGCTTGCGATTAGTTTTTTCCTCACTTCTTGCCCCCATCTCCCACCTTGCCTCATGGTCTCCCCTCCTCTGCGCACCTGACAGTTTGCCTGCCCTTCCACTGCCTGTCTCCAGACTTTCCAAGGAGAAAAGGCAAAGCACTAAAGCGGGCCGGGCAACGGGTCAAGTTCCGCTTTCGGCGACTAGCAGGGAGGTAGCGTGGCCGAGCGGTCTAAGGCGCTGGATTAAGGCTCCAGTCTCTTCGGAGGCGTGGGTTCAAATCCCACCGCTGCCACTTTTCCTGGCCTTGCATTTTAAAGAAGAACGTAACGTTGACCTCTTCCTTCATTAGTGCCACCTCTGTCGCAATGAGCAAGCGGATGGTATGCCACACCCTGCAGGAAAAAGGTTTCGCTTCTGACGTCTTGCTTTTCTGGACATCCAGTCTCAAGTTTCCCATCTGGAACGGCGCTCCCTGCTGCTTTGTGAAGGCTTGCTGCAAGAGCCTTCGAAACCCAGGAGCTCTTGCGTTGAGCTGTGACGCGTCCTGGGAAGACCTCCCGTTGCAGCGGAATGAGCCCCACTTCCAGGGCGTGCTGGTAGCAAATTTCCCACAGCCCACAGGGAGCAAACGATCCCAGGTGTGATGTATCACCAGGAGAGGCTGAGATGAGAGTAAGGGTTCACGCGTGTGCCCGGACCGAGGTTAATGATGGGATTAGAGCTAGGGTTAGATGCAGGGAAAGAGTGAGAGTTATAATTAGGGATAAAGCTAACAGGTGATCATTACTCGTCATGTAACATGATACAAAGGGTCAGAAGAGGAACTGATTCAGGGTTACAATTTGGACTTCGCAGACAACAGGAGCACTAAATGGTGCTGAGGGGGACTCAATAAAGTGGACCGGCCGCCTAATGTAAGCAATTGTGCACAAATATTGTACGATGACTAGCGTTGCCGGTGCTTTTTTCTTAAAGAGTCAGTTCTTGGCACCCATTCCCTACTTGACTCAGCCTAATCTTCAAGAATATTTGTCAAGAACTAAAAAAAATCCAGAAAAGGTTTAACCTCCCCATCGGGGAATTGAACCCCGGTCTCCCGCGTGACAGGCGGGGATACTGACCACTATACTAACGAGGAGACGTGAGGGCATGAAATGAACAGCTGCTGATGTCTGCACAGCATCCAGCGACCACCTAGATGGCCTAGGGGGTCTCATTTTCCCCCGTCAAACGGCTTGCCCGATCTAAGGCTAATTTCTTTCTTTTTATCGGCACCAGGCTTAAAACTCAGTTTAAGGCGATAGTTCCGGGCTATGTTTGACTCCAGAGTTGAATCTGTCATCCCGCATTTCCTCAGCAAATCAAGCTACCCATCTCAAGTCTCATGAGCTGAGGACGGCAAAGTCCCTGTGGGCTTAGGACAGTCAAAGAAACCCCTGGGCTGCATGCTAAGCCCCTTTTCGGCTTCACTTTCCGAATCCTGCCCTAGCTTGCGATTAGTTTTTTTCTCACTTCTTGCCCCCATCTCCCACCTTGCCTCATGGTCTCCCCTCCTCTGCGCACCTGACAGTTTGCCTGCCCTTCCACTGCCTGTCTCCAGACTTTCCAAGGAGAAAAGGCAAAGCACTAAAGCGGGCCGGGCAACGGGTCAAGTTCCGCTTTCGGCGACTAGCAGGGAGGTAGCGTGGCCGAGCGGTCTAAGGTGCTGGATTAAGGCTCCAGTCTCTTCGGAGGCGTGGGTTCAAATCCCACCGCTGCCACTTTTCCTGGCCTTGCATTTTAAAGAAGAACGTAACGTTGACCTCTTCCTTCATTAGTGCCACCTCTGTCGCAATGAGCAAGCGGATGGTATGCCACACCCTGCAGGAAAAAGGTTTCGCTTCTGACGTCTTGCTTTTCTGGACATCCAGTCTCAAGTTTCCCATCTGGAACGGCGCTCCCTGCTGCTTTGTGAAGGCTTGCTGCAAGAGCCTTCGAAACCCAGGAGCTCTTGCGTTGAGCTGTGACGCGTCCTGGGAAGACCTCCCGTTGCAGCGGAATGAGCCCCACTTCCAGGGCGTGCTGGTAGCAAATTTCCCACAGCCCACAGGGAGCAAACGATCCCAGGTGTGATGTATCACCAGGAGAGGCTGAGATGAGAGTAAGGGTTCACGCGTGTGCCCGGACCGAGGTTAATGATGGGATTAGAGCTAGGGTTAGATGCAGGGAAAGAGTGAGAGTTATAATTAGGGATAAAGCTAACAGGTGATCATTACTCGTCATGTAACATGATACAAAGGGTCAGAAGAGGAACTGATTCAGGGTTACAATTTGGACTTCGCAGACAACAGGAGCACTAAATGGTGCTGAGGGGGACTCAATAAAGTGGACCGGCCGCCTAATGTAAGCAATTGTGCACAAATATTGTACGATGACTAGCGTTGCCGGTGCTTTTTTCTTAAAGAGTCAGTTCTTGGCACCCATTCCCTACTTGACTCAGCCTAATCTTCAAGAATATTTGTCAAGAACTAAAAAAATCCAGAAAAGGTTTAACCTCCCCGTCGGGGAATTGAACCCCGGTCTCCCGCGTGACAGGCGGGGATACTGACCACTATACTAACGAGGAGACGTGGGGCATGAAATGAACAGCTGCTGATGTCTGCACAGCATCCAGCGACCTCCTAGATGGCCTAGGGGGTCTCATTTTCCCCCGTCAAACGGCTTGCCCGATCTAAGGCTAATTTCTTTCTTTTTATCGGCACCAGGCTTAAAACTCAGTTTAAGGCGATAGTTCCGGGCTATGTTTGACTCCAGAGTTGAATCTGTCATCCCGCATTTCCTCAGCAAATCAAGCTACCCATCTCAAGTCTCATGAGCTGAGGACGGCAAAGTCCCTGTGGGCTTAGGACAGTCAAAGAAACCCCTGGGCTGCATGCTAAGCCCCTTTTCGGCTTCACTTTCCGAATCCTGCCCTAGCTTGCGATTAGTTTTTTTCTCACTTCTTGCCCCCATCTCCCACCTTGCCTCATGGTCTCCCCTCCTCTGCGCACCTGACAGTTTGCCTGCCCTTCCACTGCCTGTCTCCAGACTTTCCAAGGAGAAAAGGCAAAGCACTAAAGCGGGCCGGGCAACGGGTCAAGTTCCGCTTTCGGCGACTAGCAGGGAGGTAGCGTGGCCGAGCGGTCTAAGGCGCTGGATTAAGGCTCCAGTCTCTTCGGAGGCGTGGGTTCAAATCCCACCGCTGCCACTTTTCCTGGCCTTGCATTTTAAAGAAGAACGTAACGTTGACCTCTTCCTTCATTAGTGCCACCTCTGTCGCAATGAGCAAGCGGATGGTATGCCACACCCTGCAGGAAAAAGGTTTCGCTTCTGACGTCTTGCTTTTCTGGACATCCAGTCTCAAGTTTCCCATCTGGAACGGCGCTCCCTGCTGCTTTGTGAAGGCTTGCTGCAAGAGCCTTCGAAACCCAGGAGCTCTTGCGTTGAGCTGTGACGCGTCCTGGGAAGACCTCCCGTTGCAGCGGAATGAGCCCCACTTCCAGGGCGTGCTGGTAGCAAATTTCCCACAGCCCACAGGGAGCAAACGATCCCAGGTGTGATGTATCACCAGGAGAGGCTGAGATGAGAGTAAGGGTTCACGCGTGTGCCCGGACCGAGGTTAATGATGGGATTAGAGCTAGGGTTAGATGCAGGGAAAGAGTGAGAGTTATAATTAGGGATAAAGCTAACAGGTGATCAGTACTCGTCATGTAACATGATACAAAGGGTCAGAAGAGGAACTGATTCAGGGTTACAATTTGGACTTCGCAGACAACAGGAGCACTAAATGGTGCTGAGGGGGACTCAATAAAGTGGACCGGCCGCCTAATGTAAGCAATTGTGCACAAATATTGTACGATGACTAGCGTTGCCGGTGCTTTTTTCTTAAAGAGTCAGTTCTTGGCACCCATTCCCTACTTGACTCAGCCTAATCTTCAAGAATATTTGTCAAGAACTAAAAAAAATCCAGAAAAGGTTTAACCTCCCCGTCGGGGCCGGTCTCCCGCGTGACAGGCGGGGATACTGACCACTATACTAACGAGGAGACGTGAGGGCATGAAATGAACAGCTGCTGATGTCTGCACAGCATCCAGCGACCACCTAGATGGCCTAGGGGGTCTCATTTTCCCCCGTCAAACGGCTTGCCCGATCTAAGGCTAATTTCTTTCTTTTTATCGGCACCAGGCTTAAAACTCAGTTTAAGGCGATAGTTCCGGGCTATGTTTGACTCCAGAGTTGAATCTGTCATCCCGCATTTCCTCAGCAAATCAAGCTACCCATCTCAAGTCTCATGAGCTGAGGACGGCAAAGTCCCTGTGGGCTTAGGACAGTCAAAGAAACCCCTGGGCTGCATGCTAAGCCCCTTTTCGGCTTCACTTTCCGAATCCTGCCCTAGCTTGCGATTAGTTTTTTTCTCACTTCTTGCCCCCAACTCCCACCTTGCCTCATGGTCTCCCCTCCTCTGCGCACCTGACAGTTTGCCTGCCCTTCCACTGCCTGTCTCCAGACTTTCCAAGGAGAAAAGGCAAAGCACTAAAGCGGGCCGGGCAACGGGTCAAGTTCCGCTTTCGGCGACTAGCAGGGAGGTAGCGTGGCCGAGCGGTCTAAGGTGCTGGATTAAGGCTCCAGTCTCTTCGGAGGCGTGGGTTCAAATCCCACCGCTGCCACTTTTCCTGGCCTTGCATTTTAAAGAAGAACGTAACGTTGACCTCTTCCTTCATTAGTGCCAGCTCTGTCGCAATGAGCAAGCGGATGGTATGCCACACCCTGCAGGAAAAAGGTTTCGCTTCTGACGTCTTGCTTTTCTGGACATCCAGTCTCAAGTTTCCCATCTGGAACGGCGCTCCCTGCTGCTTTGTGAAGGCTTGCTGCAAGAGCCTTCGAAACCCAGGAGCTCTTGCGTTGAGCTGTGACGCGTCCTGGGAAGACCTCCCGTTGCAGCGGAATGAGCCCCACTTCCAGGGCGTGCTGGTAGCAAATTTCCCACAGCCCACAGGGAGCAAACGATCCCAGGTGTGATGTATCACCAGGAGAGGCTGAGATGAGAGTAAGGGTTCACGCGTGTGCCCGGACCGAGGTTAATGATGGGATTAGAGCTAGGGTTAGATGCAGGGAAAGAGTGAGAGTTATAATTAGGGATAAAGCTAACAGGTGATCATTACTCGTCATGTAACATGATACAAAGGGTCAGAAGAGGAACTGATTCAGGGTTACAATTTGGACTTCGCAGACAACAGGAGCACTAAATGGTGCTGAGGGGGACTCAATAAAGTGGACCGGCCGCCTAATGTAAGCAATTGTGCACAAATATTGTACGATGACTAGCGTTGCCGGTGCTTTTTTCTTAAAGAGTCAGTTCTTGGCACCCATTCCCTACTTGACTCAGCCTAATCTTCAAGAATATTTGTCAAGAACTAAAAAAAATCCAGAAAAGGTTTAACCTCCCCGTCGGGGAATTGAACCCCGGTCTCCCGCGTGACAGGCGGGGATACTGACCACTATACTAACGAGGAGACGTGAGGGCATGAAATGAACAGCTGCTGATGTCTGCACAGCATCCAGCGACCACCTAGATGGCCTAGGGGGTCTCATTTTCCCCCGTCAAACGGCTTGCCCGATCTAAGGCTAATTTCTTTCTTTTTATCGGCACCAGGCTTAAAACTCAGTTTAAGGCGATAGTTCCGGGCTATGTTTGACTCCAGAGTTGAATCTGTCATCCCGCATTTCCTCAGCAAATCAAGCTACCCATCTCAAGTCTCATGAGCTGAGGACGGCAAAGTCCCTGTGGGCTTAGGACAGTCAAAGAAACCCCTGGGCTGCATGCTAAGCCCCTTTTCGGCTTCACTTTCCGAATCCTGCCCTAGCTTGCGATTAGTTTTTTTCTCACTTCTTGCCCCCATCTCCCACCTTGCCTCATGGTCTCCCCTCCTCTGCGCACCTGACAGTTTGCCTGCCCTTCCACTGCCTGTCTCCAGACTTTCCAAGGAGAAAAGGCAAAGCACTAAAGCGGGCCGGGCAACGGGTCAAGTTCCGCTTTCGGCGACTAGCAGGGAGGTAGCGTGGCCGAGCGGTCTAAGGCGCTGGATTAAGGCTCCAGTCTCTTCGGAGGCGTGGGTTCAAATCCCACCGCTGCCACTTTTCCTGGCCTTGCATTTTAAAGAAGAACGTAACGTTGACCTCTTCCTTCATTAGTGCCACCTCTGTCGCAATGAGCAAGCGGATGGTATGCCACACCCTGCAGGAAAAAGGTTTCGCTTCTGACGTCTTGCTTTTCTGGACATCCAGTCTCAAGTTTCCCATCTGGAACGGCGCTCCCTGCTGCTTTGTGAAGGCTTGCTGCAAGAGCCTTCGAAACCCAGGAGCTCTTGCGTTGAGCTGTGACGCGTCCTGGGAAGACCTCCCGTTGCAGCGGAATGAGCCCCACTTCCAGGGCGTGCTGGTAGCAAATTTCCCACAGCCCACAGGGAGCAAACGATCCCAGGTGTGATGTATCACCAGGAGAGGCTGAGATGAGAGTAAGGGTTCACGCGTGTGCCCGGACCGAGGTTAATGATGGGATTAGAGCTAGGGTTAGATGCAGGGAAAGAGTGAGAGTTATAATTAGGGATAAAGCTAACAGGTGATCATTACTCGTCATGTAACATGATACAAAGGGTCAGAAGAGGAACTGATTCAGGGTTACAATTTGGACTTCGCAGACAACAGGAGCACTAAATGGTGCTGAGGGGGACTCAATAAAGTGGACCGGCCGCCTAATGTAAGCAATTGTGCACAAATATTGTACGATGACTAGCGTTGCCGGTGCTTTTTTCTTAAAGAGTCAGTTCTTGGCACCCATTCCCTACTTGACTCAGCCTAATCTTCAAGAATATTTGTCAAGAACTAAAAAAAATCCAGAAAAGGTTTAACCTCCCCGGTCTCCCGCGTGACAGGCGGGGATACTGACCACTATACTAACGAGGAGACGTGAGGGCATGAAATGAACAGCTGCTGATGTCTGCACAGCATCCAGCGACCACCTAGATGGCCTAGGGGGTCTCATTTTCCCCCGTCAAACGGCTTGCCCGATCTAAGGCTAATTTCTTTCTTTTTATCGGCACCAGGCTTAAAACTCAGTTTAAGGCGATAGTTCCGGGCTATGTTTGACTCCAGAGTTGAATCTGTCATCCCGCATTTCCTCAGCAAATCAAGCTACCCATCTCAAGTCTCATGAGCTGAGGACGGCAAAGTCCCTGTGGGCTTAGGACAGTCAAAGAAACCCCTGGGCTGCATGCTAAGCCCCTTTTCGGCTTCACTTTCCGAATCCTGCCCTAGCTTGCGATTAGTTTTTTTCTCACTTCTTGCCCCCAACTCCCACCTTGCCTCATGGTCTCCCCTCCTCTGCGCACCTGACAGTTTGCCTGCCCTTCCACTGCCTGTCTCCAGACTTTCCAAGGAGAAAAGGCAAAGCACTAAAGCGGGCCGGGCAACGGGTCAAGTTCCGCTTTCGGCGACTAGCAGGGAGGTAGCGTGGCCGAGCGGTCTAAGGTGCTGGATTAAGGCTCCAGTCTCTTCGGAGGCGTGGGTTCAAATCCCACCGCTGCCACTTTTCCTGGCCTTGCATTTTAAAGAAGAACGTAACGTTGACCTCTTCCTTCATTAGTGCCAGCTCTGTCGCAATGAGCAAGCGGATGGTATGCCACACCCTGCAGGAAAAAGGTTTCGCTTCTGACGTCTTGCTTTTCTGGACATCCAGTCTCAAGTTTCCCATCTGGAACGGCGCTCCCTGCTGCTTTGTGAAGGCTTGCTGCAAGAGCCTTCGAAACCCAGGAGCTCTTGCGTTGAGCTGTGACGCGTCCTGGGAAGACCTCCCGTTGCAGCGGAATGAGCCCCACTTCCAGGGCGTGCTGGTAGCAAATTTCCCACAGCCCACAGGGAGCAAACGATCCCAGGTGTGATGTATCACCAGGAGAGGCTGAGATGAGAGTAAGGGTTCACGCGTGTGCCCGGACCGAGGTTAATGATGGGATTAGAGCTAGGGTTAGATGCAGGGAAAGAGTGAGAGTTATAATTAGGGATAAAGCTAACAGGTGATCATTACTCGTCATGTAACATGATACAAAGGGTCAGAAGAGGAACTGATTCAGGGTTACAATTTGGACTTCGCAGACAACAGGAGCACTAAATGGTGCTGAGGGGGACTCAATAAAGTGGACCGGCCGCCTAATGTAAGCAATTGTGCACAAATATTGTACGATGACTAGCGTTGCCGGTGCTTTTTTCTTAAAGAGTCAGTTCTTGGCACCCATTCCCTACTTGACTCAGCCTAATCTTCAAGAATATTTGTCAAGAACTAAAAAAAATCCAGAAAAGGTTTAACCTCCCCGTCGGGGAATTGAACCCCGGTCTCCCGGGTGACAGGCGGGGATACTGACCACTATACTAACGAGGAGACGTGAGGGCATGAAATGAACAGCTGCTGATGTCTGCACAGCATCCAGCGACCACCTAGATGGCCTAGGGGGTCTCATTTTCCCCCGTCAAACGGCTTGCCCGATCTAAGGCTAATTTCTTTCTTTTTATCGGCACCAGGCTTAAAACTCAGTTTAAGGCGATAGTTCCGGGCTATGTTTGACTCCAGAGTTGAATCTGTCATCCCGCATTTCCTCAGCAAATCAAGCTACCCATCTCAAGTCTCATGAGCTGAGGACGGCAAAGTCCCTGTGGGCTTAGGACAGTCAAAGAAACCCCTGGGCTGCATGCTAAGCCCCTTTTCGGCTTCACTTTCCGAATCCTGCCCTAGCTTGCGATTAGTTTTTTTCTCACTTCTTGCCCCCATCTCCCACCTTGCCTCATGGTCTCCCCTCCTCTGCGCACCTGACAGTTTGCCTGCCCTTCCACTGCCTGTCTCCAGACTTTCCAAGGAGAAAAGGCAAAGCACTAAAGCGGGCCGGGCAACGGGTCAAGTTCCGCTTTCGGCGACTAGCAGGGAGGTAGCGTGGCCGAGCGGTCTAAGGCGCTGGATTAAGGCTCCAGTCTCTTCGGAGGCGTGGGTTCAAATCCCACCGCTGCCACTTTTCCTGGCCTTGCATTTTAAAGAAGAACGTAACGTTGACCTCTTCCTTCATTAGTGCCACCTCTGTCGCAATGAGCAAGCGGATGGTATGCCACACCCTGCAGGAAAAAGGTTTCGCTTCTGACGTCTTGCTTTTCTGGACATCCAGTCTCAAGTTTCCCATCTGGAACGGCGCTCCCTGCTGCTTTGTGAAGGCTTGCTGCAAGAGCCTTCGAAACCCAGGAGCTCTTGCGTTGAGCTGTGACGCGTCCTGGGAAGACCTCCCGTTGCAGCGGAATGAGCCCCACTTCCAGGGCGTGCTGGTAGCAAATTTCCCACAGCCCACAGGGAGCAAACGATCCCAGGTGTGATGTATCACCAGGAGAGGCTGAGATGAGAGTAAGGGTTCACGCGTGTGCCCGGACCGAGGTTAATGATGGGATTAGAGCTAGGGTTAGATGCAGGGAAAGAGTGAGAGTTATAATTAGGGATAAAGCTAACAGGTGATCATTACTCGTCATGTAACATGATACAAAGGGTCAGAAGAGGAACTGATTCAGGGTTACAATTTGGACTTCGCAGACAACAGGAGCACTAAATGGTGCTGAGGGGGACTCAATAAAGTGGACCGGCCGCCTAATGTAAGCAATTGTGCACAAATATTGTACGATGACTAGCGTTGCCGGTGCTTTTTTCTTAAAGAGTCAGTTCTTGGCACCCATTCCCTACTTGACTCAGCCTAATCTTCAAGAATATTTGTCAAGAACTAAAAAAAATCCAGAAAAGGTTTAACCTCCCCATCGGGGAATTGAACCCCGGTCTCCCGCGTGACAGGCGGGGATACTGACCACTATACTAACGAGGAGACGTGAGGGCATGAAATGAACAGCTGCTGATGTCTGCACAGCATCCAGCGACCACCTAGATGGCCTAGGGGGTCTCATTTTCCCCCGTCAAACGGCTTGCCCGATCTAAGGCTAATTTCTTTCTTTTTATCGGCACCAGGCTTAAAACTCAGTTTAAGGCGATAGTTCCGGGCTATGTTTGACTCCAGAGTTGAATCTGTCATCCCGCATTTCCTCAGCAAATCAAGCTACCCATCTCAAGTCTCATGAGCTGAGGACGGCAAAGTCCCTGTGGGCTTAGGACAGTCAAAGAAACCCCTGGGCTGCATGCTAAGCCCCTTTTCGGCTTCACTTTCCGAATCCTGCCCTAGCTTGCGATTAGTTTTTTTCTCACTTCTTGCCCCCAACTCCCACCTTGCCTCATGGTCTCCCCTCCTCTGCGCACCTGACAGTTTGCCTGCCCTTCCACTGCCTGTCTCCAGACTTTCCAAGGAGAAAAGGCAAAGCACTAAAGCGGGCCGGGCAACGGGTCAAGTTCTGCTTTCGGCGACTAGCAGGGAGGTAGCGTGGCCGAGCGGTCTAAGGTGCTGGATTAAGGCTCCAGTCTCTTCGGAGGCGTGGGTTCAAATCCCACCGCTGCCACTTTTCCTGGCCTTGCATTTTAAAGAAGAACGTAACGTTGACCTCTTCCTTCATTAGTGCCAGCTCTGTCGCAATGAGCAAGCGGATGGTATGCCACACCCTGCAGGAAAAAGGTTTCGCTTCTGACGTCTTGCTTTTCTGGACATCCAGTCTCAAGTTTCCCATCTGGAACGGCGCTCCCTGCTGCTTTGTGAAGGCTTGCTGCAAGAGCCTTCGAAACCCAGGAGCTCTTGCGTTGAGCTGTGACGCGTCCTGGGAAGACCTCCCGTTGCAGCGGAATGAGCCCCACTTCCAGGGCGTGCTGGTAGCAAATTTCCCACAGCCCACAGGGAGCAAACGATCCCAGGTGTGATGTATCACCAGGAGAGGCTGAGATGAGAGTAAGGGTTCACGCGTGTGCCCGGACCGAGGTTAATGATGGGATTAGAGCTAGGGTTAGATGCAGGGAAAGAGTGAGAGTTATAATTAGGGATAAAGCTAACAGGTGATCATTACTCGTCATGTAACATGATACAAAGGGTCAGAAGAGGAACTGATTCAGGGTTACAATTTGGACTTCGCAGACAACAGGAGCACTAAATGGTGCTGAGGGGGACTCAATAAAGTGGACCGGCCGCCTAATGTAAGCAATTGTGCACAAATATTGTACGATGACTAGCGTTGCCGGTGCTTTTTTCTTAAAGAGTCAGTTCTTGGCACCCATTCCCTACTTGACTCAGCCTAATCTTCAAGAATATTTGTCAAGAACTAAAAAAAATCCAGAAAAGGTTTAACCTCCCCGTCGGGGAATTGAACCCCGGTCTCCCGCGTGACAGGCAGGGATACTGACCACTATACTAACGAGGAGACGTGAGGGCATGAAATGAACAGCTGCTGATGTCTGCACAGCATCCAGCGACCACCTAGATGGCCTAGGGGGTCTCATTTTCCCCCGTCAAACGGCTTGCCCGATCTAAGGCTAATTTCTTTCTTTTTATCGGCACCAGGCTTAAAACTCAGTTTAAGGCGATAGTTCCGGGCTATGTTTGACTCCAGAGTTGAATCTGTCATCCCGCATTTCCTCAGCAAATCAAGCTACCCATCTCAAGTCTCATGAGCTGAGGACGGCAAAGTCCCTGTGGGCTTAGGACAGTCAAAGAAACCCCTGGGCTGCATGCTAAGCCCCTTTTCGGCTTCACTTTCCGAATCCTGCCCTAGCTTGCGATTAGTTTTTTTCTCACTTCTTGCCCCCATCTCCCACCTTGCCTCATGGTCTCCCCTCCTCTGCGCACCTGACAGTTTGCCTGCCCTTCCACTGCCTGTCTCCAGACTTTCCAAGGAGAAAAGGCAAAGCACTAAAGCGGGCCGGGCAACGGGTCAAGTTCCGCTTTCGGCGACTAGCAGGGAGGTAGCGTGGCCGAGCGGTCTAAGGCGCTGGATTAAGGCTCCAGTCTCTTCGGAGGCGTGGGTTCAAATCCCACCGCTGCCACTTTTCCTGGCCTTGCATTTTAAAGAAGAACGTAACGTTGACCTCTTCCTTCATTAGTGCCACCTCTGTCGCAATGAGCAAGCGGATGGTATGCCACACCCTGCAGGAAAAAGGTTTCGCTTCTGACGTCTTGCTTTTCTGGACATCCAGTCTCAAGTTTCCCATCTGGAACGGCGCTCCCTGCTGCTTTGTGAAGGCTTGCTGCAAGAGCCTTCGAAACCCAGGAGCTCTTGCGTTGAGCTGTGACGCGTCCTGGGAAGACCTCCCGTTGCAGCGGAATGAGCCCCACTTCCAGGGCGTGCTGGTAGCAAATTTCCCACAGCCCACAGGGAGCAAACGATCCCAGGTGTGATGTATCACCAGGAGAGGCTGAGATGAGAGTAAGGGTTCACGCGTGTGCCCGGACCGAGGTTAATGATGGGATTAGAGCTAGGGTTAGATGCAGGGAAAGAGTGAGAGTTATAATTAGGGATAAAGCTAACAGGTGATCATTACTCGTCATGTAACATGATACAAAGGGTCAGAAGAGGAACTGATTCAGGGTTACAATTTGGACTTCGCAGACAACAGGAGCACTAAATGGTGCTGAGGGGGACTCAATAAAGTGGACCGGCCGCCTAATGTAAGCAATTGTGCACAAATATTGTACGATGACTAGCGTTGCCGGTGCTTTTTTCTTAAAGAGTCAGTTCTTGGCACCCATTCCCTACTTGACTCAGCCTAATCTTCAAGAATATTTGTCAAGAACTAAAAAAAATCCAGAAAAGGTTTAACCTCCCCGTCAGGGAATTGAACCCCGGTCTCCCGCGTGACAGGCGGGGATACTGACCACTATACTAACGAGGAGACGTGAGGGCATGAAATGAACAGCTGCTGATGTCTGCACAGCATCCAGCGACCACCTAGATGGCCTAGGGGGTCTCATTTTCCCCCGTCAAACGGCTTGCCCGATCTAAGGCTAATTTCTTTCTTTTTATCGGCACCAGGCTTAAAACTCAGTTTAAGGCGATAGTTCCGGGCTATGTTTGACTCCAGAGTTGAATCTGTCATCCCGCATTTCCTCAGCAAATCAAGCTACCCACCTCAAGTCTCATGAGCTGAGGACGGCAAAGTCCCTGTGGGCTTAGGACAGTCAAAGAAACCCCTGGGCTGCATGCTAAGCCCCTTTTCGGCTTCACTTTCCGAATCCTGCCCTAGCTTGCGATTAGTTTTTTTCTCACTTCTTGCCCCCATCTCCCACCTTGCCTCATGGTCTCCCCTCCTCTGCGCACCTGACAGTTTGCCTGCCCTTCCACTGCCTGTCTCCAGACTTTCCAAGGAGAAAAGGCAAAGCACTAAAGCGGGCCGGGCAACGGGTCAAGTTCCGCTTTCGGCGACTAGCAGGGAGGTAGCGTGGCCGAGCGGTCTAAGGCGCTGGATTAAGGCTCCAGTCTCTTCGGAGGCGTGGGTTCAAATCCCACCGCTGCCACTTTTCCTGGCCTTGCATTTTAAAGAAGAACGTAACGTTGACCTCTTCCTTCATTAGTGCCACCTCTGTCGCAATGAGCAAGCGGATGGTATGCCACACCCTGCAGGAAAAAGGTTTCGCTTCTGACGTCTTGCTTTTCTGGACATCCAGTCTCAAGTTTCCCATCTGGAACGGCGCTCCCTGCTGCTTTGTGAAGGCTTGCTGCAAGAGCCTTCGAAACCCAGGAGCTCTTGCGTTGAGCTGTGACGCGTCCTGGGAAGACCTCCCGTTGCAGCGGAATGAGCCCCACTTCCAGGGCGTGCTGGTAGCAAATTTCCCACAGCCCACAGGGAGCAAACGATCCCAGGTGTGATGTATCACCAGGAGAGGCTGAGATGAGAGTAAGGGTTCACGCGTGTGCCCGGACCGAGGTTAATGATGGGATTAGAGCTAGGGTTAGATGCAGGGAAAGAGTGAGAGTTATAATTAGGGATAAAGCTAACAGGTGATCATTACTCGTCATGTAACATGATACAAAGGGTCAGAAGAGGAACTGATTCAGGGTTACAATTTGGACTTCGCAGACAACAGGAGCACTAAATGGTGCTGAGGGGGACTCAATAAAGTGGACCGGCCGCCTAATGTAAGCAATTGTGCACAAATATTGTACGATGACTAGCGTTGCCGGTGCTTTTTTCTTAAAGAGTCAGTTCTTGGCACCCATTCCCTACTTGACTCAGCCTAATCTTCAAGAATATTTGTCAAGAACTAAAAAAAATCCAGAAAAGGTTTAACCTCCCCGTCGGGGAATTCCCGCGTGACAGGCGGGGATACTGACCACTATACTAACGAGGAGACGTGAGGGCATGAAATGAACAGCTGCTGATGTCTGCACAGCATCCAGCGACCACCTAGATGGCCTAGGGGGTCTCATTTTCCCCCGTCAAACGGCTTGCCCGATCTAAGGCTAATTTCTTTCTTTTTATCGGCACCAGGCTTAAAACTCAGTTTAAGGCGATAGTTCCGGGCTATGTTTGACTCCAGAGTTGAATCTGTCATCCCGCATTTCCTCAGCAAATCAAGCTACCCATCTCAAGTCTCATGAGCTGAGGACGGCAAAGTCCCTGTGGGCTTAGGACAGTCAAAGAAACCCCTGGGCTGCATGCTAAGCCCCTTTTCGGCTTCACTTTCCGAATCCTGCCCTAGCTTGCGATTAGTTTTTTTCTCACTTCTTGCCCCCATCTCCCACCTTGCCTCATGGTCTCCCCTCCTCTGCGCACCTGACAGTTTGCCTGCCCTTCCACTGCCTGTCTCCAGACTTTCCAAGGAGAAAAGGCAAAGCACTAAAGCGGGCCGGGCAACGGGTCAAGTTCCGCTTTCGGCGACTAGCAGGGAGGTAGCGTGGCCGAGCGGTCTAAGGCGCTGGATTAAGGCTCCAGTCTCTTCGGAGGCGTGGGTTCAAATCCCACCGCTGCCACTTTTCCTGGCCTTGCATTTTAAAGAAGAACGTAACGTTGACCTCTTCCTTCATTAGTGCCACCTCTGTCGCAATGAGCAAGCGGATGGTATGCCACACCCTGCAGGAAAAAGGTTTCGCTTCTGACGTCTTGCTTTTCTGGACATCCAGTCTCAAGTTTCCCATCTGGAACGGCGCTCCCTGCTGCTTTGTGAAGGCTTGCTGCAAGAGCCTTCGAAACCCAGGAGCTCTTGCGTTGAGCTGTGACGCGTCCTGGGAAGACCTCCCGTTGCAGCGGAATGAGCCCCACTTCCAGGGCGTGCTGGTAGCAAATTTCCCACAGCCCACAGGGAGCAAACGATCCCAGGTGTGATGTATCACCAGGAGAGGCTGAGATGAGAGTAAGGGTTCACGCGTGTGCCCGGACCGAGGTTAATGATGGGATTAGAGCTAGGGTTAGATGCAGGGAAAGAGTGAGAGTTATAATTAGGGATAAAGCTAACAGGTGATCATTACTCGTCATGTAACATGATACAAAGGGTCAGAAGAGGAACTGATTCAGGGTTACAATTTGGACTTCGCAGACAACAGGAGCACTAAATGGTGCTGAGGGGGACTCAATAAAGTGGACCGGCCGCCTAATGTAAGCAATTGTGCACAAATATTGTACGATGACTAGCGTTGCCGGTGCTTTTTTCTTAAAGAGTCAGTTCTTGGCACCCATTCCCTACTTGACTCAGCCTAATCGTCAAGAATATTTGTCAAGAACTAAAAAAAATCCAGAAAAGGTTTAACCTCCCCGTCGGGGAATTGAACCCCGGTCTCCCGCGTGACAGGCGGGGATACTGACCACTATACTAACGAGGAGACGTGAGGGCATGAAATGAACAGCTGCTGATGTCTGCACAGCATCCAGCGACCACCTAGATGGCCTAGGGGGTCTCATTTTCCCCCGTCAAACGGCTTGCCCGATCTAAGGCTAATTTCTTTCTTTTTATCGGCACCAGGCTTAAAACTCAGTTTAAGGCGATAGTTCCGGGCTATGTTTGACTCCAGAGTTGAATCTGTCATCCCGCATTTCCTCAGCAAATCAAGCTACCCATCTCAAGTCTCATGAGCTGAGGACGGCAAAGTCCCTGTGGGCTTAGGACAGTCAAAGAAACCCCTGGGCTGCATGCTAAGCCCCTTTTCGGCTTCACTTTCCGAATCCTGCCCTAGCTTGCGATTAGTTTTTTTCTCACTTCTTGCCCCCATCTCCCACCTTGCCTCATGGTCTCCCCTCCTCTGCGCACCTGACAGTTTGCCTGCCCTTCCACTGCCTGTCTCCAGACTTTCCAAGGAGAAAAGGCAAAGCACTAAAGCGGGCCGGGCAACGGGTCAAGTTCCGCTTTCGGCGACTAGCAGGGAGGTAGCGTGGCCGAGCGGTCTAAGGTGCTGGATTAAGGCTCCAGTCTCTTCGGAGGCGTGGGTTCAAATCCCACCGCTGCCACTTTTCCTGGCCTTGCATTTTAAAGAAGAACGTAACGTTGACCTCTTCCTTCATTAGTGCCACCTCTGTCGCAATGAGCAAGCGGATGGTATGCCACACCCTGCAGGAAAAAGGTTTCGCTTCTGACGTCTTGCTTTTCTGGACATCCAGTCTCAAGTTTCCCATCTGGAACGGCGCTCCCTGCTGCTTTGTGAAGGCTTGCTGCAAGAGCCTTCGAAACCCAGGAGCTCTTGCGTTGAGCTGTGACGCGTCCTGGGAAGACCTCCCGTTGCAGCGGAATGAGCCCCACTTCCAGGGCGTGCTGGTAGCAAATTTCCCACAGCCCACAGGGAGCAAACGATCCCAGGTGTGATGTATCACCAGGAGAGGCTGAGATGAGAGTAAGGGTTCACGCGTGTGCCCGGACCGAGGTTAATGATGGGATTAGAGCTAGGGTTAGATGCAGGGAAAGAGTGAGAGTTATAATTAGGGATAAAGCTAACAGGTGATCATTACTCGTCATGTAACATGATACAAAGGGTCAGAAGAGGAACTGATTCAGGGTTACAATTTGGACTTCGCAGACAACAGGAGCACTAAATGGTGCTGAGGGGGACTCAATAAAGTGGACCGGCCGCCTAATGTAAGCAATTGTGCACAAATATTGTACGATGACTAGCGTTGCCGGTGCTTTTTTCTTAAAGAGTCAGTTCTTGGCACCCATTCCCTACTTGACTCAGCCTAATCTTCAAGAATATTTGTCAAGAACTAAAAAAAATCCAGAAAAGGTTTAACCTCCCCGTCGGGGAATTGAACCCCGGTCTCCCGCGTGACAGGCGGGGATACTGACCACTATACTAACGAGGAGACGTGAGGGCATGAAATGAACAGCTGCTGATGTCTGCACAGCATCCAGCGACCACCTAGATGGCCTAGGGGGTCTCATTTTCCCCCGTCAAACGGCTTGCCCGATCTAAGGCTAATTTCTTTCTTTTTATCGGCACCAGGCTTAAAACTCAGTTTAAGGCGATAGTTCCGGGCTATGTTTGACTCCAGAGTTGAATCTGTCATCCCGCATTTCCTCAGCAAATCAAGCTACCCATCTCAAGTCTCATGAGCTGAGGACGGCAAAGTCCCTGTGGGCTTAGGACAGTCAAAGAAACCCCTGGGCTGCATGCTAAGCCCCTTTTCGGCTTCACTTTCCGAATCCTGCCCTAGCTTGCGATTAGTTTTTTCCTCACTTCTTGCCCCCATCTCCCACCTTGCCTCATGGTCTCCCCTCCTCTGCGCACCTGACAGTTTGCCTGCCCTTCCACTGCCTGTCTCCAGACTTTCCAAGGAGAAAAGGCAAAGCACTAAAGCGGGCCGGGCAACGGGTCAAGTTCCGCTTTCGGCGACTAGCAGGGAGGTAGCGTGGCCGAGCGGTCTAAGGCGCTGGATTAAGGCTCCAGTCTCTTCGGAGGCGTGGGTTCAAATCCCACCGCTGCCACTTTTCCTGGCCTTGCATTTTAAAGAAGAACGTAACGTTGACCTCTTCCTTCATTAGTGCCACCTCTGTCGCAATGAGCAAGCGGATGGTATGCCACACCCTGCAGGAAAAAGGTTTCGCTTCTGACGTCTTGCTTTTCTGGACATCCAGTCTCAAGTTTCCCATCTGGAACGGCGCTCCCTGCTGCTTTGTGAAGGCTTGCTGCAAGAGCCTTCGAAACCCAGGAGCTCTTGCGTTGAGCTGTGACGCGTCCTGGGAAGACCTCCCGTTGCAGCGGAATGAGCCCCACTTCCAGGGCGTGCTGGTAGCAAATTTCCCACAGCCCACAGGGAGCAAACGATCCCAGGTGTGATGTATCACCAGGAGAGGCTGAGATGAGAGTAAGGGTTCACGCGTGTGCCCGGACCGAGGTTAATGATGGGATTAGAGCTAGGGTTAGATGCAGGGAAAGAGTGAGAGTTATAATTAGGGATAAAGCTAACAGGTGATCATTACTCGTCATGTAACATGATACAAAGGGTCAGAAGAGGAACTGATTCAGGGTTACAATTTGGACTTCGCAGACAACAGGAGCACTAAATGGTGCTGAGGGGGACTCAATAAAGTGGACCGGCCGCCTAATGTAAGCAATTGTGCACAAATATTGTACGATGACTAGCGTTGCCGGTGCTTTTTTCTTAAAGAGTCAGTTCTTGGCACCCATTCCCTACTTGACTCAGCCTAATCTTCAAGAATATTTGTCAAGAACTAAAAAAAATCCAGAAAAGGTTTAACCTCCCCATCGGGGAATTGAACCCCGGTCTCCCGCGTGACAGGCGGGGATACTGACCACTATACTAACGAGGAGACGTGAGGGCATGAAATGAACAGCTGCTGATGTCTGCACAGCATCCAGCGACCACCTAGATGGCCTAGGGGGTCTCATTTTCCCCCGTCAAACGGCTTGCCCGATCTAAGGCTAATTTCTTTCTTTTTATCGGCACCAGGCTTAAAACTCAGTTTAAGGCGATAGTTCCGGGCTATGTTTGACTCCAGAGTTGAATCTGTCATCCCGCATTTCCTCAGCAAATCAAGCTACCCATCTCAAGTCTCATGAGCTGAGGACGGCAAAGTCCCTGTGGGCTTAGGACAGTCAAAGAAACCCCTGGGCTGCATGCTAAGCCCCTTTTCGGCTTCACTTTCCGAATCCTGCCCTAGCTTGCGATTAGTTTTTTTCTCACTTCTTGCCCCCATCTCCCACCTTGCCTCATGGTCTCCCCTCCTCTGCGCACCTGACAGTTTGCCTGCCCTTCCACTGCCTGTCTCCAGACTTTCCAAGGAGAAAAGGCAAAGCACTAAAGCGGGCCGGGCAACGGGTCAAGTTCCGCTTTCGGCGACTAGCAGGGAGGTAGCGTGGCCGAGCGGTCTAAGGTGCTGGATTAAGGCTCCAGTCTCTTCGGAGGCGTGGGTTCAAATCCCACCGCTGCCACTTTTCCTGGCCTTGCATTTTAAAGAAGAACGTAACGTTGACCTCTTCCTTCATTAGTGCCACCTCTGTCGCAATGAGCAAGCGGATGGTATGCCACACCCTGCAGGAAAAAGGTTTCGCTTCTGACGTCTTGCTTTTCTGGACATCCAGTCTCAAGTTTCCCATCTGGAACGGCGCTCCCTGCTGCTTTGTGAAGGCTTGCTGCAAGAGCCTTCGAAACCCAGGAGCTCTTGCGTTGAGCTGTGACGCGTCCTGGGAAGACCTCCCGTTGCAGCGGAATGAGCCCCACTTCCAGGGCGTGCTGGTAGCAAATTTCCCACAGCCCACAGGGAGCAAACGATCCCAGGTGTGATGTATCACCAGGAGAGGCTGAGATGAGAGTAAGGGTTCACGCGTGTGCCCGGACCGAGGTTAATGATGGGATTAGAGCTAGGGTTAGATGCAGGGAAAGAGTGAGAGTTATAATTAGGGATAAAGCTAACAGGTGATCATTACTCGTCATGTAACATGATACAAAGGGTCAGAAGAGGAACTGATTCAGGGTTACAATTTGGACTTCGCAGACAACAGGAGCACTAAATGGTGCTGAGGGGGACTCAATAAAGTGGACCGGCCGCCTAATGTAAGCAATTGTGCACAAATATTGTACGATGACTAGCGTTGCCGGTGCTTTTTTCTTAAAGAGTCAGTTCTTGGCACCCATTCCCTACTTGACTCAGCCTAATCTTCAAGAATATTTGTCAAGAACTAAAAAAATCCAGAAAAGGTTTAACCTCCCCGTCGGGGAATTGAACCCCGGTCTCCCGCGTGACAGGCGGGGATACTGACCACTATACTAACGAGGAGACGTGGGGCATGAAATGAACAGCTGCTGATGTCTGCACAGCATCCAGCGACCTCCTAGATGGCCTAGGGGGTCTCATTTTCCCCCGTCAAACGGCTTGCCCGATCTAAGGCTAATTTCTTTCTTTTTATCGGCACCAGGCTTAAAACTCAGTTTAAGGCGATAGTTCCGGGCTATGTTTGACTCCAGAGTTGAATCTGTCATCCCGCATTTCCTCAGCAAATCAAGCTACCCATCTCAAGTCTCATGAGCTGAGGACGGCAAAGTCCCTGTGGGCTTAGGACAGTCAAAGAAACCCCTGGGCTGCATGCTAAGCCCCTTTTCGGCTTCACTTTCCGAATCCTGCCCTAGCTTGCGATTAGTTTTTTTCTCACTTCTTGCCCCCATCTCCCACCTTGCCTCATGGTCTCCCCTCCTCTGCGCACCTGACAGTTTGCCTGCCCTTCCACTGCCTGTCTCCAGACTTTCCAAGGAGAAAAGGCAAAGCACTAAAGCGGGCCGGGCAACGGGTCAAGTTCCGCTTTCGGCGACTAGCAGGGAGGTAGCGTGGCCGAGCGGTCTAAGGCGCTGGATTAAGGCTCCAGTCTCTTCGGAGGCGTGGGTTCAAATCCCACCGCTGCCACTTTTCCTGGCCTTGCATTTTAAAGAAGAACGTAACGTTGACCTCTTCCTTCATTAGTGCCACCTCTGTCGCAATGAGCAAGCGGATGGTATGCCACACCCTGCAGGAAAAAGGTTTCGCTTCTGACGTCTTGCTTTTCTGGACATCCAGTCTCAAGTTTCCCATCTGGAACGGCGCTCCCTGCTGCTTTGTGAAGGCTTGCTGCAAGAGCCTTCGAAACCCAGGAGCTCTTGCGTTGAGCTGTGACGCGTCCTGGGAAGACCTCCCGTTGCAGCGGAATGAGCCCCACTTCCAGGGCGTGCTGGTAGCAAATTTCCCACAGCCCACAGGGAGCAAACGATCCCAGGTGTGATGTATCACCAGGAGAGGCTGAGATGAGAGTAAGGGTTCACGCGTGTGCCCGGACCGAGGTTAATGATGGGATTAGAGCTAGGGTTAGATGCAGGGAAAGAGTGAGAGTTATAATTAGGGATAAAGCTAACAGGTGATCAGTACTCGTCATGTAACATGATACAAAGGGTCAGAAGAGGAACTGATTCAGGGTTACAATTTGGACTTCGCAGACAACAGGAGCACTAAATGGTGCTGAGGGGGACTCAATAAAGTGGACCGGCCGCCTAATGTAAGCAATTGTGCACAAATATTGTACGATGACTAGCGTTGCCGGTGCTTTTTTCTTAAAGAGTCAGTTCTTGGCACCCATTCCCTACTTGACTCAGCCTAATCTTCAAGAATATTTGTCAAGAACTAAAAAAAATCCAGAAAAGGTTTAACCTCCCCGTCGGGGCCGGTCTCCCGCGTGACAGGCGGGGATACTGACCACTATACTAACGAGGAGACGTGAGGGCATGAAATGAACAGCTGCTGATGTCTGCACAGCATCCAGCGACCACCTAGATGGCCTAGGGGGTCTCATTTTCCCCCGTCAAACGGCTTGCCCGATCTAAGGCTAATTTCTTTCTTTTTATCGGCACCAGGCTTAAAACTCAGTTTAAGGCGATAGTTCCGGGCTATGTTTGACTCCAGAGTTGAATCTGTCATCCCGCATTTCCTCAGCAAATCAAGCTACCCATCTCAAGTCTCATGAGCTGAGGACGGCAAAGTCCCTGTGGGCTTAGGACAGTCAAAGAAACCCCTGGGCTGCATGCTAAGCCCCTTTTCGGCTTCACTTTCCGAATCCTGCCCTAGCTTGCGATTAGTTTTTTTCTCACTTCTTGCCCCCAACTCCCACCTTGCCTCATGGTCTCCCCTCCTCTGCGCACCTGACAGTTTGCCTGCCCTTCCACTGCCTGTCTCCAGACTTTCCAAGGAGAAAAGGCAAAGCACTAAAGCGGGCCGGGCAACGGGTCAAGTTCCGCTTTCGGCGACTAGCAGGGAGGTAGCGTGGCCGAGCGGTCTAAGGTGCTGGATTAAGGCTCCAGTCTCTTCGGAGGCGTGGGTTCAAATCCCACCGCTGCCACTTTTCCTGGCCTTGCATTTTAAAGAAGAACGTAACGTTGACCTCTTCCTTCATTAGTGCCAGCTCTGTCGCAATGAGCAAGCGGATGGTATGCCACACCCTGCAGGAAAAAGGTTTCGCTTCTGACGTCTTGCTTTTCTGGACATCCAGTCTCAAGTTTCCCATCTGGAACGGCGCTCCCTGCTGCTTTGTGAAGGCTTGCTGCAAGAGCCTTCGAAACCCAGGAGCTCTTGCGTTGAGCTGTGACGCGTCCTGGGAAGACCTCCCGTTGCAGCGGAATGAGCCCCACTTCCAGGGCGTGCTGGTAGCAAATTTCCCACAGCCCACAGGGAGCAAACGATCCCAGGTGTGATGTATCACCAGGAGAGGCTGAGATGAGAGTAAGGGTTCACGCGTGTGCCCGGACCGAGGTTAATGATGGGATTAGAGCTAGGGTTAGATGCAGGGAAAGAGTGAGAGTTATAATTAGGGATAAAGCTAACAGGTGATCATTACTCGTCATGTAACATGATACAAAGGGTCAGAAGAGGAACTGATTCAGGGTTACAATTTGGACTTCGCAGACAACAGGAGCACTAAATGGTGCTGAGGGGGACTCAATAAAGTGGACCGGCCGCCTAATGTAAGCAATTGTGCACAAATATTGTACGATGACTAGCGTTGCCGGTGCTTTTTTCTTAAAGAGTCAGTTCTTGGCACCCATTCCCTACTTGACTCAGCCTAATCTTCAAGAATATTTGTCAAGAACTAAAAAAAATCCAGAAAAGGTTTAACCTCCCCGTCGGGGAATTGAACCCCGGTCTCCCGCGTGACAGGCGGGGATACTGACCACTATACTAACGAGGAGACGTGAGGGCATGAAATGAACAGCTGCTGATGTCTGCACAGCATCCAGCGACCACCTAGATGGCCTAGGGGGTCTCATTTTCCCCCGTCAAACGGCTTGCCCGATCTAAGGCTAATTTCTTTCTTTTTATCGGCACCAGGCTTAAAACTCAGTTTAAGGCGATAGTTCCGGGCTATGTTTGACTCCAGAGTTGAATCTGTCATCCCGCATTTCCTCAGCAAATCAAGCTACCCATCTCAAGTCTCATGAGCTGAGGACGGCAAAGTCCCTGTGGGCTTAGGACAGTCAAAGAAACCCCTGGGCTGCATGCTAAGCCCCTTTTCGGCTTCACTTTCCGAATCCTGCCCTAGCTTGCGATTAGTTTTTTTCTCACTTCTTGCCCCCATCTCCCACCTTGCCTCATGGTCTCCCCTCCTCTGCGCACCTGACAGTTTGCCTGCCCTTCCACTGCCTGTCTCCAGACTTTCCAAGGAGAAAAGGCAAAGCACTAAAGCGGGCCGGGCAACGGGTCAAGTTCCGCTTTCGGCGACTAGCAGGGAGGTAGCGTGGCCGAGCGGTCTAAGGCGCTGGATTAAGGCTCCAGTCTCTTCGGAGGCGTGGGTTCAAATCCCACCGCTGCCACTTTTCCTGGCCTTGCATTTTAAAGAAGAACGTAACGTTGACCTCTTCCTTCATTAGTGCCACCTCTGTCGCAATGAGCAAGCGGATGGTATGCCACACCCTGCAGGAAAAAGGTTTCGCTTCTGACGTCTTGCTTTTCTGGACATCCAGTCTCAAGTTTCCCATCTGGAACGGCGCTCCCTGCTGCTTTGTGAAGGCTTGCTGCAAGAGCCTTCGAAACCCAGGAGCTCTTGCGTTGAGCTGTGACGCGTCCTGGGAAGACCTCCCGTTGCAGCGGAATGAGCCCCACTTCCAGGGCGTGCTGGTAGCAAATTTCCCACAGCCCACAGGGAGCAAACGATCCCAGGTGTGATGTATCACCAGGAGAGGCTGAGATGAGAGTAAGGGTTCACGCGTGTGCCCGGACCGAGGTTAATGATGGGATTAGAGCTAGGGTTAGATGCAGGGAAAGAGTGAGAGTTATAATTAGGGATAAAGCTAACAGGTGATCATTACTCGTCATGTAACATGATACAAAGGGTCAGAAGAGGAACTGATTCAGGGTTACAATTTGGACTTCGCAGACAACAGGAGCACTAAATGGTGCTGAGGGGGACTCAATAAAGTGGACCGGCCGCCTAATGTAAGCAATTGTGCACAAATATTGTACGATGACTAGCGTTGCCGGTGCTTTTTTCTTAAAGAGTCAGTTCTTGGCACCCATTCCCTACTTGACTCAGCCTAATCTTCAAGAATATTTGTCAAGAACTAAAAAAAATCCAGAAAAGGTTTAACCTCCCCGGTCTCCCGCGTGACAGGCGGGGATACTGACCACTATACTAACGAGGAGACGTGAGGGCATGAAATGAACAGCTGCTGATGTCTGCACAGCATCCAGCGACCACCTAGATGGCCTAGGGGGTCTCATTTTCCCCCGTCAAACGGCTTGCCCGATCTAAGGCTAATTTCTTTCTTTTTATCGGCACCAGGCTTAAAACTCAGTTTAAGGCGATAGTTCCGGGCTATGTTTGACTCCAGAGTTGAATCTGTCATCCCGCATTTCCTCAGCAAATCAAGCTACCCATCTCAAGTCTCATGAGCTGAGGACGGCAAAGTCCCTGTGGGCTTAGGACAGTCAAAGAAACCCCTGGGCTGCATGCTAAGCCCCTTTTCGGCTTCACTTTCCGAATCCTGCCCTAGCTTGCGATTAGTTTTTTTCTCACTTCTTGCCCCCAACTCCCACCTTGCCTCATGGTCTCCCCTCCTCTGCGCACCTGACAGTTTGCCTGCCCTTCCACTGCCTGTCTCCAGACTTTCCAAGGAGAAAAGGCAAAGCACTAAAGCGGGCCGGGCAACGGGTCAAGTTCCGCTTTCGGCGACTAGCAGGGAGGTAGCGTGGCCGAGCGGTCTAAGGTGCTGGGTTAAGGCTCCAGTCTCTTCGGAGGCGTGGGTTCAAATCCCACCGCTGCCACTTTTCCTGGCCTTGCATTTTAAAGAAGAACGTAACGTTGACCTCTTCCTTCATTAGTGCCAGCTCTGTCGCAATGAGCAAGCGGATGGTATGCCACACCCTGCAGGAAAAAGGTTTCGCTTCTGACGTCTTGCTTTTCTGGACATCCAGTCTCAAGTTTCCCATCTGGAACGGCGCTCCCTGCTGCTTTGTGAAGGCTTGCTGCAAGAGCCTTCGAAACCCAGGAGCTCTTGCGTTGAGCTGTGACGCGTCCTGGGAAGACCTCCCGTTGCAGCGGAATGAGCCCCACTTCCAGGGCGTGCTGGTAGCAAATTTCCCACAGCCCACAGGGAGCAAACGATCCCAGGTGTGTTGTATCACCAGGAGAGGCTGAGATGAGAGTAAGGGTTCACGCGTGTGCCCGGACCGAGGTTAATGATGGGATTAGAGCTAGGGTTAGATGCAGGGAAAGAGTGAGAGTTATAATTAGGGATAAAGCTAACAGGTGATCATTACTCGTCATGTAACATGATACAAAGGGTCAGAAGAGGAACTGATTCAGGGTTACAATTTGGACTTCGCAGACAACAGGAGCACTAAATGGTGCTGAGGGGGACTCAATAAAGTGGACCGGCCGCCTAATGTAAGCAATTGTGCACAAATATTGTACGATGACTAGCGTTGCCGGTGCTTTTTTCTTAAAGAGTCAGTTCTTGGCACCCATTCCCTACTTGACTCAGCCTAATCTTCAAGAATATTTGTCAAGAACTAAAAAAAATCCAGAAAAGGTTTAACCTCCCCGTCGGGGAATTGAACCCCGGTCTCCCGCGTGACAGGCGGGGATACTGACCACTATACTAACGAGGAGACGTGAGGGCATGAAATGAACAGCTGCTGATGTCTGCACAGCATCCAGCGACCACCTAGATGGCCTAGGGGGTCTCATTTTCCCCCGTCAAACGGCTTGCCCGATCTAAGGCTAATTTCTTTCTTTTTATCGGCACCAGGCTTAAAACTCAGTTTAAGGCGATAGTTCCGGGCTATGTTTGACTCCAGAGTTGAATCTGTCATCCCGCATTTCCTCAGCAAATCAAGCTACCCATCTCAAGTCTCATGAGCTGAGGACGGCAAAGTCCCTGTGGGCTTAGGACAGTCAAAGAAACCCCTGGGCTGCATGCTAAGCCCCTTTTCGGCTTCACTTTCCGAATCCTGCCCTAGCTTGCGATTAGTTTTTTTCTCACTTCTTGCCCCCATCTCCCACCTTGCCTCATGGTCTCCCCTCCTCTGCGCACCTGACAGTTTGCCTGCCCTTCCACTGCCTGTCTCCAGACTTTCCAAGGAGAAAAGGCAAAGCACTAAAGCGGGCCGGGCAACGGGTCAAGTTCCGCTTTCGGCGACTAGCAGGGAGGTAGCGTGGCCGAGCGGTCTAAGGCGCTGGATTAAGGCTCCAGTCTCTTCGGAGGCGTGGGTTCAAATCCCACCGCTGCCACTTTTCCTGGCCTTGCATTTTAAAGAAGAACGTAACGTTGACCTCTTCCTTCATTAGTGCCACCTCTGTCGCAATGAGCAAGCGGATGGTATGCCACACCCTGCAGGAAAAAGGTTTCGCTTCTGACGTCTTGCTTTTCTGGACATCCAGTCTCAAGTTTCCCATCTGGAACGGCGCTCCCTGCTGCTTTGTGAAGGCTTGCTGCAAGAGCCTTCGAAACCCAGGAGCTCTTGCGTTGAGCTGTGACGCGTCCTGGGAAGACCTCCCGTTGCAGCGGAATGAGCCCCACTTCCAGGGCGTGCTGGTAGCAAATTTCCCACAGCCCACAGGGAGCAAACGATCCCAGGTGTGATGTATCACCAGGAGAGGCTGAGATGAGAGTAAGGGTTCACGCGTGTGCCCGGACCGAGGTTAATGATGGGATTAGAGCTAGGGTTAGATGCAGGGAAAGAGTGAGAGTTATAATTAGGGATAAAGCTAACAGGTGATCATTACTCGTCATGTAACATGATACAAAGGGTCAGAAGAGGAACTGATTCAGGGTTACAATTTGGACTTCGCAGACAACAGGAGCACTAAATGGTGCTGAGGGGGACTCAATAAAGTGGACCGGCCGCCTAATGTAAGCAATTGTGCACAAATATTGTACGATGACTAGCGTTGCCGGTGCTTTTTTCTTAAAGAGTCAGTTCTTGGCACCCATTCCCTACTTGACAGCCTAATCTTCAAGAATATTTGTCAAGAACTAAAAAAAATCCAGAAAAGGTTTAACCTCCCCGTCGGGGAATTGAACCCCGGTCTCCCGCGTGACAGGCGGGGATACTGACCACTATACTAACGAGGAGACGTGAGGGCATGAAATGAACAGCTGCTGATGTCTGCACAGCATCCAGCGACCACCTAGATGGCCTAGGGGGTCTCATTTTCCCCCGTCAAACGGCTTGCCCGATCTAAGGCTAATTTCTTTCTTTTTATCGGCACCAGGCTTAAAACTCAGTTTAAGGCGATAGTTCCGGGCTATGTTTGACTCCAGAGTTGAATCTGTCATCCCGCATTTCCTCAGCAAATCAAGCTACCCATCTCAAGTCTCATGAGCTGAGGACGGCAAAGTCCCTGTGGGCTTAGGACAGTCAAAGAAACCCCTGGGCTGCATGCTAAGCCCCTTTTCGGCTTCACTTTCCGAATCCTGCCCTAGCTTGCGATTAGTTTTTTTCTCACTTCTTGCCCCCATCTCCCACCTTGCCTCATGGTCTCCCCTCCTCTGCGCACCTGACAGTTTGCCTGCCCTTCCACTGCCTGTCTCCAGACTTTCCAAGGAGAAAAGGCAAAGCACTAAAGCGGGCCGGGCAACGGGTCAAGTTCCGCTTTCGGCGACTAGCAGGGAGGTAGCGTGGCCGAGCGGTCTAAGGCGCTGGATTAAGGCTCCAGTCTCTTCGGAGGCGTGGGTTCAAATCCCACCGCTGCCACTTTTCCTGGCCTTGCATTTTAAAGAAGAACGTAACGTTGACCTCTTCCTTCATTAGTGCCACCTCTGTCGCAATGAGCAAGCGGATGGTATGCCACACCCTGCAGGAAAAAGGTTTCGCTTCTGACGTCTTGCTTTTCTGGACATCCAGTCTCAAGTTTCCCATCTGGAACGGCGCTCCCTGCTGCTTTGTGAAGACTTGCTGCAAGAGCCTTCGAAACCCAGGAGCTCTTGCGTTGAGCTGTGACGCGTCCTGGGAAGACCTCCCGTTGCAGCGGAATGAGCCCCACTTCCAGGGCGTGCTGGTAGCAAATTTCCCACAGCCCACAGGGAGCAAACGATCCCAGGTGTGATGTATCACCAGGAGAGGCTGAGATGAGAGTAAGGGTTCACGCGTGTGCCCGGACCGAGGTTAATGATGGGATTAGAGCTAGGGTTAGATGCAGGGAAAGAGTGAGAGTTATAATTAGGGATAAAGCTAACAGGTGATCAGTACTCGTCATGTAACATGATACAAAGGGTCAGAAGAGGAACTGATTCAGGGTTACAATTTGGACTTCGCAGACAACAGGAGCACTAAATGGTGCTGAGGGGGACTCAATAAAGTGGACCGGCCGCCTAATGTAAGCAATTGTGCACAAATATTGTACGATGACTAGCGTTGCCGGTGCTTTTTTCTTAAAGAGTCAGTTCTTGGCACCCATTCCCTACTTGACTCAGCCTAATCTTCAAGAATATTTGTCAAGAACTAAAAAAAATCCAGAAAAGGTTTAACCTCCCCGTCGGGGCCGGTCTCCCGCGTGACAGGCGGGGATACTGACCACTATACTAACGAGGAGACGTGAGGGCATGAAATGAACAGCTGCTGATGTCTGCACAGCATCCAGCGACCACCTAGATGGCCTAGGGGGTCTCATTTTCCCCCGTCAAACGGCTTGCCCGATCTAAGGCTAATTTCTTTCTTTTTATCGGCACCAGGCTTAAAACTCAGTTTAAGGCGATAGTTCCGGGCTATGTTTGACTCCAGAGTTGAATCTGTCATCCCGCATTTCCTCAGCAAATCAAGCTACCCATCTCAAGTCTCATGAGCTGAGGACGGCAAAGTCCCTGTGGGCTTAGGACAGTCAAAGAAACCCCTGGGCTGCATGCTAAGCCCCTTTTCGGCTTCACTTTCCGAATCCTGCCCTAGCTTGCGATTAGTTTTTTTCTCACTTCTTGCCCCCAACTCCCACCTTGCCTCATGGTCTCCCCTCCTCTGCGCACCTGACAGTTTGCCTGCCCTTCCACTGCCTGTCTCCAGACTTTCCAAGGAGAAAAGGCAAAGCACTAAAGCGGGCCGGGCAACGGGTCAAGTTCCGCTTTCGGCGACTAGCAGGGAGGTAGCGTGGCCGAGCGGTCTAAGGTGCTGGATTAAGGCTCCAGTCTCTTCGGAGGCGTGGGTTCAAATCCCACCGCTGCCACTTTTCCTGGCCTTGCATTTTAAAGAAGAACGTAACGTTGACCTCTTCCTTCATTAGTGCCAGCTCTGTCGCAATGAGCAAGCGGATGGTATGCCACACCCTGCAGGAAAAAGGTTTCGCTTCTGACGTCTTGCTTTTCTGGACATCCAGTCTCAAGTTTCCCATCTGGAACGGCGCTCCCTGCTGCTTTGTGAAGGCTTGCTGCAAGAGCCTTCGAAACCCAGGAGCTCTTGCGTTGAGCTGTGACGCGTCCTGGGAAGACCTCCCGTTGCAGCGGAATGAGCCCCACTTCCAGGGCGTGCTGGTAGCAAATTTCCCACAGCCCACAGGGAGCAAACGATCCCAGGTGTGATGTATCACCAGGAGAGGCTGAGATGAGAGTAAGGGTTCACGCGTGTGCCCGGACCGAGGTTAATGATGGGATTAGAGCTAGGGTTAGATGCAGGGAAAGAGTGAGAGTTATAATTAGGGATAAAGCTAACAGGTGATCATTACTCGTCATGTAACATGATACAAAGGGTCAGAAGAGGAACTGATTCAGGGTTACAATTTGGACTTCGCAGACAACAGGAGCACTAAATGGTGCTGAGGGGGACTCAATAAAGTGGACCGGCCGCCTAATGTAAGCAATTGTGCACAAATATTGTACGATGACTAGCGTTGCCGGTGCTTTTTTCTTAAAGAGTCAGTTCTTGGCACCCATTCCCTACTTGACTCAGCCTAATCTTCAAGAATATTTGTCAAGAACTAAAAAAAATCCAGAAAAGGTTTAACCTCCCCGTCGGGGAATTGAACCCCGGTCTCGGGATACTGACCACTATACTAACGAGGAGACGTGAGGGCATGAAATGAACAGCTGCTGATGTCTGCACAGCATCCAGCGACCACCTAGATGGCCTAGGGGGTCTCATTTTCCCCCGTCAAACGGCTTGCCCGATCTAAGGCTAATTTCTTTCTTTTTATCGGCACCAGGCTTAAAACTCAGTTTAAGGCGATAGTTCCGGGCTATGTTTGACTCCAGAGTTGAATCTGTCATCCCGCATTTCCTCAGCAAATCAAGCTACCCATCTCAAGTCTCATGAGCTGAGGACGGCAAAGTCCCTGTGGGCTTAGGACAGTCAAAGAAACCCCTGGGCTGCATGCTAAGCCCCTTTTCGGCTTCACTTTCCGAATCCTGCCCTAGCTTGCGATTAGTTTTTTTCTCACTTCTTGCCCCCATCTCCCACCTTGCCTCATGGTCTCCCCTCCTCTGCGCACCTGACAGTTTGCCTGCCCTTCCACTGCCTGTCTCCAGACTTTCCAAGGAGAAAAGGCAAAGCACTAAAGCGGGCCGGGCAACGGGTCAAGTTCCGCTTTCGGCGACTAGCAGGGAGGTAGCGTGGCCGAGCGGTCTAAGGCGCTGGATTAAGGCTCCAGTCTCTTCGGAGGCGTGGGTTCAAATCCCACCGCTGCCACTTTTCCTGGCCTTGCATTTTAAAGAAGAACGTAACGTTGACCTCTTCCTTCATTAGTGCCACCTCTGTCGCAATGAGCAAGCGGATGGTATGCCACACCCTGCAGGAAAAAGGTTTCGCTTCTGACGTCTTGCTTTTCTGGACATCCAGTCTCAAGTTTCCCATCTGGAACGGCGCTCCCTGCTGCTTTGTGAAGGCTTGCTGCAAGAGCCTTCGAAACCCAGGAGCTCTTGCGTTGAGCTGTGACGCGTCCTGGGAAGACCTCCCGTTGCAGCGGAATGAGCCCCACTTCCAGGGCGTGCTGGTAGCAAATTTCCCACAGCCCACAGGGAGCAAACGATCCCAGGTGTGATGTATCACCAGGAGAGGCTGAGATGAGAGTAAGGGTTCACGCGTGTGCCCGGACCGAGGTTAATGATGGGATTAGAGCTAGGGTTAGATGCAGGGAAAGAGTGAGAGTTATAATTAGGGATAAAGCTAACAGGTGATCAGTACTCGTCATGTAACATGATACAAAGGGTCAGAAGAGGAACTGATTCAGGGTTACAATTTGGACTTCGCAGACAACAGGAGCACTAAATGGTGCTGAGGGGGACTCAATAAAGTGGACCGGCCGCCTAATGTAAGCAATTGTGCACAAATATTGTACGATGACTAGCGTTGCCGGTGCTTTTTTCTTAAAGAGTCAGTTCTTGGCACCCATTCCCTACTTGACTCAGCCTAATCTTCAAGAATATTTGTCAAGAACTAAAAAAAATCCAGAAAAGGTTTAACCTCCCCGTCGGGGCCGGTCTCCCGCGTGACAGGCGGGGATACTGACCACTATACTAACGAGGAGACGTGAGGGCATGAAATGAACAGCTGCTGATGTCTGCACAGCATCCAGCGACCACCTAGATGGCCTAGGGGGTCTCATTTTCCCCCGTCAAACGGCTTGCCCGATCTAAGGCTAATTTCTTTCTTTTTATCGGCACCAGGCTTAAAACTCAGTTTAAGGCGATAGTTCCGGGCTATGTTTGACTCCAGAGTTGAATCTGTCATCCCGCATTTCCTCAGCAAATCAAGCTACCCATCTCAAGTCTCATGAGCTGAGGACGGCAAAGTCCCTGTGGGCTTAGGACAGTCAAAGAAACCCCTGGGCTGCATGCTAAGCCCCTTTTCGGCTTCACTTTCCGAATCCTGCCCTAGCTTGCGATTAGTTTTTTTCTCACTTCTTGCCCCCAACTCCCACCTTGCCTCATGGTCTCCCCTCCTCTGCGCACCTGACAGTTTGCCTGCCCTTCCACTGCCTGTCTCCAGACTTTCCAAGGAGAAAAGGCAAAGCACTAAAGCGGGCCGGGCAACGGGTCAAGTTCCGCTTTCGGCGACTAGCAGGGAGGTAGCGTGGCCGAGCGGTCTAAGGTGCTGGATTAAGGCTCCAGTCTCTTCGGAGGCGTGGGTTCAAATCCCACCGCTGCCACTTTTCCTGGCCTTGCATTTTAAAGAAGAACGTAACGTTGACCTCTTCCTTCATTAGTGCCAGCTCTGTCGCAATGAGCAAGCGGATGGTATGCCACACCCTGCAGGAAAAAGGTTTCGCTTCTGACGTCTTGCTTTTCTGGACATCCAGTCTCAAGTTTCCCATCTGGAACGGCGCTCCCTGCTGCTTTGTGAAGGCTTGCTGCAAGAGCCTTCGAAACCCAGGAGCTCTTGCGTTGAGCTGTGACGCGTCCTGGGAAGACCTCCCGTTGCAGCGGAATGAGCCCCACTTCCAGGGCGTGCTGGTAGCAAATTTCCCACAGCCCACAGGGAGCAAACGATCCCAGGTGTGATGTATCACCAGGAGAGGCTGAGATGAGAGTAAGGGTTCACGCGTGTGCCCGGACCGAGGTTAATGATGGGATTAGAGCTAGGGTTAGATGCAGGGAAAGAGTGAGAGTTATAATTAGGGATAAAGCTAACAGGTGATCATTACTCGTCATGTAACATGATACAAAGGGTCAGAAGAGGAACTGATTCAGGGTTACAATTTGGACTTCGCAGACAACAGGAGCACTAAATGGTGCTGAGGGGGACTCAATAAAGTGGACCGGCCGCCTAATGTAAGCAATTGTGCACAAATATTGTACGATGACTAGCGTTGCCGGTGCTTTTTTCTTAAAGAGTCAGTTCTTGGCACCCATTCCCTACTTGACTCAGCCTAATCTTCAAGAATATTTGTCAAGAACTAAAAAAAATCCAGAAAAGGTTTAACCTCCCCGTCGGGGAATTGAACCCCGGTCTCCCGCGTGACAGGCGGGGATACTGACCACTATACTAACGAGGAGACGTGAGGGCATGAAATGAACAGCTGCTGATGTCTGCACAGCATCCAGCGACCACCTAGATGGCCTAGGGGGTCTCATTTTCCCCCGTCAAACGGCTTGCCCGATCTAAGGCTAATTTCTTTCTTTTTATCGGCACCAGGCTTAAAACTCAGTTTAAGGCGATAGTTCCGGGCTATGTTTGACTCCAGAGTTGAATCTGTCATCCCGCATTTCCTCAGCAAATCAAGCTACCCATCTCAAGTCTCATGAGCTGAGGACGGCAAAGTCCCTGTGGGCTTAGGACAGTCAAAGAAACCCCTGGGCTGCATGCTAAGCCCCTTTTCGGCTTCACTTTCCGAATCCTGCCCTAGCTTGCGATTAGTTTTTTTCTCACTTCTTGCCCCCATCTCCCACCTTGCCTCATGGTCTCCCCTCCTCTGCGCACCTGACAGTTTGCCTGCCCTTCCACTGCCTGTCTCCAGACTTTCCAAGGAGAAAAGGCAAAGCACTAAAGCGGGCCGGGCAACGGGTCAAGTTCCGCTTTCGGCGACTAGCAGGGAGGTAGCGTGGCCGAGCGGTCTAAGGCGCTGGATTAAGGCTCCAGTCTCTTCGGAGGCGTGGGTTCAAATCCCACCGCTGCCACTTTTCCTGGCCTTGCATTTTAAAGAAGAACGTAACGTTGACCTCTTCCTTCATTAGTGCCACCTCTGTCGCAATGAGCAAGCGGATGGTATGCCACACCCTGCAGGAAAAAGGTTTCGCTTCTGACGTCTTGCTTTTCTGGACATCCAGTCTCAAGTTTCCCATCTGGAACGGCGCTCCCTGCTGCTTTGTGAAGGCTTGCTGCAAGAGCCTTCGAAACCCAGGAGCTCTTGCGTTGAGCTGTGACGCGTCCTGGGAAGACCTCCCGTTGCAGCGGAATGAGCCCCACTTCCAGGGCGTGCTGGTAGCAAATTTCCCACAGCCCACAGGGAGCAAACGATCCCAGGTGTGATGTATCACCAGGAGAGGCTGAGATGAGAGTAAGGGTTCACGCGTGTGCCCGGACCGAGGTTAATGATGGGATTAGAGCTAGGGTTAGATGCAGGGAAAGAGTGAGAGTTATAATTAGGGATAAAGCTAACAGGTGATCATTACTCGTCATGTAACATGATACAAAGGGTCAGAAGAGGAACTGATTCAGGGTTACAATTTGGACTTCGCAGACAACAGGAGCACTAAATGGTGCTGAGGGGGACTCAATAAAGTGGACCGGCCGCCTAATGTAAGCAATTGTGCACAAATATTGTACGATGACTAGCGTTGCCGGTGCTTTTTTCTTAAAGAGTCAGTTCTTGGCACCCATTCCCTACTTGACTCAGCCTAATCTTCAAGAATATTTGTCAAGAACTAAAAAAAATCCAGAAAAGGTTTAACCTCCCCGGTCTCCCGCGTGACAGGCGGGGATACTGACCACTATACTAACGAGGAGACGTGAGGGCATGAAATGAACAGCTGCTGATGTCTGCACAGCATCCAGCGACCACCTAGATGGCCTAGGGGGTCTCATTTTCCCCCGTCAAACGGCTTGCCCGATCTAAGGCTAATTTCTTTCTTTTTATCGGCACCAGGCTTAAAACTCAGTTTAAGGCGATAGTTCCGGGCTATGTTTGACTCCAGAGTTGAATCTGTCATCCCGCATTTCCTCAGCAAATCAAGCTACCCATCTCAAGTCTCATGAGCTGAGGACGGCAAAGTCCCTGTGGGCTTAGGACAGTCAAAGAAACCCCTGGGCTGCATGCTAAGCCCCTTTTCGGCTTCACTTTCCGAATCCTGCCCTAGCTTGCGATTAGTTTTTTTCTCACTTCTTGCCCCCAACTCCCACCTTGCCTCATGGTCTCCCCTCCTCTGCGCACCTGACAGTTTGCCTGCCCTTCCACTGCCTGTCTCCAGACTTTCCAAGGAGAAAAGGCAAAGCACTAAAGCGGGCCGGGCAACGGGTCAAGTTCCGCTTTCGGCGACTAGCAGGGAGGTAGCGTGGCCGAGCGGTCTAAGGTGCTGGGTTAAGGCTCCAGTCTCTTCGGAGGCGTGGGTTCAAATCCCACCGCTGCCACTTTTCCTGGCCTTGCATTTTAAAGAAGAACGTAACGTTGACCTCTTCCTTCATTAGTGCCAGCTCTGTCGCAATGAGCAAGCGGATGGTATGCCACACCCTGCAGGAAAAAGGTTTCGCTTCTGACGTCTTGCTTTTCTGGACATCCAGTCTCAAGTTTCCCATCTGGAACGGCGCTCCCTGCTGCTTTGTGAAGGCTTGCTGCAAGAGCCTTCGAAACCCAGGAGCTCTTGCGTTGAGCTGTGACGCGTCCTGGGAAGACCTCCCGTTGCAGCGGAATGAGCCCCACTTCCAGGGCGTGCTGGTAGCAAATTTCCCACAGCCCACAGGGAGCAAACGATCCCAGGTGTGTTGTATCACCAGGAGAGGCTGAGATGAGAGTAAGGGTTCACGCGTGTGCCCGGACCGAGGTTAATGATGGGATTAGAGCTAGGGTTAGATGCAGGGAAAGAGTGAGAGTTATAATTAGGGATAAAGCTAACAGGTGATCATTACTCGTCATGTAACATGATACAAAGGGTCAGAAGAGGAACTGATTCAGGGTTACAATTTGGACTTCGCAGACAACAGGAGCACTAAATGGTGCTGAGGGGGACTCAATAAAGTGGACCGGCCGCCTAATGTAAGCAATTGTGCACAAATATTGTACGATGACTAGCGTTGCCGGTGCTTTTTTCTTAAAGAGTCAGTTCTTGGCACCCATTCCCTACTTGACTCAGCCTAATCTTCAAGAATATTTGTCAAGAACTAAAAAAAATCCAGAAAAGGTTTAACCTCCCCGTCGGGGAATTGAACCCCACTGACCACTATACTAACGAGGAGACGTGAGGGCATGAAATGAACAGCTGCTGATGTCTGCACAGCATCCAGCGACCACCTAGATGGCCTAGGGGGTCTCATTTTCCCCCGTCAAACGGCTTGCCCGATCTAAGGCTAATTTCTTTCTTTTTATCGGCACCAGGCTTAAAACTCAGTTTAAGGCGATAGTTCCGGGCTATGTTTGACTCCAGAGTTGAATCTGTCATCCCGCATTTCCTCAGCAAATCAAGCTACCCATCTCAAGTCTCATGAGCTGAGGACGGCAAAGTCCCTGTGGGCTTAGGACAGTCAAAGAAACCCCTGGGCTGCATGCTAAGCCCCTTTTCGGCTTCACTTTCCGAATCCTGCCCTAGCTTGCGATTAGTTTTTTTCTCACTTCTTGCCCCCATCTCCCACCTTGCCTCATGGTCTCCCCTCCTCTGCGCACCTGACAGTTTGCCTGCCCTTCCACTGCCTGTCTCCAGACTTTCCAAGGAGAAAAGGCAAAGCACTAAAGCGGGCCGGGCAACGGGTCAAGTTCCGCTTTCGGCGACTAGCAGGGAGGTAGCGTGGCCGAGCGGTCTAAGGCGCTGGATTAAGGCTCCAGTCTCTTCGGAGGCGTGGGTTCAAATCCCACCGCTGCCACTTTTCCTGGCCTTGCATTTTAAAGAAGAACGTAACGTTGACCTCTTCCTTCATTAGTGCCACCTCTGTCGCAATGAGCAAGCGGATGGTATGCCACACCCTGCAGGAAAAAGGTTTCGCTTCTGACGTCTTGCTTTTCTGGACATCCAGTCTCAAGTTTCCCATCTGGAACGGCGCTCCCTGCTGCTTTGTGAAGGCTTGCTGCAAGAGCCTTCGAAACCCAGGAGCTCTTGCGTTGAGCTGTGACGCGTCCTGGGAAGACCTCCCGTTGCAGCGGAATGAGCCCCACTTCCAGGGCGTGCTGGTAGCAAATTTCCCACAGCCCACAGGGAGCAAACGATCCCAGGTGTGATGTATCACCAGGAGAGGCTGAGATGAGAGTAAGGGTTCACGCGTGTGCCCGGACCGAGGTTAATGATGGGATTAGAGCTAGGGTTAGATGCAGGGAAAGAGTGAGAGTTATAATTAGGGATAAAGCTAACAGGTGATCATTACTCGTCATGTAACATGATACAAAGGGTCAGAAGAGGAACTGATTCAGGGTTACAATTTGGACTTCGCAGACAACAGGAGCACTAAATGGTGCTGAGGGGGACTCAATAAAGTGGACCGGCCGCCTAATGTAAGCAATTGTGCACAAATATTGTACGATGACTAGCGTTGCCGGTGCTTTTTTCTTAAAGAGTCAGTTCTTGGCACCCATTCCCTACTTGACAGCCTAATCTTCAAGAATATTTGTCAAGAACTAAAAAAAATCCAGAAAAGGTTTAACCTCCCCGTCGGGGAATTGAACCCCGGTCTCCCGCGTGACAGGCGGGGATACTGACCACTATACTAACGAGGAGACGTGAGGGCATGAAATGAACAGCTGCTGATGTCTGCACAGCATCCAGCGACCACCTAGATGGCCTAGGGGGTCTCATTTTCCCCCGTCAAACGGCTTGCCCGATCTAAGGCTAATTTCTTTCTTTTTATCGGCACCAGGCTTAAAACTCAGTTTAAGGCGATAGTTCCGGGCTATGTTTGACTCCAGAGTTGAATCTGTCATCCCGCATTTCCTCAGCAAATCAAGCTACCCATCTCAAGTCTCATGAGCTGAGGACGGCAAAGTCCCTGTGGGCTTAGGACAGTCAAAGAAACCCCTGGGCTGCATGCTAAGCCCCTTTTCGGCTTCACTTTCCGAATCCTGCCCTAGCTTGCGATTAGTTTTTTTCTCACTTCTTGCCCCCATCTCCCACCTTGCCTCATGGTCTCCCCTCCTCTGCGCACCTGACAGTTTGCCTGCCCTTCCACTGCCTGTCTCCAGACTTTCCAAGGAGAAAAGGCAAAGCACTAAAGCGGGCCGGGCAACGGGTCAAGTTCCGCTTTCGGCGACTAGCAGGGAGGTAGCGTGGCCGAGCGGTCTAAGGCGCTGGATTAAGGCTCCAGTCTCTTCGGAGGCGTGGGTTCAAATCCCACCGCTGCCACTTTTCCTGGCCTTGCATTTTAAAGAAGAACGTAACGTTGACCTCTTCCTTCATTAGTGCCACCTCTGTCGCAATGAGCAAGCGGATGGTATGCCACACCCTGCAGGAAAAAGGTTTCGCTTCTGACGTCTTGCTTTTCTGGACATCCAGTCTCAAGTTTCCCATCTGGAACGGCGCTCCCTGCTGCTTTGTGAAGACTTGCTGCAAGAGCCTTCGAAACCCAGGAGCTCTTGCGTTGAGCTGTGACGCGTCCTGGGAAGACCTCCCGTTGCAGCGGAATGAGCCCCACTTCCAGGGCGTGCTGGTAGCAAATTTCCCACAGCCCACAGGGAGCAAACGATCCCAGGTGTGATGTATCACCAGGAGAGGCTGAGATGAGAGTAAGGGTTCACGCGTGTGCCCGGACCGAGGTTAATGATGGGATTAGAGCTAGGGTTAGATGCAGGGAAAGAGTGAGAGTTATAATTAGGGATAAAGCTAACAGGTGATCAGTACTCGTCATGTAACATGATACAAAGGGTCAGAAGAGGAACTGATTCAGGGTTACAATTTGGACTTCGCAGACAACAGGAGCACTAAATGGTGCTGAGGGGGACTCAATAAAGTGGACCGGCCGCCTAATGTAAGCAATTGTGCACAAATATTGTACGATGACTAGCGTTGCCGGTGCTTTTTTCTTAAAGAGTCAGTTCTTGGCACCCATTCCCTACTTGACTCAGCCTAATCTTCAAGAATATTTGTCAAGAACTAAAAAAAATCCAGAAAAGGTTTAACCTCCCCGTCGGGGCCGGTCTCCCGCGTGACAGGCGGGGATACTGACCACTATACTAACGAGGAGACGTGAGGGCATGAAATGAACAGCTGCTGATGTCTGCACAGCATCCAGCGACCACCTAGATGGCCTAGGGGGTCTCATTTTCCCCCGTCAAACGGCTTGCCCGATCTAAGGCTAATTTCTTTCTTTTTATCGGCACCAGGCTTAAAACTCAGTTTAAGGCGATAGTTCCGGGCTATGTTTGACTCCAGAGTTGAATCTGTCATCCCGCATTTCCTCAGCAAATCAAGCTACCCATCTCAAGTCTCATGAGCTGAGGACGGCAAAGTCCCTGTGGGCTTAGGACAGTCAAAGAAACCCCTGGGCTGCATGCTAAGCCCCTTTTCGGCTTCACTTTCCGAATCCTGCCCTAGCTTGCGATTAGTTTTTTTCTCACTTCTTGCCCCCAACTCCCACCTTGCCTCATGGTCTCCCCTCCTCTGCGCACCTGACAGTTTGCCTGCCCTTCCACTGCCTGTCTCCAGACTTTCCAAGGAGAAAAGGCAAAGCACTAAAGCGGGCCGGGCAACGGGTCAAGTTCCGCTTTCGGCGACTAGCAGGGAGGTAGCGTGGCCGAGCGGTCTAAGGTGCTGGATTAAGGCTCCAGTCTCTTCGGAGGCGTGGGTTCAAATCCCACCGCTGCCACTTTTCCTGGCCTTGCATTTTAAAGAAGAACGTAACGTTGACCTCTTCCTTCATTAGTGCCAGCTCTGTCGCAATGAGCAAGCGGATGGTATGCCACACCCTGCAGGAAAAAGGTTTCGCTTCTGACGTCTTGCTTTTCTGGACATCCAGTCTCAAGTTTCCCATCTGGAACGGCGCTCCCTGCTGCTTTGTGAAGGCTTGCTGCAAGAGCCTTCGAAACCCAGGAGCTCTTGCGTTGAGCTGTGACGCGTCCTGGGAAGACCTCCCGTTGCAGCGGAATGAGCCCCACTTCCAGGGCGTGCTGGTAGCAAATTTCCCACAGCCCACAGGGAGCAAACGATCCCAGGTGTGATGTATCACCAGGAGAGGCTGAGATGAGAGTAAGGGTTCACGCGTGTGCCCGGACCGAGGTTAATGATGGGATTAGAGCTAGGGTTAGATGCAGGGAAAGAGTGAGAGTTATAATTAGGGATAAAGCTAACAGGTGATCATTACTCGTCATGTAACATGATACAAAGGGTCAGAAGAGGAACTGATTCAGGGTTACAATTTGGACTTCGCAGACAACAGGAGCACTAAATGGTGCTGAGGGGGACTCAATAAAGTGGACCGGCCGCCTAATGTAAGCAATTGTGCACAAATATTGTACGATGACTAGCGTTGCCGGTGCTTTTTTCTTAAAGAGTCAGTTCTTGGCACCCATTCCCTACTTGACTCAGCCTAATCTTCAAGAATATTTGTCAAGAACTAAAAAAAATCCAGAAAAGGTTTAACCTCCCCGTCGGGGAATTGAACCCCGGTCTCGGGATACTGACCACTATACTAACGAGGAGACGTGAGGGCATGAAATGAACAGCTGCTGATGTCTGCACAGCATCCAGCGACCACCTAGATGGCCTAGGGGGTCTCATTTTCCCCCGTCAAACGGCTTGCCCGATCTAAGGCTAATTTCTTTCTTTTTATCGGCACCAGGCTTAAAACTCAGTTTAAGGCGATAGTTCCGGGCTATGTTTGACTCCAGAGTTGAATCTGTCATCCCGCATTTCCTCAGCAAATCAAGCTACCCATCTCAAGTCTCATGAGCTGAGGACGGCAAAGTCCCTGTGGGCTTAGGACAGTCAAAGAAACCCCTGGGCTGCATGCTAAGCCCCTTTTCGGCTTCACTTTCCGAATCCTGCCCTAGCTTGCGATTAGTTTTTTTCTCACTTCTTGCCCCCATCTCCCACCTTGCCTCATGGTCTCCCCTCCTCTGCGCACCTGACAGTTTGCCTGCCCTTCCACTGCCTGTCTCCAGACTTTCCAAGGAGAAAAGGCAAAGCACTAAAGCGGGCCGGGCAACGGGTCAAGTTCCGCTTTCGGCGACTAGCAGGGAGGTAGCGTGGCCGAGCGGTCTAAGGCGCTGGATTAAGGCTCCAGTCTCTTCGGAGGCGTGGGTTCAAATCCCACCGCTGCCACTTTTCCTGGCCTTGCATTTTAAAGAAGAACGTAACGTTGACCTCTTCCTTCATTAGTGCCACCTCTGTCGCAATGAGCAAGCGGATGGTATGCCACACCCTGCAGGAAAAAGGTTTCGCTTCTGACGTCTTGCTTTTCTGGACATCCAGTCTCAAGTTTCCCATCTGGAACGGCGCTCCCTGCTGCTTTGTGAAGGCTTGCTGCAAGAGCCTTCGAAACCCAGGAGCTCTTGCGTTGAGCTGTGACGCGTCCTGGGAAGACCTCCCGTTGCAGCGGAATGAGCCCCACTTCCAGGGCGTGCTGGTAGCAAATTTCCCACAGCCCACAGGGAGCAAACGATCCCAGGTGTGATGTATCACCAGGAGAGGCTGAGATGAGAGTAAGGGTTCACGCGTGTGCCCGGACCGAGGTTAATGATGGGATTAGAGCTAGGGTTAGATGCAGGGAAAGAGTGAGAGTTATAATTAGGGATAAAGCTAACAGGTGATCAGTACTCGTCATGTAACATGATACAAAGGGTCAGAAGAGGAACTGATTCAGGGTTACAATTTGGACTTCGCAGACAACAGGAGCACTAAATGGTGCTGAGGGGGACTCAATAAAGTGGACCGGCCGCCTAATGTAAGCAATTGTGCACAAATATTGTACGATGACTAGCGTTGCCGGTGCTTTTTTCTTAAAGAGTCAGTTCTTGGCACCCATTCCCTACTTGACTCAGCCTAATCTTCAAGAATATTTGTCAAGAACTAAAAAAAATCCAGAAAAGGTTTAACCTCCCCGTCGGGGCCGGTCTCCCGCGTGACAGGCGGGGATACTGACCACTATACTAACGAGGAGACGTGAGGGCATGAAATGAACAGCTGCTGATGTCTGCACAGCATCCAGCGACCACCTAGATGGCCTAGGGGGTCTCATTTTCCCCCGTCAAACGGCTTGCCCGATCTAAGGCTAATTTCTTTCTTTTTATCGGCACCAGGCTTAAAACTCAGTTTAAGGCGATAGTTCCGGGCTATGTTTGACTCCAGAGTTGAATCTGTCATCCCGCATTTCCTCAGCAAATCAAGCTACCCATCTCAAGTCTCATGAGCTGAGGACGGCAAAGTCCCTGTGGGCTTAGGACAGTCAAAGAAACCCCTGGGCTGCATGCTAAGCCCCTTTTCGGCTTCACTTTCCGAATCCTGCCCTAGCTTGCGATTAGTTTTTTTCTCACTTCTTGCCCCCAACTCCCACCTTGCCTCATGGTCTCCCCTCCTCTGCGCACCTGACAGTTTGCCTGCCCTTCCACTGCCTGTCTCCAGACTTTCCAAGGAGAAAAGGCAAAGCACTAAAGCGGGCCGGGCAACGGGTCAAGTTCCGCTTTCGGCGACTAGCAGGGAGGTAGCGTGGCCGAGCGGTCTAAGGTGCTGGATTAAGGCTCCAGTCTCTTCGGAGGCGTGGGTTCAAATCCCACCGCTGCCACTTTTCCTGGCCTTGCATTTTAAAGAAGAACGTAACGTTGACCTCTTCCTTCATTAGTGCCAGCTCTGTCGCAATGAGCAAGCGGATGGTATGCCACACCCTGCAGGAAAAAGGTTTCGCTTCTGACGTCTTGCTTTTCTGGACATCCAGTCTCAAGTTTCCCATCTGGAACGGCGCTCCCTGCTGCTTTGTGAAGGCTTGCTGCAAGAGCCTTCGAAACCCAGGAGCTCTTGCGTTGAGCTGTGACGCGTCCTGGGAAGACCTCCCGTTGCAGCGGAATGAGCCCCACTTCCAGGGCGTGCTGGTAGCAAATTTCCCACAGCCCACAGGGAGCAAACGATCCCAGGTGTGATGTATCACCAGGAGAGGCTGAGATGAGAGTAAGGGTTCACGCGTGTGCCCGGACCGAGGTTAATGATGGGATTAGAGCTAGGGTTAGATGCAGGGAAAGAGTGAGAGTTATAATTAGGGATAAAGCTAACAGGTGATCATTACTCGTCATGTAACATGATACAAAGGGTCAGAAGAGGAACTGATTCAGGGTTACAATTTGGACTTCGCAGACAACAGGAGCACTAAATGGTGCTGAGGGGGACTCAATAAAGTGGACCGGCCGCCTAATGTAAGCAATTGTGCACAAATATTGTACGATGACTAGCGTTGCCGGTGCTTTTTTCTTAAAGAGTCAGTTCTTGGCACCCATTCCCTACTTGACTCAGCCTAATCTTCAAGAATATTTGTCAAGAACTAAAAAAAATCCAGAAAAGGTTTAACCTCCCCGTCGGGGAATTGAACCCCGGTCTCCCGCGTGACAGGCGGGGATACTGACCACTATACTAACGAGGAGACGTGAGGGCATGAAATGAACAGCTGCTGATGTCTGCACAGCATCCAGCGACCACCTAGATGGCCTAGGGGGTCTCATTTTCCCCCGTCAAACGGCTTGCCCGATCTAAGGCTAATTTCTTTCTTTTTATCGGCACCAGGCTTAAAACTCAGTTTAAGGCGATAGTTCCGGGCTATGTTTGACTCCAGAGTTGAATCTGTCATCCCGCATTTCCTCAGCAAATCAAGCTACCCATCTCAAGTCTCATGAGCTGAGGACGGCAAAGTCCCTGTGGGCTTAGGACAGTCAAAGAAACCCCTGGGCTGCATGCTAAGCCCCTTTTCGGCTTCACTTTCCAAATCCTGCCCTAGCTTGCGATTAGTTTTTTTCTCACTTCTTGCCCCCATCTCCCACCTTGCCTCATGGTCTCCCCTCCTCTGCGCACCTGACAGTTTGCCTGCCCTTCCACTGCCTGTCTCCAGACTTTCCAAGGAGAAAAGGCAAAGCACTAAAGCGGGCCGGGCAACGGGTCAAGTTCCGCTTTCGGCGACTAGCAGGGAGGTAGCGTGGCCGAGCGGTCTAAGGCGCTGGATTAAGGCTCCAGTCTCTTCGGAGGCGTGGGTTCAAATCCCACCGCTGCCACTTTTCCTGGCCTTGCATTTTAAAGAAGAACGTAACGTTGACCTCTTCCTTCATTAGTGCCACCTCTGTCGCAATGAGCAAGCGGATGGTATGCCACACCCTGCAGGAAAAAGGTTTCGCTTCTGACGTCTTGCTTTTCTGGACATCCAGTCTCAAGTTTCCCATCTGGAACGGCGCTCCCTGCTGCTTTGTGAAGACTTGCTGCAAGAGCCTTCGAAACCCAGGAGCTCTTGCGTTGAGCTGTGACGCGTCCTGGGAAGACCTCCCGTTGCAGCGGAATGAGCCCCACTTCCAGGGCGTGCTGGTAGCAAATTTCCCACAGCCCACAGGGAGCAAACGATCCCAGGTGTGATGTATCACCAGGAGAGGCTGAGATGAGAGTAAGGGTTCACGCGTGTGCCCGGACCGAGGTTAATGATGGGATTAGAGCTAGGGTTAGATGCAGGGAAAGAGTGAGAGTTATAATTAGGGATAAAGCTAACAGGTGATCAGTACTCGTCATGTAACATGATACAAAGGGTCAGAAGAGGAACTGATTCAGGGTTACAATTTGGACTTCGCAGACAACAGGAGCACTAAATGGTGCTGAGGGGGACTCAACAAAGTGGACCGGCCGCCTAATGTAAGCAATTGTGCACAAATATTGTACGATGACTAGCGTTGCCGGTGCTTTTTTCTTAAAGAGTCAGTTCTTGGCACCCATTCCCTACTTGACTCAGCCTAATCTTCAAGAATATTTGTCAAGAACTAAAAAAAATCCAGAAAAGGTTTAACCTCCCCGTCGGGGCCGGTCTCCCGCGTGACAGGCGGGGATACTGACCACTATACTAACGAGGAGACGTGAGGGCATGAAATGAACAGCTGCTGATGTCTGCACAGCATCCAGCGACCACCTAGATGGCCTAGGGGGTCTCATTTTCCCCCGTCAAACGGCTTGCCCGATCTAAGGCTAATTTCTTTCTTTTTATCGGCACCAGGCTTAAAACTCAGTTTAAGGCGATAGTTCCGGGCTATGTTTGACTCCAGAGTTGAATCTGTCATCCCGCATTTCCTCAGCAAATCAAGCTACCCATCTCAAGTCTCATGAGCTGAGGACGGCAAAGTCCCTGTGGGCTTAGGACAGTCAAAGAAACCCCTGGGCTGCATGCTAAGCCCCTTTTCGGCTTCACTTTCCGAATCCTGCCCTAGCTTGCGATTAGTTTTTTTCTCACTTCTTGCCCCCAACTCCCACCTTGCCTCATGGTCTCCCCTCCTCTGCGCACCTGACAGTTTGCCTGCCCTTCCACTGCCTGTCTCCAGACTTTCCAAGGAGAAAAGGCAAAGCACTAAAGCGGGCCGGGCAACGGGTCAAGTTCCGCTTTCGGCGACTAGCAGGGAGGTAGCGTGGCCGAGCGGTCTAAGGTGCTGGATTAAGGCTCCAGTCTCTTCGGAGGCGTGGGTTCAAATCCCACCGCTGCCACTTTTCCTGGCCTTGCATTTTAAAGAAGAACGTAACGTTGACCTCTTCCTTCATTAGTGCCAGCTCTGTCGCAATGAGCAAGCGGATGGTATGCCACACCCTGCAGGAAAAAGGTTTCGCTTCTGACGTCTTGCTTTTCTGGACATCCAGTCTCAAGTTTCCCATCTGGAACGGCGCTCCCTGCTGCTTTGTGAAGGCTTGCTGCAAGAGCCTTCGAAACCCAGGAGCTCTTGCGTTGAGCTGTGACGCGTCCTGGGAAGACCTCCCGTTGCAGCGGAATGAGCCCCACTTCCAGGGCGTGCTGGTAGCAAATTTCCCACAGCCCACAGGGAGCAAACGATCCCAGGTGTGATGTATCACCAGGAGAGGCTGAGATGAGAGTAAGGGTTCACGCGTGTGCCCGGACCGAGGTTAATGATGGGATTAGAGCTAGGGTTAGATGCAGGGAAAGAGTGAGAGTTATAATTAGGGATAAAGCTAACAGGTGATCATTACTCGTCATGTAACATGATACAAAGGGTCAGAAGAGGAACTGATTCAGGGTTACAATTTGGACTTCGCAGACAACAGGAGCACTAAATGGTGCTGAGGGGGACTCAATAAAGTGGACCGGCCGCCTAATGTAAGCAATTGTGCACAAATATTGTACGATGACTAGCGTTGCCGGTGCTTTTTTCTTAAAGAGTCAGTTCTTGGCACCCATTCCCTACTTGACTCAGCCTAATCTTCAAGAATATTTGTCAAGAACTAAAAAAAATCCAGAAAAGGTTTAACCTCCCCGTCGGGGAATTGAGCCCCGGTCTCCCGCGTGACAGGCGGGGATACTGACCACTATACTAACGAGGAGACGTGAGGGCATGAAATGAACAGCTGCTGATGTCTGCACAGCATCCAGCGACCACCTAGATGGCCTAGGGGGTCTCATTTTCCCCCGTCAAACGGCTTGCCCGATCTAAGGCTAATTTCTTTCTTTTTATCGGCACCAGGCTTAAAACTCAGTTTAAGGCGATAGTTCCGGGCTATGTTTGACTCCAGAGTTGAATCTGTCATCCCGCATTTCCTCAGCAAATCAAGCTACCCATCTCAAGTCTCATGAGCTGAGGACGGCAAAGTCCCTGTGGGCTTAGGACAGTCAAAGAAACCCCTGGGCTGCATGCTAAGCCCCTTTTCGGCTTCACTTTCCGAATCCTGCCCTAGCTTGCGATTAGTTTTTTTCTCACTTCTTGCCCCCATCTCCCACCTTGCCTCATGGTCTCCCCTCCTCTGCGCACCTGACAGTTTGCCTGCCCTTCCACTGCCTGTCTCCAGACTTTCCAAGGAGAAAAGGCAAAGCACTAAAGCGGGCCGGGCAACGGGTCAAGTTCCGCTTTCGGCGACTAGCAGGGAGGTAGCGTGGCCGAGCGGTCTAAGGCGCTGGATTAAGGCTCCAGTCTCTTCGGAGGCGTGGGTTCAAATCCCACCGCTGCCACTTTTCCTGGCCTTGCATTTTAAAGAAGAACGTAACGTTGACCTCTTCCTTCATTAGTGCCACCTCTGTCGCAATGAGCAAGCGGATGGTATGCCACACCCTGCAGGAAAAAGGTTTCGCTTCTGACGTCTTGCTTTTCTGGACATCCAGTCTCAAGTTTCCCATCTGGAACGGCGCTCCCTGCTGCTTTGTGAAGGCTTGCTGCAAGAGCCTTCGAAACCCAGGAGCTCTTGCGTTGAGCTGTGACGCGTCCTGGGAAGACCTCCCGTTGCAGCGGAATGAGCCCCACTTCCAGGGCGTGCTGGTAGCAAATTTCCCACAGCCCACAGGGAGCAAACGATCCCAGGTGTGATGTATCACCAGGAGAGGCTGAGATGAGAGTAAGGGTTCACGCGTGTGCCCGGACCGAGGTTAATGATGGGATTAGAGCTAGGGTTAGATGCAGGGAAAGAGTGAGAGTTATAATTAGGGATAAAGCTAACAGGTGATCAGTACTCGTCATGTAACATGATACAAAGGGTCAGAAGAGGAACTGATTCAGGGTTACAATTTGGACTTCGCAGACAACAGGAGCACTAAATGGTGCTGAGGGGGACTCAATAAAGTGGACCGGCCGCCTAATGTAAGCAATTGTGCACAAATATTGTACGATGACTAGCGTTGCCGGTGCTTTTTTCTTAAAGAGTCAGTTCTTGGCACCCATTCCCTACTTGACTCAGCCTAATCTTCAAGAATATTTGTCAAGAACTAAAAAAAATCCAGAAAAGGTTTAACCTCCCCGGTCTCCCGCGTGACAGGCGGGGATACTGACCACTATACTAACGAGGAGACGTGAGGGCATGAAATGAACAGCTGCTGATGTCTGCACAGCATCCAGCGACCACCTAGATGGCCTAGGGGGTCTCATTTTCCCCCGTCAAACGGCTTGCCCGATCTAAGGCTAATTTCTTTCTTTTTATCGGCACCAGGCTTAAAACTCAGTTTAAGGCGATAGTTCCGGGCTATGTTTGACTCCAGAGTTGAATCTGTCATCCCGCATTTCCTCAGCAAATCAAGCTACCCATCTCAAGTCTCATGAGCTGAGGACGGCAAAGTCCCTGTGGGCTTAGGACAGTCAAAGAAACCCCTGGGCTGCATGCTAAGCCCCTTTTCGGCTTCACTTTCCGAATCCTGCCCTAGCTTGCGATTAGTTTTTTTCTCACTTCTTGCCCCCAACTCCCACCTTGCCTCATGGTCTCCCCTCCTCTGCGCACCTGACAGTTTGCCTGCCCTTCCACTGCCTGTCTCCAGACTTTCCAAGGAGAAAAGGCAAAGCACTAAAGCGGGCCGGGCAACGGGTCAAGTTCCGCTTTCGGCGACTAGCAGGGAGGTAGCGTGGCCGAGCGGTCTAAGGTGCTGGATTAAGGCTCCAGTCTCTTCGGAGGCGTGGGTTCAAATCCCACCGCTGCCACTTTTCCTGGCCTTGCATTTTAAAGAAGAACGTAACGTTGACCTCTTCCTTCATTAGTGCCAGCTCTGTCGCAATGAGCAAGCGGATGGTATGCCACACCCTGCAGGAAAAAGGTTTCGCTTCTGACGTCTTGCTTTTCTGGACATCCAGTCTCAAGTTTCCCATCTGGAACGGCGCTCCCTGCTGCTTTGTGAAGGCTTGCTGCAAGAGCCTTCGAAACCCAGGAGCTCTTGCGTTGAGCTGTGACGCGTCCTGGGAAGACCTCCCGTTGCAGCGGAATGAGCCCCACTTCCAGGGCGTGCTGGTAGCAAATTTCCCACAGCCCACAGGGAGCAAACGATCCCAGGTGTGATGTATCACCAGGAGAGGCTGAGATGAGAGTAAGGGTTCACGCGTGTGCCCGGACCGAGGTTAATGATGGGATTAGAGCTAGGGTTAGATGCAGGGAAAGAGTGAGAGTTATAATTAGGGATAAAGCTAACAGGTGATCATTACTCGTCATGTAACATGATACAAAGGGTCAGAAGAGGAACTGATTCAGGGTTACAATTTGGACTTCGCAGACAACAGGAGCACTAAATGGTGCTGAGGGGGACTCAATAAAGTGGACCGGCCGCCTAATGTAAGCAATTGTGCACAAATATTGTACGATGACTAGCGTTGCCGGTGCTTTTTTCTTAAAGAGTCAGTTCTTGGCACCCATTCCCTACTTGACTCAGCCTAATCTTCAAGAATATTTGTCAAGAACTAAAAAAAATCCAGAAAAGGTTTAACCTCCCCGTCGGGGAACCCGGTCTCCCGCGTGACAGGCGGGGATACTGACCACTATACTAACGAGGAGACGTGAGGGCATGAAATGAACAGCTGCTGATGTCTGCACAGCATCCAGCGACCACCTAGATGGCCTAGGGGGTCTCATTTTCCCCCGTCAAACGGCTTGCCCGATCTAAGGCTAATTTCTTTCTTTTTATCGGCACCAGGCTTAAAACTCAGTTTAAGGCGATAGTTCCGGGCTATGTTTGACTCCAGAGTTGAATCTGTCATCCCGCATTTCCTCAGCAAATCAAGCTACCCATCTCAAGTCTCATGAGCTGAGGACGGCAAAGTCCCTGTGGGCTTAGGACAGTCAAAGAAACCCCTGGGCTGCATGCTAAGCCCCTTTTCGGCTTCACTTTCCGAATCCTGCCCTAGCTTGCGATTAGTTTTTTTCTCACTTCTTGCCCCCATCTCCCACCTTGCCTCATGGTCTCCCCTCCTCTGCGCACCTGACAGTTTGCCTGCCCTTCCACTGCCTGTCTCCAGACTTTCCAAGGAGAAAAGGCAAAGCACTAAAGCGGGCCGGGCAACGGGTCAAGTTCCGCTTTCGGCAACTAGCAGGGAGGTAGCGTGGCCGAGCGGTCTAAGGCGCTGGATTAAGGCTCCAGTCTCTTCGGAGGCGTGGGTTCAAATCCCACCGCTGCCACTTTTCCTGGCCTTGCATTTTAAAGAAGAACGTAACGTTGACCTCTTCCTTCATTAGTGCCACCTCTGTCGCAATGAGCAAGCGGATGGTATGCCACACCCTGCAGGAAAAAGGTTTCGCTTCTGACGTCTTGCTTTTCTGGACATCCAGTCTCAAGTTTCCCATCTGGAACGGCGCTCCCTGCTGCTTTGTGAAGACTTGCTGCAAGAGCCTTCGAAACCCAGGAGCTCTTGCGTTGAGCTGTGACGCGTCCTGGGAAGACCTCCCGTTGCAGCGGAATGAGCCCCACTTCCAGGGCGTGCTGGTAGCAAATTTCCCACAGCCCACAGGGAGCAAACGATCCCAGGTGTGATGTATCACCAGGAGAGGCTGAGATGAGAGTAAGGGTTCACGCGTGTGCCCGGACCGAGGTTAATGATGGGATTAGAGCTAGGGTTAGATGCAGGGAAAGAGTGAGAGTTATAATTAGGGATAAAGCTAACAGGTGATCAGTACTCGTCATGTAACATGATACAAAGGGTCAGAAGAGGAACTGATTCAGGGTTACAATTTGGACTTCGCAGACAACAGGAGCACTAAATGGTGCTGAGGGGGACTCAATAAAGTGGACCGGCCGCCTAATGTAAGCAATTGTGCACAAATATTGTACGATGACTAGCGTTGCCGGTGCTTTTTTCTTAAAGAGTCAGTTCTTGGCACCCATTCCCTACTTGACTCAGCCTAATCTTCAAGAATATTTGTCAAGAACTAAAAAAAATCCAGAAAAGGTTTAACCTCCCCGTCGGGGCCGGTCTCCCGCGTGACAGGCGGGGATACTGACCACTATACTAACGAGGAGACGTGAGGGCATGAAATGAACAGCTGCTGATGTCTGCACAGCATCCAGCGACCACCTAGATGGCCTAGGGGGTCTCATTTTCCCCCGTCAAACGGCTTGCCCGATCTAAGGCTAATTTCTTTCTTTTTATCGGCACCAGGCTTAAAACTCAGTTTAAGGCGATAGTTCCGGGCTATGTTTGACTCCAGAGTTGAATCTGTCATCCCGCATTTCCTCAGCAAATCAAGCTACCCATCTCAAGTCTCATGAGCTGAGGACGGCAAAGTCCCTGTGGGCTTAGGACAGTCAAAGAAACCCCTGGGCTGCATGCTAAGCCCCTTTTCGGCTTCACTTTCCGAATCCTGCCCTAGCTTGCGATTAGTTTTTTTCTCACTTCTTGCCCCCAACTCCCACCTTGCCTCATGGTCTCCCCTCCTCTGCGCACCTGACAGTTTGCCTGCCCTTCCACTGCCTGTCTCCAGACTTTCCAAGGAGAAAAGGCAAAGCACTAAAGCGGGCCGGGCAACGGGTCAAGTTCCGCTTTCGGCGACTAGCAGGGAGGTAGCGTGGCCGAGCGGTCTAAGGTGCTGGATTAAGGCTCCAGTCTCTTCGGAGGCGTGGGTTCAAATCCCACCGCTGCCACTTTTCCTGGCCTTGCATTTTAAAGAAGAACGTAACGTTGACCTCTTCCTTCATTAGTGCCAGCTCTGTCGCAATGAGCAAGCGGATGGTATGCCACACCCTGCAGGAAAAAGGTTTCGCTTCTGACGTCTTGCTTTTCTGGACATCCAGTCTCAAGTTTCCCATCTGGAACGGCGCTCCCTGCTGCTTTGTGAAGGCTTGCTGCAAGAGCCTTCGAAACCCAGGAGCTCTTGCGTTGAGCTGTGACGCGTCCTGGGAAGACCTCCCGTTGCAGCGGAATGAGCCCCACTTCCAGGGCGTGCTGGTAGCAAATTTCCCACAGCCCACAGGGAGCAAACGATCCCAGGTGTGATGTATCACCAGGAGAGGCTGAGATGAGAGTAAGGGTTCACGCGTGTGCCCGGACCGAGGTTAATGATGGGATTAGAGCTAGGGTTAGATGCAGGGAAAGAGTGAGAGTTATAATTAGGGATAAAGCTAACAGGTGATCATTACTCGTCATGTAACATGATACAAAGGGTCAGAAGAGGAACTGATTCAGGGTTACAATTTGGACTTCGCAGACAACAGGAGCACTAAATGGTGCTGAGGGGGACTCAATAAAGTGGACCGGCCGCCTAATGTAAGCAATTGTGCACAAATATTGTACGATGACTAGCGTTGCCGGTGCTTTTTTCTTAAAGAGTCAGTTCTTGGCACCCATTCCCTACTTGACTCAGCCTAATCTTCAAGAATATTTGTCAAGAACTAAAAAAAATCCAGAAAAGGTTTAACCTCCCCGGTCTCCCGCGTGACAGGCGGGGATACTGACCACTATACTAACGAGGAGACGTGAGGGCATGAAATGAACAGCTGCTGATGTCTGCACAGCATCCAGCGACCACCTAGATGGCCTAGGGGGTCTCATTTTCCCCCGTCAAACGGCTTGCCCGATCTAAGGCTAATTTCTTTCTTTTTATCGGCACCAGGCTTAAAACTCAGTTTAAGGCGATAGTTCCGGGCTATGTTTGACTCCAGAGTTGAATCTGTCATCCCGCATTTCCTCAGCAAATCAAGCTACCCATCTCAAGTCTCATGAGCTGAGGACGGCAAAGTCCCTGTGGGCTTAGGACAGTCAAAGAAACCCCTGGGCTGCATGCTAAGCCCCTTTTCGGCTTCACTTTCCGAATCCTGCCCTAGCTTGCGATTAGTTTTTTTCTCACTTCTTGCCCCCAACTCCCACCTTGCCTCATGGTCTCCCCTCCTCTGCGCACCTGACAGTTTGCCTGCCCTTCCACTGCCTGTCTCCAGACTTTCCAAGGAGAAAAGGCAAAGCACTAAAGCGGGCCGGGCAACGGGTCAAGTTCCGCTTTCGGCGACTAGCAGGGAGGTAGCGTGGCCGAGCGGTCTAAGGTGCTGGATTAAGGCTCCAGTCTCTTCGGAGGCGTGGGTTCAAATCCCACCGCTGCCACTTTTCCTGGCCTTGCATTTTAAAGAAGAACGTAACGTTGACCTCTTCCTTCATTAGTGCCAGCTCTGTCGCAATGAGCAAGCGGATGGTATGCCACACCCTGCAGGAAAAAGGTTTCGCTTCTGACGTCTTGCTTTTCTGGACATCCAGTCTCAAGTTTCCCATCTGGAACGGCGCTCCCTGCTGCTTTGTGAAGGCTTGCTGCAAGAGCCTTCGAAACCCAGGAGCTCTTGCGTTGAGCTGTGACGCGTCCTGGGAAGACCTCCCGTTGCAGCGGAATGAGCCCCACTTCCAGGGCGTGCTGGTAGCAAATTTCCCACAGCCCACAGGGAGCAAACGATCCCAGGTGTGATGTATCACCAGGAGAGGCTGAGATGAGAGTAAGGGTTCACGCGTGTGCCCGGACCGAGGTTAATGATGGGATTAGAGCTAGGGTTAGATGCAGGGAAAGAGTGAGAGTTATAATTAGGGATAAAGCTAACAGGTGATCATTACTCGTCATGTAACATGATACAAAGGGTCAGAAGAGGAACTGATTCAGGGTTACAATTTGGACTTCGCAGACAACAGGAGCACTAAATGGTGCTGAGGGGGACTCAATAAAGTGGACCGGCCGCCTAATGTAAGCAATTGTGCACAAATATTGTACGATGACTAGCGTTGCCGGTGCTTTTTTCTTAAAGAGTCAGTTCTTGGCACCCATTCCCTACTTGACTCAGCCTAATCTTCAAGAATATTTGTCAAGAACTAAAAAAAATCCAGAAAAGGTTTAACCTCCCCGTCGGGGAATTGAACCCCGGTCTCCCGCGTGACAGGCGGGGATACTGACCACTATACTAACGAGGAGACGTGAGGGCATGAAATGAACAGCTGCTGATGTCTGCACAGCATCCAGCGACCACCTAGATGGCCTAGGGGGTCTCATTTTCCCCCGTCAAACGGCTTGCCCGATCTAAGGCTAATTTCTTTCTTTTTATCGGCACCAGGCTTAAAACTCAGTTTAAGGCGATAGTTCCGGGCTATGTTTGACTCCAGAGTTGAATCTGTCATCCCGCATTTCCTCAGCAAATCAAGCTACCCATCTCAAGTCTCATGAGCTGAGGACGGCAAAGTCCCTGTGGGCTTAGGACAGTCAAAGAAACCCCTGGGCTGCATGCTAAGCCCCTTTTCGGCTTCACTTTCCGAATCCTGCCCTAGCTTGCGATTAGTTTTTTTCTCACTTCTTGCCCCCATCTCCCACCTTGCCTCATGGTCTCCCCTCCTCTGCGCACCTGACAGTTTGCCTGCCCTTCCACTGCCTGTCTCCAGACTTTCCAAGGAGAAAAGGCAAAGCACTAAAGCGGGCCGGGCAACGGGTCAAGTTCCGCTTTCGGCGACTAGCAGGGAGGTAGCGTGGCCGAGCGGTCTAAGGCGCTGGATTAAGGCTCCAGTCTCTTCGGAGGCGTGGGTTCAAATCCCACCGCTGCCACTTTTCCTGGCCTTGCATTTTAAAGAAGAACGTAACGTTGACCTCTTCCTTCATTAGTGCCACCTCTGTCGCAATGAGCAAGCGGATGGTATGCCACACCCTGCAGGAAAAAGGTTTCGCTTCTGACGTCTTGCTTTTCTGGACATCCAGTCTCAAGTTTCCCATCTGGAACGGCGCTCCCTGCTGCTTTGTGAAGGCTTGCTGCAAGAGCCTTCGAAACCCAGGAGCTCTTGCGTTGAGCTGTGACGCGTCCTGGGAAGACCTCCCGTTGCAGCGGAATGAGCCCCACTTCCAGGGCGTGCTGGTAGCAAATTTCCCACAGCCCACAGGGAGCAAACGATCCCAGGTGTGATGTATCACCAGGAGAGGCTGAGATGAGAGTAAGGGTTCACGCGTGTGCCCGGACCGAGGTTAATGATGGGATTAGAGCTAGGGTTAGATGCAGGGAAAGAGTGAGAGTTATAATTAGGGATAAAGCTAACAGGTGATCATTACTCGTCATGTAACATGATACAAAGGGTCAGAAGAGGAACTGATTCAGGGTTACAATTTGGACTTCGCAGACAACAGGAGCACTAAATGGTGCTGAGGGGGACTCAATAAAGTGGACCGGCCGCCTAATGTAAGCAATTGTGCACAAATATTGTACGATGACTAGCGTTGCCGGTGCTTTTTTCTTAAAGAGTCAGTTCTTGGCACCCATTCCCTACTTGACTCAGCCTAATCTTCAAGAATATTTGTCAAGAACTAAAAAAAATCCAGAAAAGGTTTAACCTCCCCGGTCTCCCGCGTGACAGGCGGGGATACTGACCACTATACTAACGAGGAGACGTGAGGGCATGAAATGAACAGCTGCTGATGTCTGCACAGCATCCAGCGACCACCTAGATGGCCTAGGGGGTCTCATTTTCCCCCGTCAAACGGCTTGCCCGATCTAAGGCTAATTTCTTTCTTTTTATCGGCACCAGGCTTAAAACTCAGTTTAAGGCGATAGTTCCGGGCTATGTTTGACTCCAGAGTTGAATCTGTCATCCCGCATTTCCTCAGCAAATCAAGCTACCCATCTCAAGTCTCATGAGCTGAGGACGGCAAAGTCCCTGTGGGCTTAGGACAGTCAAAGAAACCCCTGGGCTGCATGCTAAGCCCCTTTTCGGCTTCACTTTCCGAATCCTGCCCTAGCTTGCGATTAGTTTTTTTCTCACTTCTTGCCCCCAACTCCCACCTTGCCTCATGGTCTCCCCTCCTCTGCGCACCTGACAGTTTGCCTGCCCTTCCACTGCCTGTCTCCAGACTTTCCAAGGAGAAAAGGCAAAGCACTAAAGCGGGCCGGGCAACGGGTCAAGTTCCGCTTTCGGCGACTAGCAGGGAGGTAGCGTGGCCGAGCGGTCTAAGGTGCTGGATTAAGGCTCCAGTCTCTTCGGAGGCGTGGGTTCAAATCCCACCGCTGCCACTTTTCCTGGCCTTGCATTTTAAAGAAGAACGTAACGTTGACCTCTTCCTTCATTAGTGCCAGCTCTGTCGCAATGAGCAAGCGGATGGTATGCCACACCCTGCAGGAAAAAGGTTTCGCTTCTGACGTCTTGCTTTTCTGGACATCCAGTCTCAAGTTTCCCATCTGGAACGGCGCTCCCTGCTGCTTTGTGAAGGCTTGCTGCAAGAGCCTTCGAAACCCAGGAGCTCTTGCGTTGAGCTGTGACGCGTCCTGGGAAGACCTCCCGTTGCAGCGGAATGAGCCCCACTTCCAGGGCGTGCTGGTAGCAAATTTCCCACAGCCCACAGGGAGCAAACGATCCCAGGTGTGATGTATCACCAGGAGAGGCTGAGATGAGAGTAAGGGTTCACGCGTGTGCCCGGACCGAGGTTAATGATGGGATTAGAGCTAGGGTTAGATGCAGGGAAAGAGTGAGAGTTATAATTAGGGATAAAGCTAACAGGTGATCATTACTCGTCATGTAACATGATACAAAGGGTCAGAAGAGGAACTGATTCAGGGTTACAATTTGGACTTCGCAGACAACAGGAGCACTAAATGGTGCTGAGGGGGACTCAATAAAGTGGACCGGCCGCCTAATGTAAGCAATTGTGCACAAATATTGTACGATGACTAGCGTTGCCGGTGCTTTTTTCTTAAAGAGTCAGTTCTTGGCACCCATTCCCTACTTGACTCAGCCTAATCTTCAAGAATATTTGTCAAGAACTAAAAAAAATCCAGAAAAGGTTTAACCTCCCCGTCGGGGAATTGAACCCCGGTCTCCCGCGTGACAGGCGGGGATACTGACCACTATACTAACGAGGAGACGTGAGGGCATGAAATGAACAGCTGCTGATGTCTGCACAGCATCCAGCGACCACCTAGATGGCCTAGGGGGTCTCATTTTCCCCCGTCAAACGGCTTGCCCGATCTAAGGCTAATTTCTTTCTTTTTATCGGCACCAGGCTTAAAACTCAGTTTAAGGCGATAGTTCCGGGCTATGTTTGACTCCAGAGTTGAATCTGTCATCCCGCATTTCCTCAGCAAATCAAGCTACCCATCTCAAGTCTCATGAGCTGAGGACGGCAAAGTCCCTGTGGGCTTAGGACAGTCAAAGAAACCCCTGGGCTGCATGCTAAGCCCCTTTTCGGCTTCACTTTCCGAATCCTGCCCTAGCTTGCGATTAGTTTTTTTCTCACTTCTTGCCCCCATCTCCCACCTTGCCTCATGGTCTCCCCTCCTCTGCGCACCTGACAGTTTGCCTGCCCTTCCACTGCCTGTCTCCAGACTTTCCAAGGAGAAAAGGCAAAGCACTAAAGCGGGCCGGGCAACGGGTCAAGTTCCGCTTTCGGCGACTAGCAGGGAGGTAGCGTGGCCGAGCGGTCTAAGGTGCTGGATTAAGGCTCCAGTCTCTTCGGAGGCGTGGGTTCAAATCCCACCGCTGCCACTTTTCCTGGCCTTGCATTTTAAAGAAGAACGTAACGTTGACCTCTTCCTTCATTAGTGCCACCTCTGTCGCAATGAGCAAGCGGATGGTATGCCACACCCTGCAGGAAAAAGGTTTCGCTTCTGACGTCTTGCTTTTCTGGACATCCAGTCTCAAGTTTCCCATCTGGAACGGCGCTCCCTGCTGCTTTGTGAAGGCTTGCTGCAAGAGCCTTCGAAACCCAGGAGCTCTTGCGTTGAGCTGTGACGCGTCCTGGGAAGACCTCCCGTTGCAGCGGAATGAGCCCCACTTCCAGGGCGTGCTGGTAGCAAATTTCCCACAGCCCACAGGGAGCAAACGATCCCAGGTGTGATGTATCACCAGGAGAGGCTGAGATGAGAGTAAGGGTTCACGCGTGTGCCCGGACCGAGGTTAATGATGGGATTAGAGCTAGGGTTAGATGCAGGGAAAGAGTGAGAGTTATAATTAGGGATAAAGCTAACAGGTGATCATTACTCGTCATGTAACATGATACAAAGGGTCAGAAGAGGAACTGATTCAGGGTTACAATTTGGACTTCGCAGACAACAGGAGCACTAAATGGTGCTGAGGGGGACTCAATAAAGTGGACCGGCCGCCTAATGTAAGCAATTGTGCACAAATATTGTACGATGACTAGCGTTGCCGGTGCTTTTTTCTTAAAGAGTCAGTTCTTGGCACCCATTCCCTACTTGACTCAGCCTAATCTTCAAGAATATTTGTCAAGAACTAAAAAAAATCCAGAAAAGGTTTAACCTCCCCGAACCCCGGTCTCCCGCGTGACAGGCGGGGATACTGACCACTATACTAACGAGGAGACGTGAGGGCATGAAATGAACAGCTGCTGATGTCTGCACAGCATCAAGCGACCACCTAGATGGCCTAGGGGGTCTCATTTTCCCCCGTCAAACGGCTTGCCCGATCTAAGGCTAATTTCTTTCTTTTTATCGGCACCAGGCTTAAAACTCAGTTTAAGGCGATAGTTCCGGGCTATGTTTGACTCCAGAGTTGAATCTGTCATCCCGCATTTCCTCAGCAAATCAAGCTACCCATCTCAAGTCTCATGAGCTGAGGACGGCAAAGTCCCTGTGGGCTTAGGACAGTCAAAGAAACCCCTGGGCTGCATGCTAAGCCCCTTTTCGGCTTCACTTTCCGAATCCTGCCCTAGCTTGCGATTAGTTTTTTCCTCACTTCTTGCCCCCATCTCCCACCTTGCCTCATGGTCTCCCCTCCTCTGCGCACCTGACAGTTTGCCTGCCCTTCCACTGCCTGTCTCCAGACTTTCCAAGGAGAAAAGGCAAAGCACTAAAGCGGGCCGGGCAACGGGTCAAGTTCCGCTTTCGGCGACTAGCAGGGAGGTAGCGTGGCCGAGCGGTCTAAGGCGCTGGATTAAGGCTCCAGTCTCTTCGGAGGCGTGGGTTCAAATCCCACCGCTGCCACTTTTCCTGGCCTTGCATTTTAAAGAAGAACGTAACGTTGACCTCTTCCTTCATTAGTGCCACCTCTGTCGCAATGAGCAAGCGGATGGTATGCCACACCCTGCAGGAAAAAGGTTTCGCTTCTGACGTCTTGCTTTTCTGGACATCCAGTCTCAAGTTTCCCATCTGGAACGGCGCTCACTGCTGCTTTGTGAAGACTTGCTGCAAGAGCCTTCGAAACCCAGGAGCTCTTGCGTTGAGCTGTGACGCGTCCTGGGAAGACCTCCCGTTGCAGCGGAATGAGCCCCACTTCCAGGGCGTGCTGGTAGCAAATTTCCCACAGCCCACAGGGAGCAAACGATCCCAGGTGTGATGTATCACCAGGAGAGGCTGAGATGAGAGTAAGGGTTCACGCGTGTGCCCGGACCGAGGTTAATGATGGGATTAGAGCTAGGGTTAGATGCAGGGAAAGAGTGAGAGTTATAATTAGGGATAAAGCTAACAGGTGATCATTACTCGTCATGTAACATGATACAAAGGGTCAGAAGAGGAACTGATTCAGGGTTACAATTTGGACTTCGCAGACAACAGGAGCACTAAATGGTGCTGAGGGGGACTCAATAAAGTGGACCGGCCGCCTAATGTAAGCAATTGTGCACAAATATTGTACGATGACTAGCGTTGCCGGTGCTTTTTTCTTAAAGAGTCAGTTCTTGGCACCCATTCCCTACTTGACTCAGCCTAATCTTCAAGAATATTTGTCAAGAACTAAAAAAAATCCAGAAAAGGTTTAACCTCCCCGTCGGGGAACCCCGGTCTCCCGCGTGACAGGCGGGGATACTGACCACTATACTAACGAGGAGACGTGAGGGCATGAAATGAACAGCTGCTGATGTCTGCACAGCATCCAGCGACCACCTAGATGGCCTAGGGGGTCTCATTTTCCCCCGTCAAACGGCTTGCCCGATCTAAGGCTAATTTCTTTCTTTTTATCGGCACCAGGCTTAAAACTCAGTTTAAGGCGATAGTTCCGGGCTATGTTTGACTCCAGAGTTGAATCTGTCATCCCGCATTTCCTCAGCAAATCAAGCTACCCATCTCAAGTCTCATGAGCTGAGGACGGCAAAGTCCCTGTGGGCTTAGGACAGTCAAAGAAACCCCTGGGCTGCATGCTAAGCCCCTTTTCGGCTTCACTTTCCGAATCCTGCCCTAGCTTGCGATTAGTTTTTTTCTCACTTCTTGCCCCCATCTCCCACCTTGCCTCATGGTCTCCCCTCCTCTGCGCACCTGACAGTTTGCCTGCCCTTCCACTGCCTGTCTCCAGACTTTCCAAGGAGAAAAGGCAAAGCACTAAAGCGGGCCGGGCAACGGGTCAAGTTCCGCTTTCGGCGACTAGCAGGGAGGTAGCGTGGCCGAGCGGTCTAAGGCGCTGGATTAAGGCTCCAGTCTCTTCGGAGGTGTGGGTTCAAATCCCACCGCTGCCACTTTTCCTGGCCTTGCATTTTAAAGAAGAACGTAACGTTGACCTCTTCCTTCATTAGTGCCAGCTCTGTCGCAATGAGCAAGCGGATGGTATGCCACACCCTGCAGGAAAAAGGTTTCGCTTCTGACGTCTTGCTTTTCTGGACATCCAGTCTCAAGTTTCCCATCTGGAACGGCGCTCCCTGCTGCTTTGTGAAGGCTTGCTGCAGGAGCCTTCGAAACCCAGGAGCTCTTGCGTTGAGCTGTGACGCGTCCTGGGAAGACCTCCCGTTGCAGCGGAATGAGCCCCACTTCCAGGGCGTGCTGGTAGCAAATTTCCCACAGCCCACAGGGAGCAAACGATCCCAGGTGTGATGTATCACCAGGAGAGGCTGAGATGAGAGTAAGGGTTCACGCGTGTGCCCGGACCGAGGTTAATGATGGGATTAGAGCTAGGGTTAGATGCAGGGAAAGAGTGAGAGTTATAATTAGGGATAAAGCTAACAGGTGATCATTACTCGTCATGTAACATGATACAAAGGGTCAGAAGAGGAACTGATTCAGGGTTACAATTTGGACTTCGCAGACAACAGGAGCACTAAATGGTGCTGAGGGGGACTCAATAAAGTGGACCGGCCGCCTAATGTAAGCAATTGTGCACAAATATTGTACGATGACTAGCGTTGCCGGTGCTTTTTTCTTAAAGAGTCAGTTCTTGGCACCCATTCCCTACTTGACTCAGCCTAATCTTCAAGAATATTTGTCAAGAACTAAAAAAAATCCAGAAAAGGTTTAACCTCCCCGTCGGGGAATTGAACCCCGGTCTCCCGCGTGACAGGCGGGGATACTGACCACTATACTAACGAGGAGACGTGAGGGCATGAAATGAACAGCTGCTGATGTCTGCACAGCATCCAGCGACCACCTAGATGGCCTAGGGGGTCTCATTTTCCCCCGTCAAACGGCTTGCCCGATCTAAGGCTAATTTCTTTCTTTTTATCGGCACCAGGCTTAAAACTCAGTTTAAGGCGATAGTTCCGGGCTATGTTTGACTCCAGAGTTGAATCTGTCATCCCGCATTTCCTCAGCAAATCAAGCTACCCATCTCAAGTCTCATGAGCTGAGGACGGCAAAGTCCCTGTGGGCTTAGGACAGTCAAAGAAACCCCTGGGCTGCATGCTAAGCCCCTTTTCGGCTTCACTTTCCGAATCCTGCCCTAGCTTGCGATTAGTTTTTTTCTCACTTCTTGCCCCCATCTCCCACCTTGCCTCATGGTCTCCCCTCCTCTGCGCACCTGACAGTTTGCCTGCCCTTCCACTGCCTGTCTCCAGACTTTCCAAGGAGAAAAGGCAAAGCACTAAAGCGGGCCGGGCAACGGGTCAAGTTCCGCTTTCGGCGACTAGCAGGGAGGTAGCGTGGCCGAGCGGTCTAAGGCGCTGGATTAAGGCTCCAGTCTCTTCGGAGGCGTGGGTTCAAATCCCACCGCTGCCACTTTTCCTGGCCTTGCATTTTAAAGAAGAACGTAACGTTGACCTCTTCCTTCATTAGTGCCACCTCTGTCGCAATGAGCAAGCGGATGGTATGCCACACCCTGCAGGAAAAAGGTTTCGCTTCTGACGTCTTGCTTTTCTGGACATCCAGTCTCAAGTTTCCCATCTGGAACGGCGCTCCCTGCTGCTTTGTGAAGGCTTGCTGCAAGAGCCTTCGAAACCCAGGAGCTCTTGCGTTGAGCTGTGACGCGTCCTGGGAAGACCTCCCGTTGCAGCGGAATGAGCCCCACTTCCAGGGCGTGCTGGTAGCAAATTTCCCACAGCCCACAGGGAGCAAACGATCCCAGGTGTGATGTATCACCAGGAGAGGCTGAGATGAGAGTAAGGGTTCACGCGTGTGCCCGGACCGAGGTTAATGATGGGATTAGAGCTAGGGTTAGATGCAGGGAAAGAGTGAGAGTTATAATTAGGGATAAAGCTAACAGGTGATCATTACTCGTCATGTAACATGATACAAAGGGTCAGAAGAGGAACTGATTCAGGGTTACAATTTGGACTTCGCAGACAACAGGAGCACTAAATGGTGCTGAGGGGGACTCAATAAAGTGGACCGGCCGCCTAATGTAAGCAATTGTGCACAAATATTGTACGATGACTAGCGTTGCCGGTGCTTTTTTCTTAAAGAGTCAGTTCTTGGCACCCATTCCCTACTTGACTCAGCCTAATCTTCAAGAATATTTGTCAAGAACTAAAAAAAATCCAGAAAAGGTTTAACCTCCCCGGTCTCCCGCGTGACAGGCGGGGATACTGACCACTATACTAACGAGGAGACGTGAGGGCATGAAATGAACAGCTGCTGATGTCTGCACAGCATCCAGCGACCACCTAGATGGCCTAGGGGGTCTCATTTTCCCCCGTCAAACGGCTTGCCCGATCTAAGGCTAATTTCTTTCTTTTTATCGGCACCAGGCTTAAAACTCAGTTTAAGGCGATAGTTCCGGGCTATGTTTGACTCCAGAGTTGAATCTGTCATCCCGCATTTCCTCAGCAAATCAAGCTACCCATCTCAAGTCTCATGAGCTGAGGACGGCAAAGTCCCTGTGGGCTTAGGACAGTCAAAGAAACCCCTGGGCTGCATGCTAAGCCCCTTTTCGGCTTCACTTTCCGAATCCTGCCCTAGCTTGCGATTAGTTTTTTTCTCACTTCTTGCCCCCAACTCCCACCTTGCCTCATGGTCTCCCCTCCTCTGCGCACCTGACAGTTTGCCTGCCCTTCCACTGCCTGTCTCCAGACTTTCCAAGGAGAAAAGGCAAAGCACTAAAGCGGGCCGGGCAACGGGTCAAGTTCCGCTTTCGGCGACTAGCAGGGAGGTAGCGTGGCCGAGCGGTCTAAGGTGCTGGATTAAGGCTCCAGTCTCTTCGGAGGCGTGGGTTCAAATCCCACCGCTGCCACTTTTCCTGGCCTTGCATTTTAAAGAAGAACGTAACGTTGACCTCTTCCTTCATTAGTGCCAGCTCTGTCGCAATGAGCAAGCGGATGGTATGCCACACCCTGCAGGAAAAAGGTTTCGCTTCTGACGTCTTGCTTTTCTGGACATCCAGTCTCAAGTTTCCCATCTGGAACGGCGCTCCCTGCTGCTTTGTGAAGGCTTGCTGCAAGAGCCTTCGAAACCCAGGAGCTCTTGCGTTGAGCTGTGACGCGTCCTGGGAAGACCTCCCGTTGCAGCGGAATGAGCCCCACTTCCAGGGCGTGCTGGTAGCAAATTTCCCACAGCCCACAGGGAGCAAACGATCCCAGGTGTGATGTATCACCAGGAGAGGCTGAGATGAGAGTAAGGGTTCACGCGTGTGCCCGGACCGAGGTTAATGATGGGATTAGAGCTAGGGTTAGATGCAGGGAAAGAGTGAGAGTTATAATTAGGGATAAAGCTAACAGGTGATCATTACTCGTCATGTAACATGATACAAAGGGTCAGAAGAGGAACTGATTCAGGGTTACAATTTGGACTTCGCAGACAACAGGAGCACTAAATGGTGCTGAGGGGGACTCAATAAAGTGGACCGGCCGCCTAATGTAAGCAATTGTGCACAAATATTGTACGATGACTAGCGTTGCCGGTGCTTTTTTCTTAAAGAGTCAGTTCTTGGCACCCATTCCCTACTTGACTCAGCCTAATCTTCAAGAATATTTGTCAAGAACTAAAAAAAATCCAGAAAAGGTTTAACCTCCCCGTCGGGGAATTGAACCCCGGTCTCCCGCGTGACAGGCGGGGATACTGACCACTATACTAACGAGGAGACGTGAGGGCATGAAATGAACAGCTGCTGATGTCTGCACAGCATCCAGCGACCACCTAGATGGCCTAGGGGGTCTCATTTTCCCCCGTCAAACGGCTTGCCAGATCTAAGGCTAATTTCTTTCTTTTTATCGGCACCAGGCTTAAAACTCAGTTTAAGGCGATAGTTCCGGGCTATGTTTGACTCCAGAGTTGAATCTGTCATCCCGCATTTCCTCAGCAAATCAAGCTACCCATCTCAAGTCTCATGAGCTGAGGACGGCAAAGTCCCTGTGGGCTTAGGACAGTCAAAGAAACCCCTGGGCTGCATGCTAAGCCCCTTTTCGGCTTCACTTTCCGAATCCTGCCCTAGCTTGCGATTAGTTTTTTTCTCACTTCTTGCCCCCATCTCCCACCTTGCCTCATGGTCTCCCCTCCTCTGCGCACCTGACAGTTTGCCTGCCCTTCCACTGCCTGTCTCCAGACTTTCCAAGGAGAAAAGGCAAAGCACTAAAGCGGGCCGGGCAACGGGTCAAGTTCCGCTTTCGGCGACTAGCAGGGAGGTAGCGTGGCCGAGCGGTCTAAGGCGCTGGATTAAGGCTCCAGTCTCTTCGGAGGCGTGGGTTCAAATCCCACCGCTGCCACTTTTCCTGGCCTTGCATTTTAAAGAAGAACGTAACGTTGACCTCTTCCTTCATTAGTGCCACCTCTGTCGCAATGAGCAAGCGGATGGTATGCCACACCCTGCAGGAAAAAGGTTTCGCTTCTGACGTCTTGCTTTTCTGGACATCCAGTCTCAAGTTTCCCATCTGGAACGGCGCTCCCTGCTGCTTTGTGAAGGCTTGCTGCAAGAGCCTTCGAAACCCAGGAGCTCTTGCGTTGAGCTGTGACGCGTCCTGGGAAGACCTCCCGTTGCAGCGGAATGAGCCCCACTTCCAGGGCGTGCTGGTAGCAAATTTCCCACAGCCCACAGGGAGCAAACGATCCCAGGTGTGATGTATCACCAGGAGAGGCTGAGATGAGAGTAAGGGTTCACGCGTGTGCCCGGACCGAGGTTAATGATGGGATTAGAGCTAGGGTTAGATGCAGGGAAAGAGTGAGAGTTATAATTAGGGATAAAGCTAACAGGTGATCATTACTCGTCATGTAACATGATACAAAGGGTCAGAAGAGGAACTGATTCAGGGTTACAATTTGGACTTCGCAGACAACAGGAGCACTAAATGGTGCTGAGGGGGACTCAATAAAGTGGACCGGCCGCCTAATGTAAGCAATTGTGCACAAATATTGTACGATGACTAGCGTTGCCGGTGCTTTTTTCTTAAAGAGTCAGTTCTTGGCACCCATTCCCTACTTGACTCAGCCTAATCTTCAAGAATATTTGTCAAGAACTAAAAAAAATCCAGAAAAGGTTTAACCTCCCCGTCGGGGAATTGAACCCCGGTCTCCCGCGTGACAGGCGGGGATACTGACCACTATACTAACGAGGAGACGTGAGGGCATGAAATGAACAGCTGCTGATGTCTGCACAGCATCCAGCGACCACCTAGATGGCCTAGGGGGTCTCATTTTCCCCCGTCAAACGGCTTGCCAGATCTAAGGCTAATTTCTTTCTTTTTATCGGCACCAGGCTTAAAACTCAGTTTAAGGCGATAGTTCCGGGCTATGTTTGACTCCAGAGTTGAATCTGTCATCCCGCATTTCCTCAGCAAATCAAGCTACCCATCTCAAGTCTCATGAGCTGAGGACGGCAAAGTCCCTGTGGGCTTAGGACAGTCAAAGAAACCCCTGGGCTGCATGCTAAGCCCCTTTTCGGCTTCACTTTCCGAATCCTGCCCTAGCTTGCGATTAGTTTTTTTCTCACTTCTTGCCCCCATCTCCCACCTTGCCTCATGGTCTCCCCTCCTCTGCGCACCTGACAGTTTGCCTGCCCTTCCACTGCCTGTCTCCAGACTTTCCAAGGAGAAAAGGCAAAGCACTAAAGCGGGCCGGGCAACGGGTCAAGTTCCGCTTTCGGCGACTAGCAGGGAGGTAGCGTGGCCGAGCGGTCTAAGGCGCTGGATTAAGGCTCCAGTCTCTTCGGAGGCGTGGGTTCAAATCCCACCGCTGCCACTTTTCCTGGCCTTGCATTTTAAAGAAGAACGTAACGTTGACCTCTTCCTTCATTAGTGCCACCTCTGTCGCAATGAGCAAGCGGATGGTATGCCACACCCTGCAGGAAAAAGGTTTCGCTTCTGACGTCTTGCTTTTCTGGACATCCAGTCTCAAGTTTCCCATCTGGAACGGCGCTCCCTGCTGCTTTGTGAAGGCTTGCTGCAAGAGCCTTCGAAACCCAGGAGCTCTTGCGTTGAGCTGTGACGCGTCCTGGGAAGACCTCCCGTTGCAGCGGAATGAGCCCCACTTCCAGGGCGTGCTGGTAGCAAATTTCCCACAGCCCACAGGGAGCAAACGATCCCAGGTGTGATGTATCACCAGGAGAGGCTGAGATGAGAGTAAGGGTTCACGCGTGTGCCCGGACCGAGGTTAATGATGGGATTAGAGCTAGGGTTAGATGCAGGGAAAGAGTGAGAGTTATAATTAGGGATAAAGCTAACAGGTGATCATTACTCGTCATGTAACATGATACAAAGGGTCAGAAGAGGAACTGATTCAGGGTTACAATTTGGACTTCGCAGACAACAGGAGCACTAAATGGTGCTGAGGGGGACTCAATAAAGTGGACCGGCCGCCTAATGTAAGCAATTGTGCACAAATATTGTACGATGACTAGCGTTGCCGGTGCTTTTTTCTTAAAGAGTCAGTTCTTGGCACCCATTCCCTACTTGACTCAGCCTAATCTTCAAGAATATTTGTCAAGAACTAAAAAAAATCCAGAAAAGGTTTAACCTCCCCGTCGGGGAATTCCCGCGTGACAGGCGGGGATACTGACCACTATACTAACGAGGAGACGTGAGGGCATGAAATGAACAGCTGCTGATGTCTGCACAGCATCCAGCGACCACCTAGATGGCCTAGGGGGTCTCATTTTCCCCCGTCAAACGGCTTGCCCGATCTAAGGCTAATTTCTTTCTTTTTATCGGCACCAGGCTTAAAACTCAGTTTAAGGCGATAGTTCCGGGCTATGTTTGACTCCAGAGTTGAATCTGTCATCCCGCATTTCCTCAGCAAATCAAGCTACCCATCTCAAGTCTCATGAGCTGAGGACGGCAAAGTCCCTGTGGGCTTAGGACAGTCAAAGAAACCCCTGGGCTGCATGCTAAGCCCCTTTTCGGCTTCACTTTCCGAATCCTGCCCTAGCTTGCGATTAGTTTTTTTCTCACTTCTTGCCCCCATCTCCCACCTTGCCTCATGGTCTCCCCTCCTCTGCGCACCTGACAGTTTGCCTGCCCTTCCACTGCCTGTCTCCAGACTTTCCAAGGAGAAAAGGCAAAGCACTAAAGCGGGCCGGGCAACGGGTCAAGTTCCGCTTTCGGCGACTAGCAGGGAGGTAGCGTGGCCGAGCGGTCTAAGGCGCTGGATTAAGGCTCCAGTCTCTTCGGAGGCGTGGGTTCAAATCCCACCGCTGCCACTTTTCCTGGCCTTGCATTTTAAAGAAGAACGTAACGTTGACCTCTTCCTTCATTAGTGCCACCTCTGTCGCAATGAGCAAGCGGATGGTATGCCACACCCTGCAGGAAAAAGGTTTCGCTTCTGACGTCTTGCTTTTCTGGACATCCAGTCTCAAGTTTCCCATCTGGAACGGCGCTCCCTGCTGCTTTGTGAAGGCTTGCTGCAAGAGCCTTCGAAACCCAGGAGCTCTTGCGTTGAGCTGTGACGCGTCCTGGGAAGACCTCCCGTTGCAGCGGAATGAGCCCCACTTCCAGGGCGTGCTGGTAGCAAATTTCCCACAGCCCACAGGGAGCAAACGATCCCAGGTGTGATGTATCACCAGGAGAGGCTGAGATGAGAGTAAGGGTTCACGCGTGTGCCCGGACCGAGGTTAATGATGGGATTAGAGCTAGGGTTAGATGCAGGGAAAGAGTGAGAGTTATAATTAGGGATAAAGCTAACAGGTGATCATTACTCGTCATGTAACATGATACAAAGGGTCAGAAGAGGAACTGATTCAGGGTTACAATTTGGACTTCGCAGACAACAGGAGCACTAAATGGTGCTGAGGGGGACTCAATAAAGTGGACCGGCCGCCTAATGTAAGCAATTGTGCACAAATATTGTACGATGACTAGCGTTGCCGGTGCTTTTTTCTTAAAGAGTCAGTTCTTGGCACCCATTCCCTACTTGACTCAGCCTAATCTTCAAGAATATTTGTCAAGAACTAAAAAAAATCCAGAAAAGGTTTAACCTCCCCGTCGGGGAATTGAACCCCGGTCTCCCGCTCTGACCACTATACTAACGAGGAGACGTGAGGGCATGAAATGAACAGCTGCTGATGTCTGCACAGCATCCAGCGACCACCTAGATGGCCTAGGGGGTCTCATTTTCCCCCGTCAAACGGCTTGCCCGATCTAAGGCTAATTTCTTTCTTTTTATCGGCACCAGGCTTAAAACTCAGTTTAAGGCGATAGTTCCGGGCTATGTTTGACTCCAGAGTTGAATCTGTCATCCCGCATTTCCTCAGCAAATCAAGCTACCCATCTCAAGTCTCATGAGCTGAGGACGGCAAAGTCCCTGTGGGCTTAGGACAGTCAAAGAAACCCCTGGGCTGCATGCTAAGCCCCTTTTCGGCTTCACTTTCCGAATCCTGCCCTAGCTTGCGATTAGTTTTTTTCTCACTTCTTGCCCCCATCTCCCACCTTGCCTCATGGTCTCCCCTCCTCTGCGCACCTGACAGTTTGCCTGCCCTTCCACTGCCTGTCTCCAGACTTTCCAAGGAGAAAAGGCAAAGCACTAAAGCGGGCCGGGCAACGGGTCAAGTTCCGCTTTCGGCGACTAGCAGGGAGGTAGCGTGGCCGAGCGGTCTAAGGTGCTGGATTAAGGCTCCAGTCTCTTCGGAGGCGTGGGTTCAAATCCCACCGCTGCCACTTTTCCTGGCCTTGCATTTTAAAGAAGAACGTAACGTTGACCTCTTCCTTCATTAGTGCCACCTCTGTCGCAATGAGCAAGCGGATGGTATGCCACACCCTGCAGGAAAAAGGTTTCGCTTCTGACGTCTTGCTTTTCTGGACATCCAGTCTCAAGTTTCCCATCTGGAACGGCGCTCCCTGCTGCTTTGTGAAGGCTTGCTGCAAGAGCCTTCGAAACCCAGGAGCTCTTGCGTTGAGCTGTGACGCGTCCTGGGAAGACCTCCCGTTGCAGCGGAATGAGCCCCACTTCCAGGGCGTGCTGGTAGCAAATTTCCCACAGCCCACAGGGAGCAAACGATCCCAGGTGTGATGTATCACCAGGAGAGGCTGAGATGAGAGTAAGGGTTCACGCGTGTGCCCGGACCGAGGTTAATGATGGGATTAGAGCTAGGGTTAGATGCAGGGAAAGAGTGAGAGTTATAATTAGGGATAAAGCTAACAGGTGATCATTACTCGTCATGTAACATGATACAAAGGGTCAGAAGAGGAACTGATTCAGGGTTACAATTTGGACTTCGCAGACAACAGGAGCACTAAATGGTGCTGAGGGGGACTCAATAAAGTGGACCGGCCGCCTAATGTAAGCAATTGTGCACAAATATTGTACGATGACTAGCGTTGCCGGTGCTTTTTTCTTAAAGAGTCAGTTCTTGGCACCCATTCCCTACTTGACTCAGCCTAATCTTCAAGAATATTTGTCAAGAACTAAAAAAAATCCAGAAAAGGTTTAACCTCCCCGTCGGGGAATTGAACCCCGGTCTCCCGCGTGACAGGCGGGGATACTGACCACTATACTAACGAGGAGACGTGAGGGCATGAAATGAACAGCTGCTGATGTCTGCACAGCATCCAGCGACCACCTAGATGGCCTAGGGGGTCTCATTTTCCCCCGTCAAACGGCTTGCCCGATCTAAGGCTAATTTCTTTCTTTTTATCGGCACCAGGCTTAAAACTCAGTTTAAGGCGATAGTTCCGGGCTATGTTTGACTCCAGAGTTGAATCTGTCATCCCGCATTTCCTCAGCAAATCAAGCTACCCATCTCAAGTCTCATGAGCTGAGGACGGCAAAGTCCCTGTGGGCTTAGGACAGTCAAAGAAACCCCTGGGCTGCATGCTAAGCCCCTTTTCGGCTTCACTTTCCGAATCCTGCCCTAGCTTGCGATTAGTTTTTTCCTCACTTCTTGCCCCCATCTCCCACCTTGCCTCATGGTCTCCCCTCCTCTGCGCACCTGACAGTTTGCCTGCCCTTCCACTGCCTGTCTCCAGACTTTCCAAGGAGAAAAGGCAAAGCACTAAAGCGGGCCGGGCAACGGGTCAAGTTCCGCTTTCGGCGACTAGCAGGGAGGTAGCGTGGCCGAGCGGTCTAAGGCGCTGGATTAAGGCTCCAGTCTCTTCGGAGGCGTGGGTTCAAATCCCACCGCTGCCACTTTTCCTGGCCTTGCATTTTAAAGAAGAACGTAACGTTGACCTCTTCCTTCATTAGTGCCACCTCTGTCGCAATGAGCAAGCGGATGGTATGCCACACCCTGCAGGAAAAAGGTTTCGCTTCTGACGTCTTGCTTTTCTGGACATCCAGTCTCAAGTTTCCCATCTGGAACGGCGCTCCCTGCTGCTTTGTGAAGACTTGCTGCAAGAGCCTTCGAAACCCAGGAGCTCTTGCGTTGAGCTGTGACGCGTCCTGGGAAGACCTCCCGTTGCAGCGGAATGAGCCCCACTTCCAGGGCGTGCTGGTAGCAAATTTCCCACAGCCCACAGGGAGCAAACGATCCCAGGTGTGATGTATCACCAGGAGAGGCTGAGATGAGAGTAAGGGTTCACGCGTGTGCCCGGACCGAGGTTAATGATGGGATTAGAGCTAGGGTTAGATGCAGGGAAAGAGTGAGAGTTATAATTAGGGATAAAGCTAACAGGTGATCATTACTCGTCATGTAACATGATACAAAGGGTCAGAAGAGGAACTGATTCAGGGTTACAATTTGGACTTCGCAGACAACAGGAGCACTAAATGGTGCTGAGGGGGACTCAATAAAGTGGACCGGCCGCCTAATGTAAGCAATTGTGCACAAATATTGTACGATGACTAGCGTTGCCGGTGCTTTTTTCTTAAAGAGTCAGTTCTTGGCACCCATTCCCTACTTGACTCAGCCTAATCTTCAAGAATATTTGTCAAGAACTAAAAAAAATCCAGAAAAGGTTTAACCTCCCCGTCGGGGAATTGAACCCCGGTCTCCCGCAGGCGGGGATACTGACCACTATACTAACGAGGAGACGTGAGGGCATGAAATGAACAGCTGCTGATGTCTGCACAGCATCCAGCGACCACCTAGATGGCCTAGGGGGTCTCATTTTCCCCCGTCAAACGGCTTGCCCGATCTAAGGCTAATTTCTTTCTTTTTATCGGCACCAGGCTTAAAACTCAGTTTAAGGCGATAGTTCCGGGCTATGTTTGACTCCAGAGTTGAATCTGTCATCCCGCATTTCCTCAGCAAATCAAGCTACCCATCTCAAGTCTCATGAGCTGAGGACGGCAAAGTCCCTGTGGGCTTAGGACAGTCAAAGAAACCCCTGGGCTGCATGCTAAGCCCCTTTTCGGCTTCACTTTCCGAATCCTGCCCTAGCTTGCGATTAGTTTTTTTCTCACTTCTTGCCCCCATCTCCCACCTTGCCTCATGGTCTCCCCTCCTCTGCGCACCTGACAGTTTGCCTGCCCTTCCACTGCCTGTCTCCAGACTTTCCAAGGAGAAAAGGCAAAGCACTAAAGCGGGCCGGGCAACGGGTCAAGTTCCGCTTTCGGCGACTAGCAGGGAGGTAGCGTGGCCGAGCGGTCTAAGGTGCTGGATTAAGGCTCCAGTCTCTTCGGAGGCGTGGGTTCAAATCCCACCGCTGCCACTTTTCCTGGCCTTGCATTTTAAAGAAGAACGTAACGTTGACCTCTTCCTTCATTAGTGCCACCTCTGTCGCAATGAGCAAGCGGATGGTATGCCACACCCTGCAGGAAAAAGGTTTCGCTTCTGACGTCTTGCTTTTCTGGACATCCAGTCTCAAGTTTCCCATCTGGAACGGCGCTCCCTGCTGCTTTGTGAAGGCTTGCTGCAAGAGCCTTCGAAACCCAGGAGCTCTTGCGTTGAGCTGTGACGCGTCCTGGGAAGACCTCCCGTTGCAGCGGAATGAGCCCCACTTCCAGGGCGTGCTGGTAGCAAATTTCCCACAGCCCACAGGGAGCAAACGATCCCAGGTGTGATGTATCACCAGGAGAGGCTGAGATGAGAGTAAGGGTTCACGCGTGTGCCCGGACCGAGGTTAATGATGGGATTAGAGCTAGGGTTAGATGCAGGGAAAGAGTGAGAGTTATAATTAGGGATAAAGCTAACAGGTGATCATTACTCGTCATGTAACATGATACAAAGGGTCAGAAGAGGAACTGATTCAGGGTTACAATTTGGACTTCGCAGACAACAGGAGCACTAAATGGTGCTGAGGGGGACTCAATAAAGTGGACCGGCCGCCTAATGTAAGCAATTGTGCACAAATATTGTACGATGACTAGCGTTGCCGGTGCTTTTTTCTTAAAGAGTCAGTTCTTGGCACCCATTCCCTACTTGACTCAGCCTAATCTTCAAGAATATTTGTCAAGAACTAAAAAAATCCAGAAAAGGTTTAACCTCCCCGTCGGGGAATTGAACCCCGGTCTCCCGCGTGACAGGCGGGGATACTGACCACTATACTAACGAGGAGACGTGGGGCATGAAATGAACAGCTGCTGATGTCTGCACAGCATCCAGCGACCACCTAGATGGCCTAGGGGGTCTCATTTTCCCCCGTCAAACGGCTTGCCCGATCTAAGGCTAATTTCTTTCTTTTTATCGGCACCAGGCTTAAAACTCAGTTTAAGGCGATATTTCCGGGCTATGTTTGACTCCAGAGTTGAATCTGTCATCCCGCATTTCCTCAGCAAATCAAGCTACCCATCTCAAGTCTCATGAGCTGAGGACGGCAAAGTCCCTGTGGGCTTAGGACAGTCAAAGAAACCCCTGGGCTGCATGCTAAGCCCCTTTTCGGCTTCACTTTCCGAATCCTGCCCTAGCTTGCGATTAGTTTTTTTCTCACTTCTTGCCCCCATCTCCCACCTTGCCTCATGGTCTCCCCTCCTCTGCGCACCTGACAGTTTGCCTGCCCTTCCACTGCCTGTCTCCAGACTTTCCAAGGAGAAAAGGCAAAGCACTAAAGCGGGCCGGGCAACGGGTCAAGTTCCGCTTTCGGCGACTAGCAGGGAGGTAGCGTGGCCGAGCGGTCTAAGGCGCTGGATTAAGGCTCCAGTCTCTTCGGAGGCGTGGGTTCAAATCCCACCGCTGCCACTTTTCCTGGCCTTGCATTTTAAAGAAGAACGTAACGTTGACCTCTTCCTTCATTAGTGCCACCTCTGTCGCAATGAGCAAGCGGATGGTATGCCACACCCTGCAGGAAAAAGGTTTCGCTTCTGACGTCTTGCTTTTCTGGACATCCAGTCTCAAGTTTCCCATCTGGAACGGCGCTCCCTGCTGCTTTGTGAAGGCTTGCTGCAAGAGCCTTCGAAACCCAGGAGCTCTTGCGTTGAGCTGTGACGCGTCCTGGGAAGACCTCCCGTTGCAGCGGAATGAGCCCCACTTCCAGGGCGTGCTGGTAGCAAATTTCCCACAGCCCACAGGGAGCAAACGATCCCAGGTGTGATGTATCACCAGGAGAGGCTGAGATGAGAGTAAGGGTTCACGCGTGTGCCCGGACCGAGGTTAATGATGGGATTAGAGCTAGGGTTAGATGCAGGGAAAGAGTGAGAGTTATAATTAGGGATAAAGCTAACAGGTGATCAGTACTCGTCATGTAACATGATACAAAGGGTCAGAAGAGGAACTGATTCAGGGTTACAATTTGGACTTCGCAGACAACAGGAGCACTAAATGGTGCTGAGGGGGACTCAATAAAGTGGACCGGCCGCCTAATGTAAGCAATTGTGCACAAATATTGTACGATGACTAGCGTTGCCGGTGCTTTTTTCTTAAAGAGTCAGTTCTTGGCACCCATTCCCTACTTGACTCAGCCTAATCTTCAAGAATATTTGTCAAGAACTAAAAAAAATCCAGAAAAGGTTTAACCTCCCCGTCGGGGCCGGTCTCCCGCGTGACAGGCGGGGATACTGACCACTATACTAACGAGGAGACGTGAGGGCATGAAATGAACAGCTGCTGATGTCTGCACAGCATCCAGCGACCACCTAGATGGCCTAGGGGGTCTCATTTTCCCCCGTCAAACGGCTTGCCCGATCTAAGGCTAATTTCTTTCTTTTTATCGGCACCAGGCTTAAAACTCAGTTTAAGGCGATAGTTCCGGGCTATGTTTGACTCCAGAGTTGAATCTGTCATCCCGCATTTCCTCAGCAAATCAAGCTACCCATCTCAAGTCTCATGAGCTGAGGACGGCAAAGTCCCTGTGGGCTTAGGACAGTCAAAGAAACCCCTGGGCTGCATGCTAAGCCCCTTTTCGGCTTCACTTTCCGAATCCTGCCCTAGCTTGCGATTAGTTTTTTTCTCACTTCTTGCCCCCAACTCCCACCTTGCCTCATGGTCTCCCCTCCTCTGCGCACCTGACAGTTTGCCTGCCCTTCCACTGCCTGTCTCCAGACTTTCCAAGGAGAAAAGGCAAAGCACTAAAGCGGGCCGGGCAACGGGTCAAGTTCCGCTTTCGGCGACTAGCAGGGAGGTAGCGTGGCCGAGCGGTCTAAGGTGCTGGATTAAGGCTCCAGTCTCTTCGGAGGCGTGGGTTCAAATCCCACCGCTGCCACTTTTCCTGGCCTTGCATTTTAAAGAAGAACGTAACGTTGACCTCTTCCTTCATTAGTGCCAGCTCTGTCGCAATGAGCAAGCGGATGGTATGCCACACCCTGCAGGAAAAAGGTTTCGCTTCTGACGTCTTGCTTTTCTGGACATCCAGTCTCAAGTTTCCCATCTGGAACGGCGCTCCCTGCTGCTTTGTGAAGGCTTGCTGCAAGAGCCTTCGAAACCCAGGAGCTCTTGCGTTGAGCTGTGACGCGTCCTGGGAAGACCTCCCGTTGCAGCGGAATGAGCCCCACTTCCAGGGCGTGCTGGTAGCAAATTTCCCACAGCCCACAGGGAGCAAACGATCCCAGGTGTGATGTATCACCAGGAGAGGCTGAGATGAGAGTAAGGGTTCACGCGTGTGCCCGGACCGAGGTTAATGATGGGATTAGAGCTAGGGTTAGATGCAGGGAAAGAGTGAGAGTTATAATTAGGGATAAAGCTAACAGGTGATCATTACTCGTCATGTAACATGATACAAAGGGTCAGAAGAGGAACTGATTCAGGGTTACAATTTGGACTTCGCAGACAACAGGAGCACTAAATGGTGCTGAGGGGGACTCAATAAAGTGGACCGGCCGCCTAATGTAAGCAATTGTGCACAAATATTGTACGATGACTAGCGTTGCCGGTGCTTTTTTCTTAAAGAGTCAGTTCTTGGCACCCATTCCCTACTTGACTCAGCCTAATCTTCAAGAATATTTGTCAAGAACTAAAAAAAATCCAGAAAAGGTTTAACCTCCCCGTCGGGGAATTGAACCCCGGTCTCCCGCGTGACAGGCGGGGATACTGACCACTATACTAACGAGGAGACGTGAGGGCATGAAATGAACAGCTGCTGATGTCTGCACAGCATCCAGCGACCACCTAGATGGCCTAGGGGGTCTCATTTTCCCCCGTCAAACGGCTTGCCCGATCTAAGGCTAATTTCTTTCTTTTTATCGGCACCAGGCTTAAAACTCAGTTTAAGGCGATAGTTCCGGGCTATGTTTGACTCCAGAGTTGAATCTGTCATCCCGCATTTCCTCAGCAAATCAAGCTACCCATCTCAAGTCTCATGAGCTGAGGACGGCAAAGTCCCTGTGGGCTTAGGACAGTCAAAGAAACCCCTGGGCTGCATGCTAAGCCCCTTTTCGGCTTCACTTTCCGAATCCTGCCCTAGCTTGCGATTAGTTTTTTTCTCACTTCTTGCCCCCATCTCCCACCTTGCCTCATGGTCTCCCCTCCTCTGCGCACCTGACAGTTTGCCTGCCCTTCCACTGCCTGTCTCCAGACTTTCCAAGGAGAAAAGGCAAAGCACTAAAGCGGGCCGGGCAACGGGTCAAGTTCCGCTTTCGGCGACTAGCAGGGAGGTAGCGTGGCCGAGCGGTCTAAGGCGCTGGATTAAGGCTCCAGTCTCTTCGGAGGCGTGGGTTCAAATCCCACCGCTGCCACTTTTCCTGGCCTTGCATTTTAAAGAAGAACGTAACGTTGACCTCTTCCTTCATTAGTGCCACCTCTGTCGCAATGAGCAAGCGGATGGTATGCCACACCCTGCAGGAAAAAGGTTTCGCTTCTGACGTCTTGCTTTTCTGGACATCCAGTCTCAAGTTTCCCATCTGGAACGGCGCTCCCTGCTGCTTTGTGAAGGCTTGCTGCAAGAGCCTTCGAAACCCAGGAGCTCTTGCGTTGAGCTGTGACGCGTCCTGGGAAGACCTCCCGTTGCAGCGGAATGAGCCCCACTTCCAGGGCGTGCTGGTAGCAAATTTCCCACAGCCCACAGGGAGCAAACGATCCCAGGTGTGATGTATCACCAGGAGAGGCTGAGATGAGAGTAAGGGTTCACGCGTGTGCCCGGACCGAGGTTAATGATGGGATTAGAGCTAGGGTTAGATGCAGGGAAAGAGTGAGAGTTATAATTAGGGATAAAGCTAACAGGTGATCATTACTCGTCATGTAACATGATACAAAGGGTCAGAAGAGGAACTGATTCAGGGTTACAATTTGGACTTCGCAGACAACAGGAGCACTAAATGGTGCTGAGGGGGACTCAATAAAGTGGACCGGCCGCCTAATGTAAGCAATTGTGCACAAATATTGTACGATGACTAGCGTTGCCGGTGCTTTTTTCTTAAAGAGTCAGTTCTTGGCACCCATTCCCTACTTGACTCAGCCTAATCTTCAAGAATATTTGTCAAGAACTAAAAAAAATCCAGAAAAGGTTTAACCTCCCCGGTCTCCCGCGTGACAGGCGGGGATACTGACCACTATACTAACGAGGAGACGTGAGGGCATGAAATGAACAGCTGCTGATGTCTGCACAGCATCCAGCGACCACCTAGATGGCCTAGGGGGTCTCATTTTCCCCCGTCAAACGGCTTGCCCGATCTAAGGCTAATTTCTTTCTTTTTATCGGCACCAGGCTTAAAACTCAGTTTAAGGCGATAGTTCCGGGCTATGTTTGACTCCAGAGTTGAATCTGTCATCCCGCATTTCCTCAGCAAATCAAGCTACCCATCTCAAGTCTCATGAGCTGAGGACGGCAAAGTCCCTGTGGGCTTAGGACAGTCAAAGAAACCCCTGGGCTGCATGCTAAGCCCCTTTTCGGCTTCACTTTCCGAATCCTGCCCTAGCTTGCGATTAGTTTTTTTCTCACTTCTTGCCCCCAACTCCCACCTTGCCTCATGGTCTCCCCTCCTCTGCGCACCTGACAGTTTGCCTGCCCTTCCACTGCCTGTCTCCAGACTTTCCAAGGAGAAAAGGCAAAGCACTAAAGCGGGCCGGGCAACGGGTCAAGTTCCGCTTTCGGCGACTAGCAGGGAGGTAGCGTGGCCGAGCGGTCTAAGGTGCTGGGTTAAGGCTCCAGTCTCTTCGGAGGCGTGGGTTCAAATCCCACCGCTGCCACTTTTCCTGGCCTTGCATTTTAAAGAAGAACGTAACGTTGACCTCTTCCTTCATTAGTGCCAGCTCTGTCGCAATGAGCAAGCGGATGGTATGCCACACCCTGCAGGAAAAAGGTTTCGCTTCTGACGTCTTGCTTTTCTGGACATCCAGTCTCAAGTTTCCCATCTGGAACGGCGCTCCCTGCTGCTTTGTGAAGGCTTGCTGCAAGAGCCTTCGAAACCCAGGAGCTCTTGCGTTGAGCTGTGACGCGTCCTGGGAAGACCTCCCGTTGCAGCGGAATGAGCCCCACTTCCAGGGCGTGCTGGTAGCAAATTTCCCACAGCCCACAGGGAGCAAACGATCCCAGGTGTGTTGTATCACCAGGAGAGGCTGAGATGAGAGTAAGGGTTCACGCGTGTGCCCGGACCGAGGTTAATGATGGGATTAGAGCTAGGGTTAGATGCAGGGAAAGAGTGAGAGTTATAATTAGGGATAAAGCTAACAGGTGATCATTACTCGTCATGTAACATGATACAAAGGGTCAGAAGAGGAACTGATTCAGGGTTACAATTTGGACTTCGCAGACAACAGGAGCACTAAATGGTGCTGAGGGGGACTCAATAAAGTGGACCGGCCGCCTAATGTAAGCAATTGTGCACAAATATTGTACGATGACTAGCGTTGCCGGTGCTTTTTTCTTAAAGAGTCAGTTCTTGGCACCCATTCCCTACTTGACTCAGCCTAATCTTCAAGAATATTTGTCAAGAACTAAAAAAAATCCAGAAAAGGTTTAACCTCCCCGTCGGGGAATTGAACCCCGGTCTCCCGCGTGACAGGCGGGGATACTGACCACTATACTAACGAGGAGACGTGAGGGCATGAAATGAACAGCTGCTGATGTCTGCACAGCATCCAGCGACCACCTAGATGGCCTAGGGGGTCTCATTTTCCCCCGTCAAACGGCTTGCCCGATCTAAGGCTAATTTCTTTCTTTTTATCGGCACCAGGCTTAAAACTCAGTTTAAGGCGATAGTTCCGGGCTATGTTTGACTCCAGAGTTGAATCTGTCATCCCGCATTTCCTCAGCAAATCAAGCTACCCATCTCAAGTCTCATGAGCTGAGGACGGCAAAGTCCCTGTGGGCTTAGGACAGTCAAAGAAACCCCTGGGCTGCATGCTAAGCCCCTTTTCGGCTTCACTTTCCGAATCCTGCCCTAGCTTGCGATTAGTTTTTTTCTCACTTCTTGCCCCCATCTCCCACCTTGCCTCATGGTCTCCCCTCCTCTGCGCACCTGACAGTTTGCCTGCCCTTCCACTGCCTGTCTCCAGACTTTCCAAGGAGAAAAGGCAAAGCACTAAAGCGGGCCGGGCAACGGGTCAAGTTCCGCTTTCGGCGACTAGCAGGGAGGTAGCGTGGCCGAGCGGTCTAAGGCGCTGGATTAAGGCTCCAGTCTCTTCGGAGGCGTGGGTTCAAATCCCACCGCTGCCACTTTTCCTGGCCTTGCATTTTAAAGAAGAACGTAACGTTGACCTCTTCCTTCATTAGTGCCACCTCTGTCGCAATGAGCAAGCGGATGGTATGCCACACCCTGCAGGAAAAAGGTTTCGCTTCTGACGTCTTGCTTTTCTGGACATCCAGTCTCAAGTTTCCCATCTGGAACGGCGCTCCCTGCTGCTTTGTGAAGGCTTGCTGCAAGAGCCTTCGAAACCCAGGAGCTCTTGCGTTGAGCTGTGACGCGTCCTGGGAAGACCTCCCGTTGCAGCGGAATGAGCCCCACTTCCAGGGCGTGCTGGTAGCAAATTTCCCACAGCCCACAGGGAGCAAACGATCCCAGGTGTGATGTATCACCAGGAGAGGCTGAGATGAGAGTAAGGGTTCACGCGTGTGCCCGGACCGAGGTTAATGATGGGATTAGAGCTAGGGTTAGATGCAGGGAAAGAGTGAGAGTTATAATTAGGGATAAAGCTAACAGGTGATCATTACTCGTCATGTAACATGATACAAAGGGTCAGAAGAGGAACTGATTCAGGGTTACAATTTGGACTTCGCAGACAACAGGAGCACTAAATGGTGCTGAGGGGGACTCAATAAAGTGGACCGGCCGCCTAATGTAAGCAATTGTGCACAAATATTGTACGATGACTAGCGTTGCCGGTGCTTTTTTCTTAAAGAGTCAGTTCTTGGCACCCATTCCCTACTTGACAGCCTAATCTTCAAGAATATTTGTCAAGAACTAAAAAAAATCCAGAAAAGGTTTAACCTCCCCGTCGGGGAATTGAACCCCGGTCTCCCGCGTGACAGGCGGGGATACTGACCACTATACTAACGAGGAGACGTGAGGGCATGAAATGAACAGCTGCTGATGTCTGCACAGCATCCAGCGACCACCTAGATGGCCTAGGGGGTCTCATTTTCCCCCGTCAAACGGCTTGCCCGATCTAAGGCTAATTTCTTTCTTTTTATCGGCACCAGGCTTAAAACTCAGTTTAAGGCGATAGTTCCGGGCTATGTTTGACTCCAGAGTTGAATCTGTCATCCCGCATTTCCTCAGCAAATCAAGCTACCCATCTCAAGTCTCATGAGCTGAGGACGGCAAAGTCCCTGTGGGCTTAGGACAGTCAAAGAAACCCCTGGGCTGCATGCTAAGCCCCTTTTCGGCTTCACTTTCCGAATCCTGCCCTAGCTTGCGATTAGTTTTTTTCTCACTTCTTGCCCCCATCTCCCACCTTGCCTCATGGTCTCCCCTCCTCTGCGCACCTGACAGTTTGCCTGCCCTTCCACTGCCTGTCTCCAGACTTTCCAAGGAGAAAAGGCAAAGCACTAAAGCGGGCCGGGCAACGGGTCAAGTTCCGCTTTCGGCGACTAGCAGGGAGGTAGCGTGGCCGAGCGGTCTAAGGCGCTGGATTAAGGCTCCAGTCTCTTCGGAGGCGTGGGTTCAAATCCCACCGCTGCCACTTTTCCTGGCCTTGCATTTTAAAGAAGAACGTAACGTTGACCTCTTCCTTCATTAGTGCCACCTCTGTCGCAATGAGCAAGCGGATGGTATGCCACACCCTGCAGGAAAAAGGTTTCGCTTCTGACGTCTTGCTTTTCTGGACATCCAGTCTCAAGTTTCCCATCTGGAACGGCGCTCCCTGCTGCTTTGTGAAGACTTGCTGCAAGAGCCTTCGAAACCCAGGAGCTCTTGCGTTGAGCTGTGACGCGTCCTGGGAAGACCTCCCGTTGCAGCGGAATGAGCCCCACTTCCAGGGCGTGCTGGTAGCAAATTTCCCACAGCCCACAGGGAGCAAACGATCCCAGGTGTGATGTATCACCAGGAGAGGCTGAGATGAGAGTAAGGGTTCACGCGTGTGCCCGGACCGAGGTTAATGATGGGATTAGAGCTAGGGTTAGATGCAGGGAAAGAGTGAGAGTTATAATTAGGGATAAAGCTAACAGGTGATCAGTACTCGTCATGTAACATGATACAAAGGGTCAGAAGAGGAACTGATTCAGGGTTACAATTTGGACTTCGCAGACAACAGGAGCACTAAATGGTGCTGAGGGGGACTCAATAAAGTGGACCGGCCGCCTAATGTAAGCAATTGTGCACAAATATTGTACGATGACTAGCGTTGCCGGTGCTTTTTTCTTAAAGAGTCAGTTCTTGGCACCCATTCCCTACTTGACTCAGCCTAATCTTCAAGAATATTTGTCAAGAACTAAAAAAAATCCAGAAAAGGTTTAACCTCCCCGTCGGGGCCGGTCTCCCGCGTGACAGGCGGGGATACTGACCACTATACTAACGAGGAGACGTGAGGGCATGAAATGAACAGCTGCTGATGTCTGCACAGCATCCAGCGACCACCTAGATGGCCTAGGGGGTCTCATTTTCCCCCGTCAAACGGCTTGCCCGATCTAAGGCTAATTTCTTTCTTTTTATCGGCACCAGGCTTAAAACTCAGTTTAAGGCGATAGTTCCGGGCTATGTTTGACTCCAGAGTTGAATCTGTCATCCCGCATTTCCTCAGCAAATCAAGCTACCCATCTCAAGTCTCATGAGCTGAGGACGGCAAAGTCCCTGTGGGCTTAGGACAGTCAAAGAAACCCCTGGGCTGCATGCTAAGCCCCTTTTCGGCTTCACTTTCCGAATCCTGCCCTAGCTTGCGATTAGTTTTTTTCTCACTTCTTGCCCCCAACTCCCACCTTGCCTCATGGTCTCCCCTCCTCTGCGCACCTGACAGTTTGCCTGCCCTTCCACTGCCTGTCTCCAGACTTTCCAAGGAGAAAAGGCAAAGCACTAAAGCGGGCCGGGCAACGGGTCAAGTTCCGCTTTCGGCGACTAGCAGGGAGGTAGCGTGGCCGAGCGGTCTAAGGTGCTGGATTAAGGCTCCAGTCTCTTCGGAGGCGTGGGTTCAAATCCCACCGCTGCCACTTTTCCTGGCCTTGCATTTTAAAGAAGAACGTAACGTTGACCTCTTCCTTCATTAGTGCCAGCTCTGTCGCAATGAGCAAGCGGATGGTATGCCACACCCTGCAGGAAAAAGGTTTCGCTTCTGACGTCTTGCTTTTCTGGACATCCAGTCTCAAGTTTCCCATCTGGAACGGCGCTCCCTGCTGCTTTGTGAAGGCTTGCTGCAAGAGCCTTCGAAACCCAGGAGCTCTTGCGTTGAGCTGTGACGCGTCCTGGGAAGACCTCCCGTTGCAGCGGAATGAGCCCCACTTCCAGGGCGTGCTGGTAGCAAATTTCCCACAGCCCACAGGGAGCAAACGATCCCAGGTGTGATGTATCACCAGGAGAGGCTGAGATGAGAGTAAGGGTTCACGCGTGTGCCCGGACCGAGGTTAATGATGGGATTAGAGCTAGGGTTAGATGCAGGGAAAGAGTGAGAGTTATAATTAGGGATAAAGCTAACAGGTGATCATTACTCGTCATGTAACATGATACAAAGGGTCAGAAGAGGAACTGATTCAGGGTTACAATTTGGACTTCGCAGACAACAGGAGCACTAAATGGTGCTGAGGGGGACTCAATAAAGTGGACCGGCCGCCTAATGTAAGCAATTGTGCACAAATATTGTACGATGACTAGCGTTGCCGGTGCTTTTTTCTTAAAGAGTCAGTTCTTGGCACCCATTCCCTACTTGACTCAGCCTAATCTTCAAGAATATTTGTCAAGAACTAAAAAAATCCAGAAAAGGTTTAACCTCCCCGTCGGGGAATTGAACCCCGGTCTCCCGCGTGACAGGCGGGGATACTGACCACTATACTAACGAGGAGACGTGAGGGCATGAAATGAACAGCTGCTGATGTCTGCACAGCATCCAGCGACCACCTAGATGGCCTAGGGGGTCTCATTTTCCCCCGTCAAACGGCTTGCCCGATCTAAGGCTAATTTCTTTCTTTTTATCGGCACCAGGCTTAAAACTCAGTTTAAGGCGATAGTTCCGGGCTATGTTTGACTCCAGAGTTGAATCTGTCATCCCGCATTTCCTCAGCAAATCAAGCTACCCATCTCAAGTCTCATGAGCTGAGGACGGCAAAGTCCCTGTGGGCTTAGGACAGTCAAAGAAACCCCTGGGCTGCATGCTAAGCCCCTTTTCGGCTTCACTTTCCGAATCCTGCCCTAGCTTGCGATTAGTTTTTTTCTCACTTCTTGCCCCCATCTCCCACCTTGCCTCATGGTCTCCCCTCCTCTGCGCACCTGACAGTTTGCCTGCCCTTCCACTGCCTGTCTCCAGACTTTCCAAGGAGAAAAGGCAAAGCACTAAAGCGGGCCGGGCAACGGGTCAAGTTCCGCTTTCGGCGACTAGCAGGGAGGTAGCGTGGCCGAGCGGTCTAAGGCGCTGGATTAAGGCTCCAGTCTCTTCGGAGGCGTGGGTTCAAATCCCACCGCTGCCACTTTTCCTGGCCTTGCATTTTAAAGAAGAACGTAACGTTGACCTCTTCCTTCATTAGTGCCACCTCTGTCGCAATGAGCAAGCGGATGGTATGCCACACCCTGCAGGAAAAAGGTTTCGCTTCTGACGTCTTGCTTTTCTGGACATCCAGTCTCAAGTTTCCCATCTGGAACGGCGCTCCCTGCTGCTTTGTGAAGGCTTGCTGCAAGAGCCTTCGAAACCCAGGAGCTCTTGCGTTGAGCTGTGACGCGTCCTGGGAAGACCTCCCGTTGCAGCGGAATGAGCCCCACTTCCAGGGCGTGCTGGTAGCAAATTTCCCACAGCCCACAGGGAGCAAACGATCCCAGGTGTGATGTATCACCAGGAGAGGCTGAGATGAGAGTAAGGGTTCACGCGTGTGCCCGGACCGAGGTTAATGATGGGATTAGAGCTAGGGTTAGATGCAGGGAAAGAGTGAGAGTTATAATTAGGGATAAAGCTAACAGGTGATCAGTACTCGTCATGTAACATGATACAAAGGGTCAGAAGAGGAACTGATTCAGGGTTACAATTTGGACTTCGCAGACAACAGGAGCACTAAATGGTGCTGAGGGGGACTCAATAAAGTGGACCGGCCGCCTAATGTAAGCAATTGTGCACAAATATTGTACGATGACTAGCGTTGCCGGTGCTTTTTTCTTAAAGAGTCAGTTCTTGGCACCCATTCCCTACTTGACTCAGCCTAATCTTCAAGAATATTTGTCAAGAACTAAAAAAAATCCAGAAAAGGTTTAACCTCCCCGTCGGGGCCGGTCTCCCGCGTGACAGGCGGGGATACTGACCACTATACTAACGAGGAGACGTGAGGGCATGAAATGAACAGCTGCTGATGTCTGCACAGCATCCAGCGACCACCTAGATGGCCTAGGGGGTCTCATTTTCCCCCGTCAAACGGCTTGCCCGATCTAAGGCTAATTTCTTTCTTTTTATCGGCACCAGGCTTAAAACTCAGTTTAAGGCGATAGTTCCGGGCTATGTTTGACTCCAGAGTTGAATCTGTCATCCCGCATTTCCTCAGCAAATCAAGCTACCCATCTCAAGTCTCATGAGCTGAGGACGGCAAAGTCCCTGTGGGCTTAGGACAGTCAAAGAAACCCCTGGGCTGCATGCTAAGCCCCTTTTCGGCTTCACTTTCCGAATCCTGCCCTAGCTTGCGATTAGTTTTTTTCTCACTTCTTGCCCCCAACTCCCACCTTGCCTCATGGTCTCCCCTCCTCTGCGCACCTGACAGTTTGCCTGCCCTTCCACTGCCTGTCTCCAGACTTTCCAAGGAGAAAAGGCAAAGCACTAAAGCGGGCCGGGCAACGGGTCAAGTTCCGCTTTCGGCGACTAGCAGGGAGGTAGCGTGGCCGAGCGGTCTAAGGTGCTGGATTAAGGCTCCAGTCTCTTCGGAGGCGTGGGTTCAAATCCCACCGCTGCCACTTTTCCTGGCCTTGCATTTTAAAGAAGAACGTAACGTTGACCTCTTCCTTCATTAGTGCCAGCTCTGTCGCAATGAGCAAGCGGATGGTATGCCACACCCTGCAGGAAAAAGGTTTCGCTTCTGACGTCTTGCTTTTCTGGACATCCAGTCTCAAGTTTCCCATCTGGAACGGCGCTCCCTGCTGCTTTGTGAAGGCTTGCTGCAAGAGCCTTCGAAACCCAGGAGCTCTTGCGTTGAGCTGTGACGCGTCCTGGGAAGACCTCCCGTTGCAGCGGAATGAGCCCCACTTCCAGGGCGTGCTGGTAGCAAATTTCCCACAGCCCACAGGGAGCAAACGATCCCAGGTGTGATGTATCACCAGGAGAGGCTGAGATGAGAGTAAGGGTTCACGCGTGTGCCCGGACCGAGGTTAATGATGGGATTAGAGCTAGGGTTAGATGCAGGGAAAGAGTGAGAGTTATAATTAGGGATAAAGCTAACAGGTGATCATTACTCGTCATGTAACATGATACAAAGGGTCAGAAGAGGAACTGATTCAGGGTTACAATTTGGACTTCGCAGACAACAGGAGCACTAAATGGTGCTGAGGGGGACTCAATAAAGTGGACCGGCCGCCTAATGTAAGCAATTGTGCACAAATATTGTACGATGACTAGCGTTGCCGGTGCTTTTTTCTTAAAGAGTCAGTTCTTGGCACCCATTCCCTACTTGACTCAGCCTAATCTTCAAGAATATTTGTCAAGAACTAAAAAAAATCCAGAAAAGGTTTAACCTCCCCGTCGGGGAATTGAACCCCGGTCTCCCGCGTGACAGGCGGGGATACTGACCACTATACTAACGAGGAGACGTGAGGGCATGAAATGAACAGCTGCTGATGTCTGCACAGCATCCAGCGACCACCTAGATGGCCTAGGGGGTCTCATTTTCCCCCGTCAAACGGCTTGCCCGATCTAAGGCTAATTTCTTTCTTTTTATCGGCACCAGGCTTAAAACTCAGTTTAAGGCGATAGTTCCGGGCTATGTTTGACTCCAGAGTTGAATCTGTCATCCCGCATTTCCTCAGCAAATCAAGCTACCCATCTCAAGTCTCATGAGCTGAGGACGGCAAAGTCCCTGTGGGCTTAGGACAGTCAAAGAAACCCCTGGGCTGCATGCTAAGCCCCTTTTCGGCTTCACTTTCCGAATCCTGCCCTAGCTTGCGATTAGTTTTTTTCTCACTTCTTGCCCCCATCTCCCACCTTGCCTCATGGTCTCCCCTCCTCTGCGCACCTGACAGTTTGCCTGCCCTTCCACTGCCTGTCTCCAGACTTTCCAAGGAGAAAAGGCAAAGCACTAAAGCGGGCCGGGCAACGGGTCAAGTTCCGCTTTCGGCGACTAGCAGGGAGGTAGCGTGGCCGAGCGGTCTAAGGCGCTGGATTAAGGCTCCAGTCTCTTCGGAGGCGTGGGTTCAAATCCCACCGCTGCCACTTTTCCTGGCCTTGCATTTTAAAGAAGAACGTAACGTTGACCTCTTCCTTCATTAGTGCCACCTCTGTCGCAATGAGCAAGCGGATGGTATGCCACACCCTGCAGGAAAAAGGTTTCGCTTCTGACGTCTTGCTTTTCTGGACATCCAGTCTCAAGTTTCCCATCTGGAACGGCGCTCCCTGCTGCTTTGTGAAGACTTGCTGCAAGAGCCTTCGAAACCCAGGAGCTCTTGCGTTGAGCTGTGACGCGTCCTGGGAAGACCTCCCGTTGCAGCGGAATGAGCCCCACTTCCAGGGCGTGCTGGTAGCAAATTTCCCACAGCCCACAGGGAGCAAACGATCCCAGGTGTGATGTATCACCAGGAGAGGCTGAGATGAGAGTAAGGGTTCACGCGTGTGCCCGGACCGAGGTTAATGATGGGATTAGAGCTAGGGTTAGATGCAGGGAAAGAGTGAGAGTTATAATTAGGGATAAAGCTAACAGGTGATCAGTACTCGTCATGTAACATGATACAAAGGGTCAGAAGAGGAACTGATTCAGGGTTACAATTTGGACTTCGCAGACAACAGGAGCACTAAATGGTGCTGAGGGGGACTCAATAAAGTGGACCGGCCGCCTAATGTAAGCAATTGTGCACAAATATTGTACGATGACTAGCGTTGCCGGTGCTTTTTTCTTAAAGAGTCAGTTCTTGGCACCCATTCCCTACTTGACTCAGCCTAATCTTCAAGAATATTTGTCAAGAACTAAAAAAAATCCAGAAAAGGTTTAACCTCCCCGTCGGGGCCGGTCTCCCGCGTGACAGGCGGGGATACTGACCACTATACTAACGAGGAGACGTGAGGGCATGAAATGAACAGCTGCTGATGTCTGCACAGCATCCAGCGACCACCTAGATGGCCTAGGGGGTCTCATTTTCCCCCGTCAAACGGCTTGCCCGATCTAAGGCTAATTTCTTTCTTTTTATCGGCACCAGGCTTAAAACTCAGTTTAAGGCGATAGTTCCGGGCTATGTTTGACTCCAGAGTTGAATCTGTCATCCCGCATTTCCTCAGCAAATCAAGCTACCCATCTCAAGTCTCATGAGCTGAGGACGGCAAAGTCCCTGTGGGCTTAGGACAGTCAAAGAAACCCCTGGGCTGCATGCTAAGCCCCTTTTCGGCTTCACTTTCCGAATCCTGCCCTAGCTTGCGATTAGTTTTTTTCTCACTTCTTGCCCCCAACTCCCACCTTGCCTCATGGTCTCCCCTCCTCTGCGCACCTGACAGTTTGCCTGCCCTTCCACTGCCTGTCTCCAGACTTTCCAAGGAGAAAAGGCAAAGCACTAAAGCGGGCCGGGCAACGGGTCAAGTTCCGCTTTCGGCGACTAGCAGGGAGGTAGCGTGGCCGAGCGGTCTAAGGTGCTGGATTAAGGCTCCAGTCTCTTCGGAGGCGTGGGTTCAAATCCCACCGCTGCCACTTTTCCTGGCCTTGCATTTTAAAGAAGAACGTAACGTTGACCTCTTCCTTCATTAGTGCCAGCTCTGTCGCAATGAGCAAGCGGATGGTATGCCACACCCTGCAGGAAAAAGGTTTCGCTTCTGACGTCTTGCTTTTCTGGACATCCAGTCTCAAGTTTCCCATCTGGAACGGCGCTCCCTGCTGCTTTGTGAAGGCTTGCTGCAAGAGCCTTCGAAACCCAGGAGCTCTTGCGTTGAGCTGTGACGCGTCCTGGGAAGACCTCCCGTTGCAGCGGAATGAGCCCCACTTCCAGGGCGTGCTGGTAGCAAATTTCCCACAGCCCACAGGGAGCAAACGATCCCAGGTGTGATGTATCACCAGGAGAGGCTGAGATGAGAGTAAGGGTTCACGCGTGTGCCCGGACCGAGGTTAATGATGGGATTAGAGCTAGGGTTAGATGCAGGGAAAGAGTGAGAGTTATAATTAGGGATAAAGCTAACAGGTGATCATTACTCGTCATGTAACATGATACAAAGGGTCAGAAGAGGAACTGATTCAGGGTTACAATTTGGACTTCGCAGACAACAGGAGCACTAAATGGTGCTGAGGGGGACTCAATAAAGTGGACCGGCCGCCTAATGTAAGCAATTGTGCACAAATATTGTACGATGACTAGCGTTGCCGGTGCTTTTTTCTTAAAGAGTCAGTTCTTGGCACCCATTCCCTACTTGACTCAGCCTAATCTTCAAGAATATTTGTCAAGAACTAAAAAAAATCCAGAAAAGGTTTAACCTCCCCGTCGGGGAATTGAGCCCCGGTCTCCCGCGTGACAGGCGGGGATACTGACCACTATACTAACGAGGAGACGTGAGGGCATGAAATGAACAGCTGCTGATGTCTGCACAGCATCCAGCGACCACCTAGATGGCCTAGGGGGTCTCATTTTCCCCCGTCAAACGGCTTGCCCGATCTAAGGCTAATTTCTTTCTTTTTATCGGCACCAGGCTTAAAACTCAGTTTAAGGCGATAGTTCCGGGCTATGTTTGACTCCAGAGTTGAATCTGTCATCCCGCATTTCCTCAGCAAATCAAGCTACCCATCTCAAGTCTCATGAGCTGAGGACGGCAAAGTCCCTGTGGGCTTAGGACAGTCAAAGAAACCCCTGGGCTGCATGCTAAGCCCCTTTTCGGCTTCACTTTCCGAATCCTGCCCTAGCTTGCGATTAGTTTTTTTCTCACTTCTTGCCCCCATCTCCCACCTTGCCTCATGGTCTCCCCTCCTCTGCGCACCTGACAGTTTGCCTGCCCTTCCACTGCCTGTCTCCAGACTTTCCAAGGAGAAAAGGCAAAGCACTAAAGCGGGCCGGGCAACGGGTCAAGTTCCGCTTTCGGCGACTAGCAGGGAGGTAGCGTGGCCGAGCGGTCTAAGGCGCTGGATTAAGGCTCCAGTCTCTTCGGAGGCGTGGGTTCAAATCCCACCGCTGCCACTTTTCCTGGCCTTGCATTTTAAAGAAGAACGTAACGTTGACCTCTTCCTTCATTAGTGCCACCTCTGTCGCAATGAGCAAGCGGATGGTATGCCACACCCTGCAGGAAAAAGGTTTCGCTTCTGACGTCTTGCTTTTCTGGACATCCAGTCTCAAGTTTCCCATCTGGAACGGCGCTCCCTGCTGCTTTGTGAAGGCTTGCTGCAAGAGCCTTCGAAACCCAGGAGCTCTTGCGTTGAGCTGTGACGCGTCCTGGGAAGACCTCCCGTTGCAGCGGAATGAGCCCCACTTCCAGGGCGTGCTGGTAGCAAATTTCCCACAGCCCACAGGGAGCAAACGATCCCAGGTGTGATGTATCACCAGGAGAGGCTGAGATGAGAGTAAGGGTTCACGCGTGTGCCCGGACCGAGGTTAATGATGGGATTAGAGCTAGGGTTAGATGCAGGGAAAGAGTGAGAGTTATAATTAGGGATAAAGCTAACAGGTGATCAGTACTCGTCATGTAACATGATACAAAGGGTCAGAAGAGGAACTGATTCAGGGTTACAATTTGGACTTCGCAGACAACAGGAGCACTAAATGGTGCTGAGGGGGACTCAATAAAGTGGACCGGCCGCCTAATGTAAGCAATTGTGCACAAATATTGTACGATGACTAGCGTTGCCGGTGCTTTTTTCTTAAAGAGTCAGTTCTTGGCACCCATTCCCTACTTGACTCAGCCTAATCTTCAAGAATATTTGTCAAGAACTAAAAAAAATCCAGAAAAGGTTTAACCTCCCCGGTCTCCCGCGTGACAGGCGGGGATACTGACCACTATACTAACGAGGAGACGTGAGGGCATGAAATGAACAGCTGCTGATGTCTGCACAGCATCCAGCGACCACCTAGATGGCCTAGGGGGTCTCATTTTCCCCCGTCAAACGGCTTGCCCGATCTAAGGCTAATTTCTTTCTTTTTATCGGCACCAGGCTTAAAACTCAGTTTAAGGCGATAGTTCCGGGCTATGTTTGACTCCAGAGTTGAATCTGTCATCCCGCATTTCCTCAGCAAATCAAGCTACCCATCTCAAGTCTCATGAGCTGAGGACGGCAAAGTCCCTGTGGGCTTAGGACAGTCAAAGAAACCCCTGGGCTGCATGCTAAGCCCCTTTTCGGCTTCACTTTCCGAATCCTGCCCTAGCTTGCGATTAGTTTTTTTCTCACTTCTTGCCCCCAACTCCCACCTTGCCTCATGGTCTCCCCTCCTCTGCGCACCTGACAGTTTGCCTGCCCTTCCACTGCCTGTCTCCAGACTTTCCAAGGAGAAAAGGCAAAGCACTAAAGCGGGCCGGGCAACGGGTCAAGTTCCGCTTTCGGCGACTAGCAGGGAGGTAGCGTGGCCGAGCGGTCTAAGGTGCTGGATTAAGGCTCCAGTCTCTTCGGAGGCGTGGGTTCAAATCCCACCGCTGCCACTTTTCCTGGCCTTGCATTTTAAAGAAGAACGTAACGTTGACCTCTTCCTTCATTAGTGCCAGCTCTGTCGCAATGAGCAAGCGGATGGTATGCCACACCCTGCAGGAAAAAGGTTTCGCTTCTGACGTCTTGCTTTTCTGGACATCCAGTCTCAAGTTTCCCATCTGGAACGGCGCTCCCTGCTGCTTTGTGAAGGCTTGCTGCAAGAGCCTTCGAAACCCAGGAGCTCTTGCGTTGAGCTGTGACGCGTCCTGGGAAGACCTCCCGTTGCAGCGGAATGAGCCCCACTTCCAGGGCGTGCTGGTAGCAAATTTCCCACAGCCCACAGGGAGCAAACGATCCCAGGTGTGATGTATCACCAGGAGAGGCTGAGATGAGAGTAAGGGTTCACGCGTGTGCCCGGACCGAGGTTAATGATGGGATTAGAGCTAGGGTTAGATGCAGGGAAAGAGTGAGAGTTATAATTAGGGATAAAGCTAACAGGTGATCAGTACTCGTCATGTAACATGATACAAAGGGTCAGAAGAGGAACTGATTCAGGGTTACAATTTGGACTTCGCAGACAACAGGAGCACTAAATGGTGCTGAGGGGGACTCAATAAAGTGGACCGGCCGCCTAATGTAAGCAATTGTGCACAAATATTGTACGATGACTAGCGTTGCCGGTGCTTTTTTCTTAAAGAGTCAGTTCTTGGCACCCATTCCCTACTTGACTCAGCCTAATCTTCAAGAATATTTGTCAAGAACTAAAAAAAATCCAGAAAAGGTTTAACCTCCCCGTCGGGGCCGGTCTCCCGCGTGACAGGCGGGGATACTGACCACTATACTAACGAGGAGACGTGAGGGCATGAAATGAACAGCTGCTGATGTCTGCACAGCATCCAGCGACCACCTAGATGGCCTAGGGGGTCTCATTTTCCCCCGTCAAACGGCTTGCCCGATCTAAGGCTAATTTCTTTCTTTTTATCGGCACCAGGCTTAAAACTCAGTTTAAGGCGATAGTTCCGGGCTATGTTTGACTCCAGAGTTGAATCTGTCATCCCGCATTTCCTCAGCAAATCAAGCTACCCATCTCAAGTCTCATGAGCTGAGGACGGCAAAGTCCCTGTGGGCTTAGGACAGTCAAAGAAACCCCTGGGCTGCATGCTAAGCCCCTTTTCGGCTTCACTTTCCGAATCCTGCCCTAGCTTGCGATTAGTTTTTTTCTCACTTCTTGCCCCCAACTCCCACCTTGCCTCATGGTCTCCCCTCCTCTGCGCACCTGACAGTTTGCCTGCCCTTCCACTGCCTGTCTCCAGACTTTCCAAGGAGAAAAGGCAAAGCACTAAAGCGGGCCGGGCAACGGGTCAAGTTCCGCTTTCGGCGACTAGCAGGGAGGTAGCGTGGCCGAGCGGTCTAAGGTGCTGGATTAAGGCTCCAGTCTCTTCGGAGGCGTGGGTTCAAATCCCACCGCTGCCACTTTTCCTGGCCTTGCATTTTAAAGAAGAACGTAACGTTGACCTCTTCCTTCATTAGTGCCAGCTCTGTCGCAATGAGCAAGCGGATGGTATGCCACACCCTGCAGGAAAAAGGTTTCGCTTCTGACGTCTTGCTTTTCTGGACATCCAGTCTCAAGTTTCCCATCTGGAACGGCGCTCCCTGCTGCTTTGTGAAGGCTTGCTGCAAGAGCCTTCGAAACCCAGGAGCTCTTGCGTTGAGCTGTGACGCGTCCTGGGAAGACCTCCCGTTGCAGCGGAATGAGCCCCACTTCCAGGGCGTGCTGGTAGCAAATTTCCCACAGCCCACAGGGAGCAAACGATCCCAGGTGTGATGTATCACCAGGAGAGGCTGAGATGAGAGTAAGGGTTCACGCGTGTGCCCGGACCGAGGTTAATGATGGGATTAGAGCTAGGGTTAGATGCAGGGAAAGAGTGAGAGTTATAATTAGGGATAAAGCTAACAGGTGATCATTACTCGTCATGTAACATGATACAAAGGGTCAGAAGAGGAACTGATTCAGGGTTACAATTTGGACTTCGCAGACAACAGGAGCACTAAATGGTGCTGAGGGGGACTCAATAAAGTGGACCGGCCGCCTAATGTAAGCAATTGTGCACAAATATTGTACGATGACTAGCGTTGCCGGTGCTTTTTTCTTAAAGAGTCAGTTCTTGGCACCCATTCCCTACTTGACTCAGCCTAATCTTCAAGAATATTTGTCAAGAACTAAAAAAAATCCAGAAAAGGTTTAACCTCCCCGGTCTCCCGCGTGACAGGCGGGGATACTGACCACTATACTAACGAGGAGACGTGAGGGCATGAAATGAACAGCTGCTGATGTCTGCACAGCATCCAGCGACCACCTAGATGGCCTAGGGGGTCTCATTTTCCCCCGTCAAACGGCTTGCCCGATCTAAGGCTAATTTCTTTCTTTTTATCGGCACCAGGCTTAAAACTCAGTTTAAGGCGATAGTTCCGGGCTATGTTTGACTCCAGAGTTGAATCTGTCATCCCGCATTTCCTCAGCAAATCAAGCTACCCATCTCAAGTCTCATGAGCTGAGGACGGCAAAGTCCCTGTGGGCTTAGGACAGTCAAAGAAACCCCTGGGCTGCATGCTAAGCCCCTTTTCGGCTTCACTTTCCGAATCCTGCCCTAGCTTGCGATTAGTTTTTTTCTCACTTCTTGCCCCCAACTCCCACCTTGCCTCATGGTCTCCCCTCCTCTGCGCACCTGACAGTTTGCCTGCCCTTCCACTGCCTGTCTCCAGACTTTCCAAGGAGAAAAGGCAAAGCACTAAAGCGGGCCGGGCAACGGGTCAAGTTCCGCTTTCGGCGACTAGCAGGGAGGTAGCGTGGCCGAGCGGTCTAAGGTGCTGGATTAAGGCTCCAGTCTCTTCGGAGGCGTGGGTTCAAATCCCACCGCTGCCACTTTTCCTGGCCTTGCATTTTAAAGAAGAACGTAACGTTGACCTCTTCCTTCATTAGTGCCAGCTCTGTCGCAATGAGCAAGCGGATGGTATGCCACACCCTGCAGGAAAAAGGTTTCGCTTCTGACGTCTTGCTTTTCTGGACATCCAGTCTCAAGTTTCCCATCTGGAACGGCGCTCCCTGCTGCTTTGTGAAGGCTTGCTGCAAGAGCCTTCGAAACCCAGGAGCTCTTGCGTTGAGCTGTGACGCGTCCTGGGAAGACCTCCCGTTGCAGCGGAATGAGCCCCACTTCCAGGGCGTGCTGGTAGCAAATTTCCCACAGCCCACAGGGAGCAAACGATCCCAGGTGTGTTGTATCACCAGGAGAGGCTGAGATGAGAGTAAGGGTTCACGCGTGTGCCCGGACCGAGGTTAATGATGGGATTAGAGCTAGGGTTAGATGCAGGGAAAGAGTGAGAGTTATAATTAGGGATAAAGCTAACAGGTGATCATTACTCGTCATGTAACATGATACAAAGGGTCAGAAGAGGAACTGATTCAGGGTTACAATTTGGACTTCGCAGACAACAGGAGCACTAAATGGTGCTGAGGGGGACTCAATAAAGTGGACCGGCCGCCTAATGTAAGCAATTGTGCACAAATATTGTACGATGACTAGCGTTGCCGGTGCTTTTTTCTTAAAGAGTCAGTTCTTGGCACCCATTCCCTACTTGACTCAGCCTAATCTTCAAGAATATTTGTCAAGAACTAAAAAAAATCCAGAAAAGGTTTAACCTCCCCGTCGGGGAATTGAACCCCGTCTCCCGCGTGACAGGCGGGGATACTGACCACTATACTAACGAGGAGACGTGAGGGCATGAAATGAACAGCTGCTGATGTCTGCACAGCATCCAGCGACCACCTAGATGGCCTAGGGGGTCTCATTTTCCCCCGTCAAACGGCTTGCCCGATCTAAGGCTAATTTCTTTCTTTTTATCGGCACCAGGCTTAAAACTCAGTTTAAGGCGATAGTTCCGGGCTATGTTTGACTCCAGAGTTGAATCTGTCATCCCGCATTTCCTCAGCAAATCAAGCTACCCATCTCAAGTCTCATGAGCTGAGGACGGCAAAGTCCCTGTGGGCTTAGGACAGTCAAAGAAACCCCTGGGCTGCATGCTAAGCCCCTTTTCGGCTTCACTTTCCGAATCCTGCCCTAGCTTGCGATTAGTTTTTTTCTCACTTCTTGCCCCCATCTCCCACCTTGCCTCATGGTCTCCCCTCCTCTGCGCACCTGACAGTTTGCCTGCCCTTCCACTGCCTGTCTCCAGACTTTCCAAGGAGAAAAGGCAAAGCACTAAAGCGGGCCGGGCAACGGGTCAAGTTCCGCTTTCGGCGACTAGCAGGGAGGTAGCGTGGCCGAGCGGTCTAAGGCGCTGGATTAAGGCTCCAGTCTCTTCGGAGGCGTGGGTTCAAATCCCACCGCTGCCACTTTTCCTGGCCTTGCATTTTAAAGAAGAACGTAACGTTGACCTCTTCCTTCATTAGTGCCACCTCTGTCGCAATGAGCAAGCGGATGGTATGCCACACCCTGCAGGAAAAAGGTTTCGCTTCTGACGTCTTGCTTTTCTGGACATCCAGTCTCAAGTTTCCCATCTGGAACGGCGCTCCCTGCTGCTTTGTGAAGGCTTGCTGCAAGAGCCTTCGAAACCCAGGAGCTCTTGCGTTGAGCTGTGACGCGTCCTGGGAAGACCTCCCGTTGCAGCGGAATGAGCCCCACTTCCAGGGCGTGCTGGTAGCAAATTTCCCACAGCCCACAGGGAGCAAACGATCCCAGGTGTGATGTATCACCAGGAGAGGCTGAGATGAGAGTAAGGGTTCACGCGTGTGCCCGGACCGAGGTTAATGATGGGATTAGAGCTAGGGTTAGATGCAGGGAAAGAGTGAGAGTTATAATTAGGGATAAAGCTAACAGGTGATCATTACTCGTCATGTAACATGATACAAAGGGTCAGAAGAGGAACTGATTCAGGGTTACAATTTGGACTTCGCAGACAACAGGAGCACTAAATGGTGCTGAGGGGGACTCAATAAAGTGGACCGGCCGCCTAATGTAAGCAATTGTGCACAAATATTGTACGATGACTAGCGTTGCCGGTGCTTTTTTCTTAAAGAGTCAGTTCTTGGCACCCATTCCCTACTTGACTCAGCCTAATCTTCAAGAATATTTGTCAAGAACTAAAAAAAATCCAGAAAAGGTTTAACCTCCCCGGTCTCCCGCGTGACAGGCGGGGATACTGACCACTATACTAACGAGGAGACGTGAGGGCATGAAATGAACAGCTGCTGATGTCTGCACAGCATCCAGCGACCACCTAGATGGCCTAGGGGGTCTCATTTTCCCCCGTCAAACGGCTTGCCCGATCTAAGGCTAATTTCTTTCTTTTTATCGGCACCAGGCTTAAAACTCAGTTTAAGGCGATAGTTCCGGGCTATGTTTGACTCCAGAGTTGAATCTGTCATCCCGCATTTCCTCAGCAAATCAAGCTACCCATCTCAAGTCTCATGAGCTGAGGACGGCAAAGTCCCTGTGGGCTTAGGACAGTCAAAGAAACCCCTGGGCTGCATGCTAAGCCCCTTTTCGGCTTCACTTTCCGAATCCTGCCCTAGCTTGCGATTAGTTTTTTTCTCACTTCTTGCCCCCAACTCCCACCTTGCCTCATGGTCTCCCCTCCTCTGCGCACCTGACAGTTTGCCTGCCCTTCCACTGCCTGTCTCCAGACTTTCCAAGGAGAAAAGGCAAAGCACTAAGGCGGGCCGGGCAACGGGTCAAGTTCCGCTTTCGGCGACTAGCAGGGAGGTAGCGTGGCCGAGCGGTCTAAGGTGCTGGATTAAGGCTCCAGTCTCTTCGGAGGCGTGGGTTCAAATCCCACCGCTGCCACTTTTCCTGGCCTTGCATTTTAAAGAAGAACGTAACGTTGACCTCTTCCTTCATTAGTGCCAGCTCTGTCGCAATGAGCAAGCGGATGGTATGCCACACCCTGCAGGAAAAAGGTTTCGCTTCTGACGTCTTGCTTTTCTGGACATCCAGTCTCAAGTTTCCCATCTGGAACGGCGCTCCCTGCTGCTTTGTGAAGGCTTGCTGCAAGAGCCTTCGAAACCCAGGAGCTCTTGCGTTGAGCTGTGACGCGTCCTGGGAAGACCTCCCGTTGCAGCGGAATGAGCCCCACTTCCAGGGCGTGCTGGTAGCAAATTTCCCACAGCCCACAGGGAGCAAACGATCCCAGGTGTGATGTATCACCAGGAGAGGCTGAGATGAGAGTAAGGGTTCACGCGTGTGCCCGGACCGAGGTTAATGATGGGATTAGAGCTAGGGTTAGATGCAGGGAAAGAGTGAGAGTTATAATTAGGGATAAAGCTAACAGGTGATCATTACTCGTCATGTAACATGATACAAAGGGTCAGAAGAGGAACTGATTCAGGGTTACAATTTGGACTTCGCAGACAACAGGAGCACTAAATGGTGCTGAGGGGGACTCAATAAAGTGGACCGGCCGCCTAATGTAAGCAATTGTGCACAAATATTGTACGATGACTAGCGTTGCCGGTGCTTTTTTCTTAAAGAGTCAGTTCTTGGCACCCATTCCCTACTTGACTCAGCCTAATCTTCAAGAATATTTGTCAAGAACTAAAAAAAATCCAGAAAAGGTTTAACCTCCCCGTCGGGGAATTGAACCCCGGTCTCCCGCGTGACAGGCGGGGATACTGACCACTATACTAACGAGGAGACGTGAGGGCATGAAATGAACAGCTGCTGATGTCTGCACAGCATCCAGCGACCACCTAGATGGCCTAGGGGGTCTCATTTTCCCCCGTCAAACGGCTTGCCAGATCTAAGGCTAATTTCTTTCTTTTTATCGGCACCAGGCTTAAAACTCAGTTTAAGGCGATAGTTCCGGGCTATGTTTGACTCCAGAGTTGAATCTGTCATCCCGCATTTCCTCAGCAAATCAAGCTACCCATCTCAAGTCTCATGAGCTGAGGACGGCAAAGTCCCTGTGGGCTTAGGACAGTCAAAGAAACCCCTGGGCTGCATGCTAAGCCCCTTTTCGGCTTCACTTTCCGAATCCTGCCCTAGCTTGCGATTAGTTTTTTTCTCACTTCTTGCCCCCATCTCCCACCTTGCCTCATGGTCTCCCCTCCTCTGCGCACCTGACAGTTTGCCTGCCCTTCCACTGCCTGTCTCCAGACTTTCCAAGGAGAAAAGGCAAAGCACTAAAGCGGGCCGGGCAACGGGTCAAGTTCCGCTTTCGGCGACTAGCAGGGAGGTAGCGTGGCCGAGCGGTCTAAGGCGCTGGATTAAGGCTCCAGTCTCTTCGGAGGCGTGGGTTCAAATCCCACCGCTGCCACTTTTCCTGGCCTTGCATTTTAAAGAAGAACGTAACGTTGACCTCTTCCTTCATTAGTGCCACCTCTGTCGCAATGAGCAAGCGGATGGTATGCCACACCCTGCAGGAAAAAGGTTTCGCTTCTGACGTCTTGCTTTTCTGGACATCCAGTCTCAAGTTTCCCATCTGGAACGGCGCTCCCTGCTGCTTTGTGAAGGCTTGCTGCAAGAGCCTTCGAAACCCAGGAGCTCTTGCGTTGAGCTGTGACGCGTCCTGGGAAGACCTCCCGTTGCAGCGGAATGAGCCCCACTTCCAGGGCGTGCTGGTAGCAAATTTCCCACAGCCCACAGGGAGCAAACGATCCCAGGTGTGATGTATCACCAGGAGAGGCTGAGATGAGAGTAAGGGTTCACGCGTGTGCCCGGACCGAGGTTAATGATGGGATTAGAGCTAGGGTTAGATGCAGGGAAAGAGTGAGAGTTATAATTAGGGATAAAGCTAACAGGTGATCATTACTCGTCATGTAACATGATACAAAGGGTCAGAAGAGGAACTGATTCAGGGTTACAATTTGGACTTCGCAGACAACAGGAGCACTAAATGGTGCTGAGGGGGACTCAATAAAGTGGACCGGCCGCCTAATGTAAGCAATTGTGCACAAATATTGTACGATGACTAGCGTTGCCGGTGCTTTTTTCTTAAAGAGTCAGTTCTTGGCACCCATTCCCTACTTGACTCAGCCTAATCTTCAAGAATATTTGTCAAGAACTAAAAAAAATCCAGAAAAGGTTTAACCTCCCCGGTCTCCCGCGTGACAGGCGGGGATACTGACCACTATACTAACGAGGAGACGTGAGGGCATGAAATGAACAGCTGCTGATGTCTGCACAGCATCCAGCGACCACCTAGATGGCCTAGGGGGTCTCATTTTCCCCCGTCAAACGGCTTGCCCGATCTAAGGCTAATTTCTTTCTTTTTATCGGCACCAGGCTTAAAACTCAGTTTAAGGCGATAGTTCCGGGCTATGTTTGACTCCAGAGTTGAATCTGTCATCCCGCATTTCCTCAGCAAATCAAGCTACCCATCTCAAGTCTCATGAGCTGAGGACGGCAAAGTCCCTGTGGGCTTAGGACAGTCAAAGAAACCCCTGGGCTGCATGCTAAGCCCCTTTTCGGCTTCACTTTCCGAATCCTGCCCTAGCTTGCGATTAGTTTTTTTCTCACTTCTTGCCCCCAACTCCCACCTTGCCTCATGGTCTCCCCTCCTCTGCGCACCTGACAGTTTGCCTGCCCTTCCACTGCCTGTCTCCAGACTTTCCAAGGAGAAAAGGCAAAGCACTAAAGCGGGCCGGGCAACGGGTCAAGTTCCGCTTTCGGCGACTAGCAGGGAGGTAGCGTGGCCGAGCGGTCTAAGGTGCTGGATTAAGGCTCCAGTCTCTTCGGAGGCGTGGGTTCAAATCCCACCGCTGCCACTTTTCCTGGCCTTGCATTTTAAAGAAGAACGTAACGTTGACCTCTTCCTTCATTAGTGCCAGCTCTGTCGCAATGAGCAAGCGGATGGTATGCCACACCCTGCAGGAAAAAGGTTTCGCTTCTGACGTCTTGCTTTTCTGGACATCCAGTCTCAAGTTTCCCATCTGGAACGGCGCTCCCTGCTGCTTTGTGAAGGCTTGCTGCAAGAGCCTTCGAAACCCAGGAGCTCTTGCGTTGAGCTGTGACGCGTCCTGGGAAGACCTCCCGTTGCAGCGGAATGAGCCCCACTTCCAGGGCGTGCTGGTAGCAAATTTCCCACAGCCCACAGGGAGCAAACGATCCCAGGTGTGATGTATCACCAGGAGAGGCTGAGATGAGAGTAAGGGTTCACGCGTGTGCCCGGACCGAGGTTAATGATGGGATTAGAGCTAGGGTTAGATGCAGGGAAAGAGTGAGAGTTATAATTAGGGATAAAGCTAACAGGTGATCATTACTCGTCATGTAACATGATACAAAGGGTCAGAAGAGGAACTGATTCAGGGTTACAATTTGGACTTCGCAGACAACAGGAGCACTAAATGGTGCTGAGGGGGACTCAATAAAGTGGACCGGCCGCCTAATGTAAGCAATTGTGCACAAATATTGTACGATGACTAGCGTTGCCGGTGCTTTTTTCTTAAAGAGTCAGTTCTTGGCACCCATTCCCTACTTGACTCAGCCTAATCTTCAAGAATATTTGTCAAGAACTAAAAAAAATCCAGAAAAGGTTTAACCTCCCCGTCGGGGAATTGAACCCCGGTCTCCCGCGTGACAGGCGGGGATACTGACCACTATACTAACGAGGAGACGTGAGGGCATGAAATGAACAGCTGCTGATGTCTGCACAGCATCCAGCGACCACCTAGCTGGCCTAGGGGGTCTCATTTTCCCCCGTCAAACGGCTTGCCCGATCTAAGGCTAATTTCTTTCTTTTTATCGGCACCAGGCTTAAAACTCAGTTTAAGGCGATAGTTCCGGGCTATGTTTGACTCCAGAGTTGAATCTGTCATCCCGCATTTCCTCAGCAAATCAAGCTACCCATATCAAGTCTCATGAGCTGAGGACGGCAAAGTCCCTGTGGGCTTAGGACAGTCAAAGAAACCCCTGGGCTGCATGCTAAGCCCCTTTTCGGCTTCACTTTCCGAATCCTGCCCTAGCTTGCGATTAGTTTTTTTCTCACTTCTTGCCCCCATCTCCCACCTTGCCTCATGGTCTCCCCTCCTCTGCGCACCTGACAGTTTGCCTGCCCTTCCACTGCCTGTCTCCAGACTTTCCAAGGAGAAAAGGCAAAGCACTAAAGCGGGCCGGGCAACGGGTCAAGTTCCGCTTTCGGCGACTAGCAGGGAGGTAGCGTGGCCGAGCGGTCTAAGGCGCTGGATTAAGGCTCCAGTCTCTTCGGAGGCGTGGGTTCAAATCCCACCGCTGCCACTTTTCCTGGCCTTGCATTTTAAAGAAGAACGTAACGTTGACCTCTTCCTTCATTAGTGCCACCTCTGTCGCAATGAGCAAGCGGATGGTATGCCACACCCTGCAGGAAAAAGGTTTCGCTTCTGACGTCTTGCTTTTCTGGACATCCAGTCTCAAGTTTCCCATCTGGAACGGCGCTCCCTGCTGCTTTGTGAAGGCTTGCTGCAAGAGCCTTCGAAACCCAGGAGCTCTTGCGTTGAGCTGTGACGCGTCCTGGGAAGACCTCCCGTTGCAGCGGAATGAGCCCCACTTCCAGGGCGTGCTGGTAGCAAATTTCCCACAGCCCACAGGGAGCAAACGATCCCAGGTGTGATGTATCACCAGGAGAGGCTGAGATGAGAGTAGGGGTTCACGCGTGTGCCCGGACCGAGGTTAATGATGGGATTAGAGCTAGGGTTAGATGCAGGGAAAGAGTGAGAGTTATAATTAGGGATAAAGCTAACAGGTGATCATTACTCGTCATGTAACATGATACAAAGGGTCAGAAGAGGAACTGATTCAGGGTTACAATTTGGACTTCGCAGACAACAGGAGCACTAAATGGTGCTGAGGGGGACTCAATAAAGTGGACCGGCCGCCTAATGTAAGCAATTGTGCACAAATATTGTACGATGACTAGCGTTGCCGGTGCTTTTTTCTTAAAGAGTCAGTTCTTGGCACCCATTCCCTACTTGACTCAGCCTAATCTTCAAGAATATTTGTCAAGAACTAAAAAAAATCCAGAAAAGGTTTAACCTCCCCGTCGGGGAATTGAACCCCGGTCTCCCGCGTGACAGGCGGGGATACTGACCACTATACTAACGAGGAGACGTGAGGGCATGAAATGAACAGCTGCTGATGTCTGCACAGCATCCAGCGACCACCTAGATGGCCTAGGGGGTCTCATTTTCCCCCGTCAAACGGCTTGCCCGATCTAAGGCTAATTTCTTTCTTTTTATCGGCACCAGGCTTAAAACTCAGTTTAAGGCGATAGTTCCGGGCTATGTTTGACTCCAGAGTTGAATCTGTCATCCCGCATTTCCTCAGCAAATCAAGCTACCCATCTCAAGTCTCATGAGCTGAGGACGGCAAAGTCCCTGTGGGCTTAGGACAGTCAAAGAAACCCCTGGGCTGCATGCTAAGCCCCTTTTCGGCTTCACTTTCCGAATCCTGCCCTAGCTTGCGATTAGTTTTTTTCTCACTTCTTGCCCCCATCTCCCACCTTGCCTCATGGTCTCCCCTCCTCTGCGCACCTGACAGTTTGCCTGCCCTTCCACTGCCTGTCTCCAGACTTTCCAAGGAGAAAAGGCAAAGCACTAAAGCGGGCCGGGCAACGGGTCAAGTTCCGCTTTCGGCGACTAGCAGGGAGGTAGCGTGGCCGAGCGGTCTAAGGTGCTGGATTAAGGCTCCAGTCTCTTCGGAGGCGTGGGTTCAAATCCCACCGCTGCCACTTTTCCTGGCCTTGCATTTTAAAGAAGAACGTAACGTTGACCTCTTCCTTCATTAGTGCCACCTCTGTCGCAATGAGCAAGCGGATGGTATGCCACACCCTGCAGGAAAAAGGTTTCGCTTCTGACGTCTTGCTTTTCTGGACATCCAGTCTCAAGTTTCCCATCTGGAACGGCGCTCCCTGCTGCTTTGTGAAGGCTTGCTGCAAGAGCCTTCGAAACCCAGGAGCTCTTGCGTTGAGCTGTGACGCGTCCTGGGAAGACCTCCCGTTGCAGCGGAATGAGCCCCACTTCCAGGGCGTGCTGGTAGCAAATTTCCCACAGCCCACAGGGAGCAAACGATCCCAGGTGTGATGTATCACCAGGAGAGGCTGAGATGAGAGTAAGGGTTCACGCGTGTGCCCGGACCGAGGTTAATGATGGGATTAGAGCTAGGGTTAGATGCAGGGAAAGAGTGAGAGTTATAATTAGGGATAAAGCTAACAGGTGATCAATACTCGTCATGTAACATGATACAAAGGGTCAGAAGAGGAACTGATTCAGGGTTACAATTTGGACTTCGCAGACAACAGGAGCACTAAATGGTGCTGAGGGGGACTCAATAAAGTGGACCGGCCGCCTAATGTAAGCAATTGTGCACAAATATTGTACGATGACTAGCGTTGCCGGTGCTTTTTTCTTAAAGAGTCAGTTCTTGGCACCCATTCCCTACTTGACTCAGCCTAATCTTCAAGAATATTTGTCAAGAACTAAAAAAAATCCAGAAAAGGTTTAACCTCCCCGTCGGGGAATTGAACCCGGATACTGACCACTATACTAACGAGGAGACGTGAGGGCATGAAATGAACAGCTGCTGATGTCTGCACAGCATCCAGCGACCACCTAGATGGCCTAGGGGGTCTCATTTTCCCCCGTCAAACGGCTTGCCCGATCTAAGGCTAATTTCTTTCTTTTTATCGGCACCAGGCTTAAAACTCAGTTTAAGGCGATAGTTCCGGGCTATGTTTGACTCCAGAGTTGAATCTGTCATCCCGCATTTCCTCAGCAAATCAAGCTACCCATCTCAAGTCTCATGAGCTGAGGACGGCAAAGTCCCTGTGGGCTTAGGACAGTCAAAGAAACCCCTGGGCTGCATGCTAAGCCCCTTTTCGGCTTCACTTTCCGAATCCTGCCCTAGCTTGCGATTAGTTTTTTCCTCACTTCTTGCCCCCATCTCCCACCTTGCCTCATGGTCTCCCCTCCTCTGCGCACCTGACAGTTTGCCTGCCCTTCCACTGCCTGTCTCCAGACTTTCCAAGGAGAAAAGGCAAAGCACTAAAGCGGGCCGGGCAACGGGTCAAGTTCCGCTTTCGGCGACTAGCAGGGAGGTAGCGTGGCCGAGCGGTCTAAGGCGCTGGATTAAGGCTCCAGTCTCTTCGGAGGCGTGGGTTCAAATCCCACCGCTGCCACTTTTCCTGGCCTTGCATTTTAAAGAAGAACGTAACGTTGACCTCTTCCTTCATTAGTGCCACCTCTGTCGCAATGAGCAAGCGGATGGTATGCCACACCCTGCAGGAAAAAGGTTTCGCTTCTGACGTCTTGCTTTTCTGGACATCCAGTCTCAAGTTTCCCATCTGGAACGGCGCTCCCTGCTGCTTTGTGAAGACTTGCTGCAAGAGCCTTCGAAACCCAGGAGCTCTTGCGTTGAGCTGTGACGCGTCCTGGGAAGACCTCCCGTTGCAGCGGAATGAGCCCCACTTCCAGGGCGTGCTGGTAGCAAATTTCCCACAGCCCACAGGGAGCAAACGATCCCAGGTGTGATGTATCACCAGGAGAGGCTGAGATGAGAGTAAGGGTTCACGCGTGTGCCCGGACCGAGGTTAATGATGGGATTAGAGCTAGGGTTAGATGCAGGGAAAGAGTGAGAGTTATAATTAGGGATAAAGCTAACAGGTGATCATTACTCGTCATGTAACATGATACAAAGGGTCAGAAGAGGAACTGATTCAGGGTTACAATTTGGACTTCGCAGACAACAGGAGCACTAAATGGTGCTGAGGGGGACTCAATAAAGTGGACCGGCCGCCTAATGTAAGCAATTGTGCACAAATATTGTACGATGACTAGCGTTGCCGGTGCTTTTTTCTTAAAGAGTCAGTTCTTGGCACCCATTCCCTACTTGACTCAGCCTAATCTTCAAGAATATTTGTCAAGAACTAAAAAAAATCCAGAAAAGGTTTAACCTCCCCGTCGGGGAACCCCGGTCTCCCGCGTGACAGGCGGGGATACTGACCACTATACTAACGAGGAGACGTGAGGGCATGAAATGAACAGCTGCTGATGTCTGCACAGCATCCAGCGACCACCTAGATGGCCTAGGGGGTCTCATTTTCCCCCGTCAAACGGCTTGCCCGATCTAAGGCTAATTTCTTTCTTTTTATCGGCACCAGGCTTAAAACTCAGTTTAAGGCGATAGTTCCGGGCTATGTTTGACTCCAGAGTTGAATCTGTCATCCCGCATTTCCTCAGCAAATCAAGCTACCCATCTCAAGTCTCATGAGCTGAGGACGGCAAAGTCCCTGTGGGCTTAGGACAGTCAAAGAAACCCCTGGGCTGCATGCTAAGCCCCTTTTCGGCTTCACTTTCCGAATCCTGCCCTAGCTTGCGATTAGTTTTTTTCTCACTTCTTGCCCCCATCTCCCACCTTGCCTCATGGTCTCCCCTCCTCTGCGCACCTGACAGTTTGCCTGCCCTTCCACTGCCTGTCTCCAGACTTTCCAAGGAGAAAAGGCAAAGCACTAAAGCGGGCCGGGCAACGGGTCAAGTTCCGCTTTCAGCGACTAGCAGGGAGGTAGCGTGGCCGAGCGGTCTAAGGCGCTGGATTAAGGCTCCAGTCTCTTCGGAGGCGTGGGTTCAAATCCCACCGCTGCCACTTTTCCTGGCCTTGCATTTTAAAGAAGAACGTAACGTTGACCTCTTCCTTCATTAGTGCCACCTCTGTCGCAATGAGCAAGCGGATGGTATGCCACACCCTGCAGGAAAAAGGTTTCGCTTCTGACGTCTTGCTTTTCTGGACATCCAGTCTCAAGTTTCCCATCTGGAACGGCGCTCCCTGCTGCTTTGTGAAGGCTTGCTGCAAGAGCCTTCGAAACCCAGGAGCTCTTGCGTTGAGCTGTGACGCGTCCTGGGAAGACCTCCCGTTGCAGCGGAATGAGCCCCACTTCCAGGGCGTGCTGGTAGCAAATTTCCCACAGCCCACAGGGAGCAAACGATCCCAGGTGTGATGTATCACCAGGAGAGGCTGAGATGAGAGTAAGGGTTCACGCGTGTGCCCGGACCGAGGTTAATGATGGGATTAGAGCTAGGGTTAGATGCAGGGAAAGAGTGAGAGTTATAATTAGGGATAAAGCTAACAGGTGATCATTACTCGTCATGTAACATGATACAAAGGGTCAGAAGAGGAACTGATTCAGGGTTACAATTTGGACTTCGCAGACAACAGGAGCACTAAATGGTGCTGAGGGGGACTCAATAAAGTGGACCGGCCGCCTAATGTAAGCAATTGTGCACAAATATTGTACGATGACTAGCGTTGCCGGTGCTTTTTTCTTAAAGAGTCAGTTCTTGGCACCCATTCCCTACTTGACTCAGCCTAATCTTCAAGAATATTTGTCAAGAACTAAAAAAATCCAGAAAAAGTTTAACCTCCCCGTCGGGGAATTGAACCCCGGTCTCCCGCGTGACAGGCGGGGATACTGACCACTATACTAACGAGGAGACGTGGGGCATGAAATGAACAGCTGCTGATGTCTGCACAGCATCCAGCGACCACCTAGATGGCCTAGGGGGTCTCATTTTCCCCCGTCAAACGGCTTGCCCGATCTAAGGCTAATTTCTTTCTTTTTATCGGCACCAGGCTTAAAACTCAGTTTAAGGCGATAGTTCCGGGCTATGTTTGACTCCAGAGTTGAATCTGTCATCCCGCATTTCCTCAGCAAATCAAGCTACCCATCTCAAGTCTCATGAGCTGAGGACGGCAAAGTCCCTGTGGGCTTAGGACAGTCAAAGAAACCCCTGGGCTGCATGCTAAGCCCCTTTTCGGCTTCACTTTCCGAATCCTGCCCTAGCTTGCGATTAGTTTTTTTCTCACTTCTTGCCCCCATCTCCCACCTTGCCTCATGGTCTCCCCTCCTCTGCGCACCTGACAGTTTGCCTGCCCTTCCACTGCCTGTCTCCAGACTTTCCAAGGAGAAAAGGCAAAGCACTAAAGCGGGCCGGGCAACGGGTCAAGTTCCGCTTTCGGCGACTAGCAGGGAGGTAGCGTGGCCGAGCGGTCTAAGGCGCTGGATTAAGGCTCCAGTCTCTTCGGAGGCGTGGGTTCAAATCCCACCGCTGCCACTTTTCCTGGCCTTGCATTTTAAAGAAGAACGTAACGTTGACCTCTTCCTTCATTAGTGCCACCTCTGTCGCAATGAGCAAGCGGATGGTATGCCACACCCTGCAGGAAAAAGGTTTCGCTTCTGACGTCTTGCTTTTCTGGACATCCAGTCTCAAGTTTCCCATCTGGAACGGCGCTCCCTGCTGCTTTGTGAAGGCTTGCTGCAAGAGCCTTCGAAACCCAGGAGCTCTTGCGTTGAGCTGTGACGCGTCCTGGGAAGACCTCCCGTTGCAGCGGAATGAGCCCCACTTCCAGGGCGTGCTGGTAGCAAATTTCCCACAGCCCACAGGGAGCAAACGATCCCAGGTGTGATGTATCACCAGGAGAGGCTGAGATGAGAGTAAGGGTTCACGCGTGTGCCCGGACCGAGGTTAATGATGGGATTAGAGCTAGGGTTAGATGCAGGGAAAGAGTGAGAGTTATAATTAGGGATAAAGCTAACAGGTGATCATTACTCGTCATGTAACATGATACAAAGGGTCAGAAGAGGAACTGATTCAGGGTTACAATTTGGACTTCGCAGACAACAGGAGCACTAAATGGTGCTGAGGGGGACTCAATAAAGTGGACCGGCCGCCTAATGTAAGCAATTGTGCACAAATATTGTACGATGACTAGCGTTGCCGGTGCTTTTTTCTTAAAGAGTCAGTTCTTGGCACCCATTCCCTACTTGACTCAGCCTAATCTTCAAGAATATTTGTCAAGAACTAAAAAAAATCCAGAAAAGGTTTAACCTCCCCGTCGGGGAATTGAACCCCGGTCTCCCGCGTGACAGGCGGGGATACTGACCACTATACTAACGAGGAGACGTGAGGGCATGAAATGAACAGCTGCTGATGTCTGCACAGCATCCAGCGACCACCTAGATGGCCTAGGGGGTCTCATTTTCCCCCGTCAAACGGCTTGCCCGATCTAAGGCTAATTTCTTTCTTTTTATCGGCACCAGGCTTAAAACTCAGTTTAAGGCGATAGTTCCGGGCTATGTTTGACTCCAGAGTTGAATCTGTCATCCCGCATTTCCTCAGCAAATCAAGCTACCCATCTCAAGTCTCATGAGCTGAGGACGGCAAAGTCCCTGTGGGCTTAGGACAGTCAAAGAAACCCCTGGGCTGCATGCTAAGCCCCTTTTCGGCTTCACTTTCCGAATCCTGCCCTAGCTTGCGATTAGTTTTTTTCTCACTTCTTGCCCCCATCTCCCACCTTGCCTCATGGTCTCCCCTCCTCTGCGCACCTGACAGTTTGCCTGCCCTTCCACTGCCTGTCTCCAGACTTTCCAAGGAGAAAAGGCAAAGCACTAAAGCGGGCCGGGCAACGGGTCAAGTTCCGCTTTCGGCGACTAGCAGGGAGGTAGCGTGGCCGAGCGGTCTAAGGCGCTGGATTAAGGCTCCAGTCTCTTCGGAGGCGTGGGTTCAAATCCCACCGCTGCCACTTTTCCTGGCCTTGCATTTTAAAGAAGAACGTAACGTTGACCTCTTCCTTCATTAGTGCCACCTCTGTCGCAATGAGCAAGCGGATGGTATGCCACACCCTGCAGGAAAAAGGTTTCGCTTCTGACGTCTTGCTTTTCTGGACATCCAGTCTCAAGTTTCCCATCTGGAACGGCGCTCCCTGCTGCTTTGTGAAGACTTGCTGCAAGAGCCTTCGAAACCCAGGAGCTCTTGCGTTGAGCTGTGACGCGTCCTGGGAAGACCTCCCGTTGCAGCGGAATGAGCCCCACTTCCAGGGCGTGCTGGTAGCAAATTTCCCACAGCCCACAGGGAGCAAACGATCCCAGGTGTGATGTATCACCAGGAGAGGCTGAGATGAGAGTAAGGGTTCACGCGTGTGCCCGGACCGAGGTTAATGATGGGATTAGAGCTAGGGTTAGATGCAGGGAAAGAGTGAGAGTTATAATTAGGGATAAAGCTAACAGGTGATCAGTACTCGTCATGTAACATGATACAAAGGGTCAGAAGAGGAACTGATTCAGGGTTACAATTTGGACTTCGCAGACAACAGGAGCACTAAATGGTGCTGAGGGGGACTCAATAAAGTGGACCGGCCGCCTAATGTAAGCAATTGTGCACAAATATTGTACGATGACTAGCGTTGCCGGTGCTTTTTTCTTAAAGAGTCAGTTCTTGGCACCCATTCCCTACTTGACTCAGCCTAATCTTCAAGAATATTTGTCAAGAACTAAAAAAAATCCAGAAAAGGTTTAACCTCCCCGTCGGGGCCGGTCTCCCGCGTGACAGGCGGGGATACTGACCACTATACTAACGAGGAGACGTGAGGGCATGAAATGAACAGCTGCTGATGTCTGCACAGCATCCAGCGACCACCTAGATGGCCTAGGGGGTCTCATTTTCCCCCGTCAAACGGCTTGCCCGATCTAAGGCTAATTTCTTTCTTTTTATCGGCACCAGGCTTAAAACTCAGTTTAAGGCGATAGTTCCGGGCTATGTTTGACTCCAGAGTTGAATCTGTCATCCCGCATTTCCTCAGCAAATCAAGCTACCCATCTCAAGTCTCATGAGCTGAGGACGGCAAAGTCCCTGTGGGCTTAGGACAGTCAAAGAAACCCCTGGGCTGCATGCTAAGCCCCTTTTCGGCTTCACTTTCCGAATCCTGCCCTAGCTTGCGATTAGTTTTTTTCTCACTTCTTGCCCCCAACTCCCACCTTGCCTCATGGTCTCCCCTCCTCTGCGCACCTGACAGTTTGCCTGCCCTTCCACTGCCTGTCTCCAGACTTTCCAAGGAGAAAAGGCAAAGCACTAAAGCGGGCCGGGCAACGGGTCAAGTTCCGCTTTCGGCGACTAGCAGGGAGGTAGCGTGGCCGAGCGGTCTAAGGTGCTGGATTAAGGCTCCAGTCTCTTCGGAGGCGTGGGTTCAAATCCCACCGCTGCCACTTTTCCTGGCCTTGCATTTTAAAGAAGAACGTAACGTTGACCTCTTCCTTCATTAGTGCCAGCTCTGTCGCAATGAGCAAGCGGATGGTATGCCACACCCTGCAGGAAAAAGGTTTCGCTTCTGACGTCTTGCTTTTCTGGACATCCAGTCTCAAGTTTCCCATCTGGAACGGCGCTCCCTGCTGCTTTGTGAAGGCTTGCTGCAAGAGCCTTCGAAACCCAGGAGCTCTTGCGTTGAGCTGTGACGCGTCCTGGGAAGACCTCCCGTTGCAGCGGAATGAGCCCCACTTCCAGGGCGTGCTGGTAGCAAATTTCCCACAGCCCACAGGGAGCAAACGATCCCAGGTGTGATGTATCACCAGGAGAGGCTGAGATGAGAGTAAGGGTTCACGCGTGTGCCCGGACCGAGGTTAATGATGGGATTAGAGCTAGGGTTAGATGCAGGGAAAGAGTGAGAGTTATAATTAGGGATAAAGCTAACAGGTGATCATTACTCGTCATGTAACATGATACAAAGGGTCAGAAGAGGAACTGATTCAGGGTTACAATTTGGACTTCGCAGACAACAGGAGCACTAAATGGTGCTGAGGGGGACTCAATAAAGTGGACCGGCCGCCTAATGTAAGCAATTGTGCACAAATATTGTACGATGACTAGCGTTGCCGGTGCTTTTTTCTTAAAGAGTCAGTTCTTGGCACCCATTCCCTACTTGACTCAGCCTAATCTTCAAGAATATTTGTCAAGAACTAAAAAAAATCCAGAAAAGGTTTAACCTCCCCGGTCTCCCGCGTGACAGGCGGGGATACTGACCACTATACTAACGAGGAGACGTGAGGGCATGAAATGAACAGCTGCTGATGTCTGCACAGCATCCAGCGACCACCTAGATGGCCTAGGGGGTCTCATTTTCCCCCGTCAAACGGCTTGCCCGATCTAAGGCTAATTTCTTTCTTTTTATCGGCACCAGGCTTAAAACTCAGTTTAAGGCGATAGTTCCGGGCTATGTTTGACTCCAGAGTTGAATCTGTCATCCCGCATTTCCTCAGCAAATCAAGCTACCCATCTCAAGTCTCATGAGCTGAGGACGGCAAAGTCCCTGTGGGCTTAGGACAGTCAAAGAAACCCCTGGGCTGCATGCTAAGCCCCTTTTCGGCTTCACTTTCCGAATCCTGCCCTAGCTTGCGATTAGTTTTTTTCTCACTTCTTGCCCCCAACTCCCACCTTGCCTCATGGTCTCCCCTCCTCTGCGCACCTGACAGTTTGCCTGCCCTTCCACTGCCTGTCTCCAGACTTTCCAAGGAGAAAAGGCAAAGCACTAAAGCGGGCCGGGCAACGGGTCAAGTTCCGCTTTCGGCGACTAGCAGGGAGGTAGCGTGGCCGAGCGGTCTAAGGTGCTGGATTAAGGCTCCAGTCTCTTCGGAGGCGTGGGTTCAAATCCCACCGCTGCCACTTTTCCTGGCCTTGCATTTTAAAGAAGAACGTAACGTTGACCTCTTCCTTCATTAGTGCCAGCTCTGTCGCAATGAGCAAGCGGATGGTATGCCACACCCTGCAGGAAAAAGGTTTCGCTTCTGACGTCTTGCTTTTCTGGACATCCAGTCTCAAGTTTCCCATCTGGAACGGCGCTCCCTGCTGCTTTGTGAAGGCTTGCTGCAAGAGCCTTCGAAACCCAGGAGCTCTTGCGTTGAGCTGTGACGCGTCCTGGGAAGACCTCCCGTTGCAGCGGAATGAGCCCCACTTCCAGGGCGTGCTGGTAGCAAATTTCCCACAGCCCACAGGGAGCAAACGATCCCAGGTGTGATGTATCACCAGGAGAGGCTGAGATGAGAGTAAGGGTTCACGCGTGTGCCCGGACCGAGGTTAATGATGGGATTAGAGCTAGGGTTAGATGCAGGGAAAGAGTGAGAGTTATAATTAGGGATAAAGCTAACAGGTGATCATTACTCGTCATGTAACATGATACAAAGGGTCAGAAGAGGAACTGATTCAGGGTTACAATTTGGACTTCGCAGACAACAGGAGCACTAAATGGTGCTGAGGGGGACTCAATAAAGTGGACCGGCCGCCTAATGTAAGCAATTGTGCACAAATATTGTACGATGACTAGCGTTGCCGGTGCTTTTTTCTTAAAGAGTCAGTTCTTGGCACCCATTCCCTACTTGACTCAGCCTAATCTTCAAGAATATTTGTCAAGAACTAAAAAAAATCCAGAAAAGGTTTAACCTCCCCGTCGGGGAATTGAACCCCGGTCTCCCGCGGGGATACTGACCACTATACTAACGAGGAGACGTGAGGGCATGAAATGAACAGCTGCTGATGTCTGCACAGCATCCAGCGACCACCTAGCTGGCCTAGGGGGTCTCATTTTCCCCCGTCAAACGGCTTGCCCGATCTAAGGCTAATTTCTTTCTTTTTATCGGCACCAGGCTTAAAACTCAGTTTAGGGCGATAGTTCCGGGCTATGTTTGACTCCAGAGTTGAATCTGTCATCCCGCATTTCCTCAGCAAATCAAGCTACCCATATCAAGTCTCATGAGCTGAGGACGGCAAAGTCCCTGTGGGCTTAGGACAGTCAAAGAAACCCCTGGGCTGCATGCTAAGCCCCTTTTCGGCTTCACTTTCCGAATCCTGCCCTAGCTTGCGATTAGTTTTTTTCTCACTTCTTGCCCCCATCTCCCACCTTGCCTCATGGTCTCCCCTCCTCTGCGCACCTGACAGTTTGCCTGCCCTTCCACTGCCTGTCTCCAGACTTTCCAAGGAGAAAAGGCAAAGCACTAAAGCGGGCCGGGCAACGGGTCAAGTTCCGCTTTCGGCGACTAGCAGGGAGGTAGCGTGGCCGAGCGGTCTAAGGCGCTGGATTAAGGCTCCAGTCTCTTCGGAGGCGTGGGTTCAAATCCCACCGCTGCCACTTTTCCTGGCCTTGCATTTTAAAGAAGAACGTAACGTTGACCTCTTCCTTCATTAGTGCCACCTCTGTCGCAATGAGCAAGCGGATGGTATGCCACACCCTGCAGGAAAAAGGTTTCGCTTCTGACGTCTTGCTTTTCTGGACATCCAGTCTCAAGTTTCCCATCTGGAACGGCGCTCCCTGCTGCTTTGTGAAGGCTTGCTGCAAGAGCCTTCGAAACCCAGGAGCTCTTGCGTTGAGCTGTGACGCGTCCTGGGAAGACCTCCCGTTGCAGCGGAATGAGCCCCACTTCCAGGGCGTGCTGGTAGCAAATTTCCCACAGCCCACAGGGAGCAAACGATCCCAGGTGTGATGTATCACCAGGAGAGGCTGAGATGAGAGTAGGGGTTCACGCGTGTGCCCGGACCGAGGTTAATGATGGGATTAGAGCTAGGGTTAGATGCAGGGAAAGAGTGAGAGTTATAATTAGGGATAAAGCTAACAGGTGATCATTACTCGTCATGTAACATGATACAAAGGGTCAGAAGAGGAACTGATTCAGGGTTACAATTTGGACTTCGCAGACAACAGGAGCACTAAATGGTGCTGAGGGGGACTCAATAAAGTGGACCGGCCGCCTAATGTAAGCAATTGTGCACAAATATTGTACGATGACTAGCGTTGCCGGTGCTTTTTTCTTAAAGAGTCAGTTCTTGGCACCCATTCCCTACTTGACTCAGCCTAATCTTCAAGAATATTTGTCAAGAACTAAAAAAAATCCAGAAAAGGTTTAACCTCCCCGTCGGGGAATTGAACCCCGGTCTCCCGCGTGACAGGCGGGGATACTGACCACTATACTAACGAGGAGACGTGAGGGCATGAAATGAACAGCTGCTGATGTCTGCACAGCATCCAGCGACCACCTAGATGGCCTAGGGGGTCTCATTTTCCCCCGTCAAACGGCTTGCCCGATCTAAGGCTAATTTCTTTCTTTTTATCGGCACCAGGCTTAAAACTCAGTTTAAGGCGATAGTTCCGGGCTATGTTTGACTCCAGAGTTGAATCTGTCATCCCGCATTTCCTCAGCAAATCAAGCTACCCATCTCAAGTCTCATGAGCTGAGGACGGCAAAGTCCCTGTGGGCTTAGGACAGTCAAAGAAACCCCTGGGCTGCATGCTAAGCCCCTTTTCGGCTTCACTTTCCGAATCCTGCCCTAGCTTGCGATTAGTTTTTTTCTCACTTCTTGCCCCCATCTCCCACCTTGCCTCATGGTCTCCCCTCCTCTGCGCACCTGACAGTTTGCCTGCCCTTCCACTGCCTGTCTCCAGACTTTCCAAGGAGAAAAGGCAAAGCACTAAAGCGGGCCGGGCAACGGGTCAAGTTCCGCTTTCGGCGACTAGCAGGGAGGTAGCGTGGCCGAGCGGTCTAAGGTGCTGGATTAAGGCTCCAGTCTCTTCGGAGGCGTGGGTTCAAATCCCACCGCTGCCACTTTTCCTGGCCTTGCATTTTAAAGAAGAACGTAACGTTGACCTCTTCCTTCATTAGTGCCACCTCTGTCGCAATGAGCAAGCGGATGGTATGCCACACCCTGCAGGAAAAAGGTTTCGCTTCTGACGTCTTGCTTTTCTGGACATCCAGTCTCAAGTTTCCCATCTGGAACGGCGCTCCCTGCTGCTTTGTGAAGGCTTGCTGCAAGAGCCTTCGAAACCCAGGAGCTCTTGCGTTGAGCTGTGACGCGTCCTGGGAAGACCTCCCGTTGCAGCGGAATGAGCCCCACTTCCAGGGCGTGCTGGTAGCAAATTTCCCACAGCCCACAGGGAGCAAACGATCCCAGGTGTGATGTATCACCAGGAGAGGCTGAGATGAGAGTAAGGGTTCACGCGTGTGCCCGGACCGAGGTTAATGATGGGATTAGAGCTAGGGTTAGATGCAGGGAAAGAGTGAGAGTTATAATTAGGGATAAAGCTAACAGGTGATCATTACTCGTCATGTAACATGATACAAAGGGTCAGAAGAGGAACTGATTCAGGGTTACAATTTGGACTTCGCAGACAACAGGAGCACTAAATGGTGCTGAGGGGGACTCAATAAAGTGGACCGGCCGCCTAATGTAAGCAATTGTGCACAAATATTGTACGATGACTAGCGTTGCCGGTGCTTTTTTCTTAAAGAGTCAGTTCTTGGCACCCATTCCCTACTTGACTCAGCCTAATCTTCAAGAATATTTGTCAAGAACTAAAAAAAATCCAGAAAAGGTTTAACCTCCCCGTCGGGGAATTGAACCCGGATACTGACCACTATACTAACGAGGAGACGTGAGGGCATGAAATGAACAGCTGCTGATGTCTGCACAGCATCCAGCGACCACCTAGATGGCCTAGGGGGTCTCATTTTCCCCCGTCAAACGGCTTGCCCGATCTAAGGCTAATTTCTTTCTTTTTATCGGCACCAGGCTTAAAACTCAGTTTAAGGCGATAGTTCCGGGCTATGTTTGACTCCAGAGTTGAATCTGTCATCCCGCATTTCCTCAGCAAATCAAGCTACCCATCTCAAGTCTCATGAGCTGAGGACGGCAAAGTCCCTGTGGGCTTAGGACAGTCAAAGAAACCCCTGGGCTGCATGCTAAGCCCCTTTTCGGCTTCACTTTCCGAATCCTGCCCTAGCTTGCGATTAGTTTTTTCCTCACTTCTTGCCCCCATCTCCCACCTTGCCTCATGGTCTCCCCTCCTCTGCGCACCTGACAGTTTGCCTGCCCTTCCACTGCCTGTCTCCAGACTTTCCAAGGAGAAAAGGCAAAGCACTAAAGCGGGCCGGGCAACGGGTCAAGTTCCGCTTTCGGCGACTAGCAGGGAGGTAGCGTGGCCGAGCGGTCTAAGGCGCTGGATTAAGGCTCCAGTCTCTTCGGAGGCGTGGGTTCAAATCCCACCGCTGCCACTTTTCCTGGCCTTGCATTTTAAAGAAGAACGTAACGTTGACCTCTTCCTTCATTAGTGCCACCTCTGTCGCAATGAGCAAGCGGATGGTATGCCACACCCTGCAGGAAAAAGGTTTCGCTTCTGACGTCTTGCTTTTCTGGACATCCAGTCTCAAGTTTCCCATCTGGAACGGCGCTCCCTGCTGCTTTGTGAAGACTTGCTGCAAGAGCCTTCGAAACCCAGGAGCTCTTGCGTTGAGCTGTGACGCGTCCTGGGAAGACCTCCCGTTGCAGCGGAATGAGCCCCACTTCCAGGGCGTGCTGGTAGCAAATTTCCCACAGCCCACAGGGAGCAAACGATCCCAGGTGTGATGTATCACCAGGAGAGGCTGAGATGAGAGTAAGGGTTCACGCGTGTGCCCGGACCGAGGTTAATGATGGGATTAGAGCTAGGGTTAGATGCAGGGAAAGAGTGAGAGTTATAATTAGGGATAAAGCTAACAGGTGATCATTACTCGTCATGTAACATGATACAAAGGGTCAGAAGAGGAACTGATTCAGGGTTACAATTTGGACTTCGCAGACAACAGGAGCACTAAATGGTGCTGAGGGGGACTCAATAAAGTGGACCGGCCGCCTAATGTAAGCAATTGTGCACAAATATTGTACGATGACTAGCGTTGCCGGTGCTTTTTTCTTAAAGAGTCAGTTCTTGGCACCCATTCCCTACTTGACTCAGCCTAATCTTCAAGAATATTTGTCAAGAACTAAAAAAAATCCAGAAAAGGTTTAACCTCCCCGTCGGGGAACCCCGGTCTCCCGCGTGACAGGCGGGGATACTGACCACTATACTAACGAGGAGACGTGAGGGCATGAAATGAACAGCTGCTGATGTCTGCACAGCATCCAGCGACCACCTAGATGGCCTAGGGGGTCTCATTTTCCCCCGTCAAACGGCTTGCCCGATCTAAGGCTAATTTCTTTCTTTTTATCGGCACCAGGCTTAAAACTCAGTTTAAGGCGATAGTTCCGGGCTATGTTTGACTCCAGAGTTGAATCTGTCATCCCGCATTTCCTCAGCAAATCAAGCTACCCATCTCAAGTCTCATGAGCTGAGGACGGCAAAGTCCCTGTGGGCTTAGGACAGTCAAAGAAACCCCTGGGCTGCATGCTAAGCCCCTTTTCGGCTTCACTTTCCGAATCCTGCCCTAGCTTGCGATTAGTTTTTTTCTCACTTCTTGCCCCCATCTCCCACCTTGCCTCATGGTCTCCCCTCCTCTGCGCACCTGACAGTTTGCCTGCCCTTCCACTGCCTGTCTCCAGACTTTCCAAGGAGAAAAGGCAAAGCACTAAAGCGGGCCGGGCAACGGGTCAAGTTCCGCTTTCAGCGACTAGCAGGGAGGTAGCGTGGCCGAGCGGTCTAAGGCGCTGGATTAAGGCTCCAGTCTCTTCGGAGGCGTGGGTTCAAATCCCACCGCTGCCACTTTTCCTGGCCTTGCATTTTAAAGAAGAACGTAACGTTGACCTCTTCCTTCATTAGTGCCACCTCTGTCGCAATGAGCAAGCGGATGGTATGCCACACCCTGCAGGAAAAAGGTTTCGCTTCTGACGTCTTGCTTTTCTGGACATCCAGTCTCAAGTTTCCCATCTGGAACGGCGCTCCCTGCTGCTTTGTGAAGGCTTGCTGCAAGAGCCTTCGAAACCCAGGAGCTCTTGCGTTGAGCTGTGACGCGTCCTGGGAAGACCTCCCGTTGCAGCGGAATGAGCCCCACTTCCAGGGCGTGCTGGTAGCAAATTTCCCACAGCCCACAGGGAGCAAACGATCCCAGGTGTGATGTATCACCAGGAGAGGCTGAGATGAGAGTAAGGGTTCACGCGTGTGCCCGGACCGAGGTTAATGATGGGATTAGAGCTAGGGTTAGATGCAGGGAAAGAGTGAGAGTTATAATTAGGGATAAAGCTAACAGGTGATCATTACTCGTCATGTAACATGATACAAAGGGTCAGAAGAGGAACTGATTCAGGGTTACAATTTGGACTTCGCAGACAACAGGAGCACTAAATGGTGCTGAGGGGGACTCAATAAAGTGGACCGGCCGCCTAATGTAAGCAATTGTGCACAAATATTGTACGATGACTAGCGTTGCCGGTGCTTTTTTCTTAAAGAGTCAGTTCTTGGCACCCATTCCCTACTTGACTCAGCCTAATCTTCAAGAATATTTGTCAAGAACTAAAAAAATCCAGAAAAGGTTTAACCTCCCCGTCGGGGAATTGAACCCCGGTCTCCCGCGTGACAGGCGGGGATACTGACCACTATACTAACGAGGAGACGTGGGGCATGAAATGAACAGCTGCTGATGTCTGCACAGCATCCAGCGACCACCTAGATGGCCTAGGGGGTCTCATTTTCCCCAGTCAAACGGCTTGCCCGATCTAAGGCTAATTTCTTTCTTTTTATCGGCACCAGGCTTAAAACTCAGTTTAAGGCGATAGTTCCGGGCTATGTTTGACTCCAGAGTTGAATCTGTCATCCCGCATTTCCTCAGCAAATCAAGCTACCCATCTCAAGTCTCATGAGCTGAGGACGGCAAAGTCCCTGTGGGCTTAGGACAGTCAAAGAAACCCCTGGGCTGCATGCTAAGCCCCTTTTCGGCTTCACTTTCCGAATCCTGCCCTAGCTTGCGATTAGTTTTTTTCTCACTTCTTGCCCCCATCTCCCACCTTGCCTCATGGTCTCCCCTCCTCTGCGCACCTGACAGTTTGCCTGCCCTTCCACTGCCTGTCTCCAGACTTTCCAAGGAGAAAAGGCAAAGCACTAAAGCGGGCCGGGCAACGGGTCAAGTTCCGCTTTCGGCGACTAGCAGGGAGGTAGCGTGGCCGAGCGGTCTAAGGCGCTGGATTAAGGCTCCAGTCTCTTCGGAGGCGTGGGTTCAAATCCCACCGCTGCCACTTTTCCTGGCCTTGCATTTTAAAGAAGAACGTAACGTTGACCTCTTCCTTCATTAGTGCCACCTCTGTCGCAATGAGCAAGCGGATGGTATGCCACACCCTGCAGGAAAAAGGTTTCGCTTCTGACGTCTTGCTTTTCTGGACATCCAGTCTCAAGTTTCCCATCTGGAACGGCGCTCCCTGCTGCTTTGTGAAGGCTTGCTGCAAGAGCCTTCGAAACCCAGGAGCTCTTGCGTTGAGCTGTGACGCGTCCTGGGAAGACCTCCCGTTGCAGCGGAATGAGCCCCACTTCCAGGGCGTGCTGGTAGCAAATTTCCCACAGCCCACAGGGAGCAAACGATCCCAGGTGTGATGTATCACCAGGAGAGGCTGAGATGAGAGTAAGGGTTCACGCGTGTGCCCGGACCGAGGTTAATGATGGGATTAGAGCTAGGGTTAGATGCAGGGAAAGAGTGAGAGTTATAATTAGGGATAAAGCTAACAGGTGATCATTACTCGTCATGTAACATGATACAAAGGGTCAGAAGAGGAACTGATTCAGGGTTACAATTTGGACTTCGCAGACAACAGGAGCACTAAATGGTGCTGAGGGGGACTCAATAAAGTGGACCGGCCGCCTAATGTAAGCAATTGTGCACAAATATTGTACGATGACTAGCGTTGCCGGTGCTTTTTTCTTAAAGAGTCAGTTCTTGGCACCCATTCCCTACTTGACTCAGCCTAATCTTCAAGAATATTTGTCAAGAACTAAAAAAAATCCAGAAAAGGTTTAACCTCCCCGTCGGGGAATTGAACCCCGGTCTCCCGCGTGACAGGCGGGGATACTGACCACTATACTAACGAGGAGACGTGAGGGCATGAAATGAACAGCTGCTGATGTCTGCACAGCATCCAGCGACCACCTAGATGGCCTAGGGGGTCTCATTTTCCCCCGTCAAACGGCTTGCCCGATCTAAGGCTAATTTCTTTCTTTTTATCGGCACCAGGCTTAAAACTCAGTTTAAGGCGATAGTTCCGGGCTATGTTTGACTCCAGAGTTGAATCTGTCATCCCGCATTTCCTCAGCAAATCAAGCTACCCATCTCAAGTCTCATGAGCTGAGGACGGCAAAGTCCCTGTGGGCTTAGGACAGTCAAAGAAACCCCTGGGCTGCATGCTAAGCCCCTTTTCGGCTTCACTTTCCGAATCCTGCCCTAGCTTGCGATTAGTTTTTTTCTCACTTCTTGCCCCCATCTCCCACCTTGCCTCATGGTCTCCCCTCCTCTGCGCACCTGACAGTTTGCCTGCCCTTCCACTGCCTGTCTCCAGACTTTCCAAGGAGAAAAGGCAAAGCACTAAAGCGGGCCGGGCAACGGGTCAAGTTCCGCTTTCGGCGACTAGCAGGGAGGTAGCGTGGCCGAGCGGTCTAAGGCGCTGGATTAAGGCTCCAGTCTCTTCGGAGGCGTGGGTTCAAATCCCACCGCTGCCACTTTTCCTGGCCTTGCATTTTAAAGAAGAACGTAACGTTGACCTCTTCCTTCATTAGTGCCACCTCTGTCGCAATGAGCAAGCGGATGGTATGCCACACCCTGCAGGAAAAAGGTTTCGCTTCTGACGTCTTGCTTTTCTGGACATCCAGTCTCAAGTTTCCCATCTGGAACGGCGCTCCCTGCTGCTTTGTGAAGACTTGCTGCAAGAGCCTTCGAAACCCAGGAGCTCTTGCGTTGAGCTGTGACGCGTCCTGGGAAGACCTCCCGTTGCAGCGGAATGAGCCCCACTTCCAGGGCGTGCTGGTAGCAAATTTCCCACAGCCCACAGGGAGCAAACGATCCCAGGTGTGATGTATCACCAGGAGAGGCTGAGATGAGAGTAAGGGTTCACGCGTGTGCCCGGACCGAGGTTAATGATGGGATTAGAGCTAGGGTTAGATGCAGGGAAAGAGTGAGAGTTATAATTAGGGATAAAGCTAACAGGTGATCAGTACTCGTCATGTAACATGATACAAAGGGTCAGAAGAGGAACTGATTCAGGGTTACAATTTGGACTTCGCAGACAACAGGAGCACTAAATGGTGCTGAGGGGGACTCAATAAAGTGGACCGGCCGCCTAATGTAAGCAATTGTGCACAAATATTGTACGATGACTAGCGTTGCCGGTGCTTTTTTCTTAAAGAGTCAGTTCTTGGCACCCATTCCCTACTTGACTCAGCCTAATCTTCAAGAATATTTGTCAAGAACTAAAAAAAATCCAGAAAAGGTTTAACCTCCCCGTCGGGGCCGGTCTCCCGCGTGACAGGCGGGGATACTGACCACTATACTAACGAGGAGACGTGAGGGCATGAAATGAACAGCTGCTGATGTCTGCACAGCATCCAGCGACCACCTAGATGGCCTAGGGGGTCTCATTTTCCCCCGTCAAACGGCTTGCCCGATCTAAGGCTAATTTCTTTCTTTTTATCGGCACCAGGCTTAAAACTCAGTTTAAGGCGATAGTTCCGGGCTATGTTTGACTCCAGAGTTGAATCTGTCATCCCGCATTTCCTCAGCAAATCAAGCTACCCATCTCAAGTCTCATGAGCTGAGGACGGCAAAGTCCCTGTGGGCTTAGGACAGTCAAAGAAACCCCTGGGCTGCATGCTAAGCCCCTTTTCGGCTTCACTTTCCGAATCCTGCCCTAGCTTGCGATTAGTTTTTTTCTCACTTCTTGCCCCCAACTCCCACCTTGCCTCATGGTCTCCCCTCCTCTGCGCACCTGACAGTTTGCCTGCCCTTCCACTGCCTGTCTCCAGACTTTCCAAGGAGAAAAGGCAAAGCACTAAAGCGGGCCGGGCAACGGGTCAAGTTCCGCTTTCGGCGACTAGCAGGGAGGTAGCGTGGCCGAGCGGTCTAAGGTGCTGGATTAAGGCTCCAGTCTCTTCGGAGGCGTGGGTTCAAATCCCACCGCTGCCACTTTTCCTGGCCTTGCATTTTAAAGAAGAACGTAACGTTGACCTCTTCCTTCATTAGTGCCAGCTCTGTCGCAATGAGCAAGCGGATGGTATGCCACACCCTGCAGGAAAAAGGTTTCGCTTCTGACGTCTTGCTTTTCTGGACATCCAGTCTCAAGTTTCCCATCTGGAACGGCGCTCCCTGCTGCTTTGTGAAGGCTTGCTGCAAGAGCCTTCGAAACCCAGGAGCTCTTGCGTTGAGCTGTGACGCGTCCTGGGAAGACCTCCCGTTGCAGCGGAATGAGCCCCACTTCCAGGGCGTGCTGGTAGCAAATTTCCCACAGCCCACAGGGAGCAAACGATCCCAGGTGTGATGTATCACCAGGAGAGGCTGAGATGAGAGTAAGGGTTCACGCGTGTGCCCGGACCGAGGTTAATGATGGGATTAGAGCTAGGGTTAGATGCAGGGAAAGAGTGAGAGTTATAATTAGGGATAAAGCTAACAGGTGATCATTACTCGTCATGTAACATGATACAAAGGGTCAGAAGAGGAACTGATTCAGGGTTACAATTTGGACTTCGCAGACAACAGGAGCACTAAATGGTGCTGAGGGGGACTCAATAAAGTGGACCGGCCGCCTAATGTAAGCAATTGTGCACAAATATTGTACGATGACTAGCGTTGCCGGTGCTTTTTTCTTAAAGAGTCAGTTCTTGGCACCCATTCCCTACTTGACTCAGCCTAATCTTCAAGAATATTTGTCAAGAACTAAAAAAAATCCAGAAAAGGTTGAACCTCCCCGGTCTCCCGCGTGACAGGCGGGGATACTGACCACTATACTAACGAGGAGACGTGAGGGCATGAAATGAACAGCTGCTGATGTCTGCACAGCATCCAGCGACCACCTAGATGGCCTAGGGGGTCTCATTTTCCCCCGTCAAACGGCTTGCCCGATCTAAGGCTAATTTCTTTCTTTTTATCGGCACCAGGCTTAAAACTCAGTTTAAGGCGATAGTTCCGGGCTATGTTTGACTCCAGAGTTGAATCTGTCATCCCGCATTTCCTCAGCAAATCAAGCTACCCATCTCAAGTCTCATGAGCTGAGGACGGCAAAGTCCCTGTGGGCTTAGGACAGTCAAAGAAACCCCTGGGCTGCATGCTAAGCCCCTTTTCGGCTTCACTTTCCGAATCCTGCCCTAGCTTGCGATTAGTTTTTTTCTCACTTCTTGCCCCCAACTCCCACCTTGCCTCATGGTCTCCCCTCCTCTGCGCACCTGACAGTTTGCCTGCCCTTCCACTGCCTGTCTCCAGACTTTCCAAGGAGAAAAGGCAAAGCACTAAAGCGGGCCGGGCAACGGGTCAAGTTCCGCTTTCGGCGACTAGCAGGGAGGTAGCGTGGCCGAGCGGTCTAAGGTGCTGGATTAAGGCTCCAGTCTCTTCGGAGGCGTGGGTTCAAATCCCACCGCTGCCACTTTTCCTGGCCTTGCATTTTAAAGAAGAACGTAACGTTGACCTCTTCCTTCATTAGTGCCAGCTCTGTCGCAATGAGCAAGCGGATGGTATGCCACACCCTGCAGGAAAAAGGTTTCGCTTCTGACGTCTTGCTTTTCTGGACATCCAGTCTCAAGTTTCCCATCTGGAACGGCGCTCCCTGCTGCTTTGTGAAGGCTTGCTGCAAGAGCCTTCGAAACCCAGGAGCTCTTGCGTTGAGCTGTGACGCGTCCTGGGAAGACCTCCCGTTGCAGCGGAATGAGCCCCACTTCCAGGGCGTGCTGGTAGCAAATTTCCCACAGCCCACAGGGAGCAAACGATCCCAGGTGTGTTGTATCACCAGGAGAGGCTGAGATGAGAGTAAGGGTTCACGCGTGTGCCCGGACCGAGGTTAATGATGGGATTAGAGCTAGGGTTAGATGCAGGGAAAGAGTGAGAGTTATAATTAGGGATAAAGCTAACAGGTGATCATTACTCGTCATGTAACATGATACAAAGGGTCAGAAGAGGAACTGATTCAGGGTTACAATTTGGACTTCGCAGACAACAGGAGCACTAAATGGTGCTGAGGGGGACTCAATAAAGTGGACCGGCCGCCTAATGTAAGCAATTGTGCACAAATATTGTACGATGACTAGCGTTGCCGGTGCTTTTTTCTTAAAGAGTCAGTTCTTGGCACCCATTCCCTACTTGACTCAGCCTAATCTTCAAGAATATTTGTCAAGAACTAAAAAAAATCCAGAAAAGGTTTAACCTCCCCGTCGGGGAATTGAACCCCGGTCTCCCGCGTGACAGGCGGGGATACTGACCACTATACTAACGAGGAGACGTGAGGGCATGAAATGAACAGCTGCTGATGTCTGCACAGCATCCAGCGACCACCTAGATGGCCTAGGGGGTCTCATTTTCCCCCGTCAAACGGCTTGCCCGATCTAAGGCTAATTTCTTTCTTTTTATCGGCACCAGGCTTAAAACTCAGTTTAAGGCGATAGTTCCGGGCTATGTTTGACTCCAGAGTTGAATCTGTCATCCCGCATTTCCTCAGCAAATCAAGCTACCCATCTCAAGTCTCATGAGCTGAGGACGGCAAAGTCCCTGTGGGCTTAGGACAGTCAAAGAAACCCCTGGGCTGCATGCTAAGCCCCTTTTCGGCTTCACTTTCCGAATCCTGCCCTAGCTTGCGATTAGTTTTTTTCTCACTTCTTGCCCCCATCTCCCACCTTGCCTCATGGTCTCCCCTCCTCTGCGCACCTGACAGTTTGCCTGCCCTTCCACTGCCTGTCTCCAGACTTTCCAAGGAGAAAAGGCAAAGCACTAAAGCGGGCCGGGCAACGGGTCAAGTTCCGCTTTCGGCGACTAGCAGGGAGGTAGCGTGGCCGAGCGGTCTAAGGTGCTGGATTAAGGCTCCAGTCTCTTCGGAGGCGTGGGTTCAAATCCCACCGCTGCCACTTTTCCTGGCCTTGCATTTTAAAGAAGAACGTAACGTTGACCTCTTCCTTCATTAGTGCCACCTCTGTCGCAATGAGCAAGCGGATGGTATGCCACACCCTGCAGGAAAAAGGTTTCGCTTCTGACGTCTTGCTTTTCTGGACATCCAGTCTCAAGTTTCCCATCTGGAACGGCGCTCCCTGCTGCTTTGTGAAGGCTTGCTGCAAGAGCCTTCGAAACCCAGGAGCTCTTGCGTTGAGCTGTGACGCGTCCTGGGAAGACCTCCCGTTGCAGCGGAATGAGCCCCACTTCCAGGGCGTGCTGGTAGCAAATTTCCCACAGCCCACAGGGAGCAAACGATCCCAGGTGTGATGTATCACCAGGAGAGGCTGAGATGAGAGTAAGGGTTCACGCGTGTGCCCGGACCGAGGTTAATGATGGGATTAGAGCTAGGGTTAGATGCAGGGAAAGAGTGAGAGTTATAATTAGGGATAAAGCTAACAGGTGATCATTACTCGTCATGTAACATGATACAAAGGGTCAGAAGAGGAACTGATTCAGGGTTACAATTTGGACTTCGCAGACAACAGGAGCACTAAATGGTGCTGAGGGGGACTCAATAAAGTGGACCGGCCGCCTAATGTAAGCAATTGTGCACAAATATTGTACGATGACTAGCGTTGCCGGTGCTTTTTTCTTAAAGAGTCAGTTCTTGGCACCCATTCCCTACTTGACTCAGCCTAATCTTCAAGAATATTTGTCAAGAACTAAAAAAAATCCAGAAAAGGTTTAACCTCCCGGTCTCCCGCGTGACAGGCGGGGATACTGACCACTATACTAACGAGGAGACGTGAGGGCATGAAATGAACAGCTGCTGATGTCTGCACAGCATCCAGCGACCACCTAGATGGCCTAGGGGGTCTCATTTTCCCCCGTCAAACGGCTTGCCCGATCTAAGGCTAATTTCTTTCTTTTTATCGGCACCAGGCTTAAAACTCAGTTTAAGGCGATAGTTCCGGGCTATGTTTGACTCCAGAGTTGAATCTGTCATCCCGCATTTCCTCAGCAAATCAAGCTACCCATCTCAAGTCTCATGAGCTGAGGACGGCAAAGTCCCTGTGGGCTTAGGACAGTCAAAGAAACCCCTGGGCTGCATGCTAAGCCCCTTTTCGGCTTCACTTTCCGAATCCTGCCCTAGCTTGCGATTAGTTTTTTCCTCACTTCTTGCCCCCATCTCCCACCTTGCCTCATGGTCTCCCCTCCTCTGCGCACCTGACAGTTTGCCTGCCCTTCCACTGCCTGTCTCCAGACTTTCCAAGGAGAAAAGGCAAAGCACTAAAGCGGGCCGGGCAACGGGTCAAGTTCCGCTTTCGGCGACTAGCAGGGAGGTAGCGTGGCCGAGCGGTCTAAGGCGCTGGATTAAGGCTCCAGTCTCTTCGGAGGCGTGGGTTCAAATCCCACCGCTGCCACTTTTCCTGGCCTTGAATTTTAAAGAAGAACGTAACGTTGACCTCTTCCTTCATTAGTGCCACCTCTGTCGCAATGAGCAAGCGGATGGTATGCCACACCCTGCAGGAAAAAGGTTTCGCTTCTGACGTCTTGCTTTTCTGGACATCCAGTCTCAAGTTTCCCATCTGGAACGGCGCTCCCTGCTGCTTTGTGAAGACTTGCTGCAAGAGCCTTCGAAACCCAGGAGCTCTTGCGTTGAGCTGTGACGCGTCCTGGGAAGACCTCCCGTTGCAGCGGAATGAGCCCCACTTCCAGGGCGTGCTGGTAGCAAATTTCCCACAGCCCACAGGGAGCAAACGATCCCAGGTGTGATGTATCACCAGGAGAGGCTGAGATGAGAGTAAGGGTTCACGCGTGTGCCCGGACCGAGGTTAATGATGGGATTAGAGCTAGGGTTAGATGCAGGGAAAGAGTGAGAGTTATAATTAGGGATAAAGCTAACAGGTGATCATTACTCGTCATGTAACATGATACAAAGGGTCAGAAGAGGAACTGATTCAGGGTTACAATTTGGACTTCGCAGACAACAGGAGCACTAAATGGTGCTGAGGGGGACTCAATAAAGTGGACCGGCCGCCTAATGTAAGCAATTGTGCACAAATATTGTACGATGACTAGCGTTGCCGGTGCTTTTTTCTTAAAGAGTCAGTTCTTGGCACCCATTCCCTACTTGACTCAGCCTAATCTTCAAGAATATTTGTCAAGAACTAAAAAAAATCCAGAAAAGGTTTAACCTCCCCGTCGGGGAACCCCGGTCTCCCGCGTGACAGGCGGGGATACTGACCACTATACTAACGAGGAGACGTGAGGGCATGAAATGAACAGCTGCTGATGTCTGCACAGCATCCAGCGACCACCTAGATGGCCTAGGGGGTCTCATTTTCCCCCGTCAAACGGCTTGCCCGATCTAAGGCTAATTTCTTTCTTTTTATCGGCACCAGGCTTAAAACTCAGTTTAAGGCGATAGTTCCGGGCTATGTTTGACTCCAGAGTTGAATCTGTCATCCCGCATTTCCTCAGCAAATCAAGCTACCCATCTCAAGTCTCATGAGCTGAGGACGGCAAAGTCCCTGTGGGCTTAGGACAGTCAAAGAAACCCCTGGGCTGCATGCTAAGCCCCTTTTCGGCTTCACTTTCCGAATCCTGCCCTAGCTTGCGATTAGTTTTTTTCTCACTTCTTGCCCCCATCTCCCACCTTGCCTCATGGTCTCCCCTCCTCTGCGCACCTGACAGTTTGCCTGCCCTTCCACTGCCTGTCTCCAGACTTTCCAAGGAGAAAAGGCAAAGCACTAAAGCGGGCCGGGCAACGGGTCAAGTTCCGCTTTCGGCGACTAGCAGGGAGGTAGCGTGGCCGAGCGGTCTAAGGCGCTGGATTAAGGCTCCAGTCTCTTCGGAGGCGTGGGTTCAAATCCCACCGCTGCCACTTTTCCTGGCCTTGCATTTTAAAGAAGAACGTAACGTTGACCTCTTCCTTCATTAGTGCCACCTCTGTCGCAATGAGCAAGCGGATGGTATGCCACACCCTGCAGGAAAAAGGTTTCGCTTCTGACGTCTTGCTTTTCTGGACATCCAGTCTCAAGTTTCCCATCTGGAACGGCGCTCCCTGCTGCTTTGTGAAGACTTGCTGCAAGAGCCTTCGAAACCCAGGAGCTCTTGCGTTGAGCTGTGACGCGTCCTGGGAAGACCTCCCGTTGCAGCGGAATGAGCCCCACTTCCAGGGCGTGCTGGTAGCAAATTTCCCACAGCCCACAGGGAGCAAACGATCCCAGGTGTGATGTATCACCAGGAGAGGCTGAGATGAGAGTAAGGGTTCACGCGTGTGCCCGGACCGAGGTTAATGATGGGATTAGAGCTAGGGTTAGATGCAGGGAAAGAGTGAGAGTTATAATTAGGGATAAAGCTAACAGGTGATCATTACTCGTCATGTAACATGATACAAAGGGTCAGAAGAGGAACTGATTCAGGGTTACAATTTGGACTTCGCAGACAACAGGAGCACTAAATGGTGCTGAGGGGGACTCAATAAAGTGGACCGGCCGCCTAATGTAAGCAATTGTGCACAAATATTGTACGATGACTAGCGTTGCCGGTGCTTTTTTCTTAAAGAGTCAGTTCTTGGCACCCATTCCCTACTTGACTCAGCCTAATCTTCAAGAATATTTGTCAAGAACTAAAAAAAATCCAGAAAAGGTTTAACCTCCCCGTCGGGGCCGGTCTCCCGCGTGACAGGCGGGGATACTGACCACTATACTAACGAGGAGACGTGAGGGCATGAAATGAACAGCTGCTGATGTCTGCACAGCATCCAGCGACCACCTAGATGGCCTAGGGGGTCTCATTTTCCCCCGTCAAACGGCTTGCCCGATCTAAGGCTAATTTCTTTCTTTTTATCGGCACCAGGCTTAAAACTCAGTTTAAGGCGATAGTTCCGGGCTATGTTTGACTCCAGAGTTGAATCTGTCATCCCGCATTTCCTCAGCAAATCAAGCTACCCATCTCAAGTCTCATGAGCTGAGGACGGCAAAGTCCCTGTGGGCTTAGGACAGTCAAAGAAACCCCTGGGCTGCATGCTAAGCCCCTTTTCGGCTTCACTTTCCGAATCCTGCCCTAGCTTGCGATTAGTTTTTTTCTCACTTCTTGCCCCCAACTCCCACCTTGCCTCATGGTCTCCCCTCCTCTGCGCACCTGACAGTTTGCCTGCCCTTCCACTGCCTGTCTCCAGACTTTCCAAGGAGAAAAGGCAAAGCACTAAAGCGGGCCGGGCAACGGGTCAAGTTCCGCTTTCGGCGACTAGCAGGGAGGTAGCGTGGCCGAGCGGTCTAAGGTGCTGGATTAAGGCTCCAGTCTCTTCGGAGGCGTGGGTTCAAATCCCACCGCTGCCACTTTTCCTGGCCTTGCATTTTAAAGAAGAACGTAACGTTGACCTCTTCCTTCATTAGTGCCAGCTCTGTCGCAATGAGCAAGCGGATGGTATGCCACACCCTGCAGGAAAAAGGTTTCGCTTCTGACGTCTTGCTTTTCTGGACATCCAGTCTCAAGTTTCCCATCTGGAACGGCGCTCCCTGCTGCTTTGTGAAGGCTTGCTGCAAGAGCCTTCGAAACCCAGGAGCTCTTGCGTTGAGCTGTGACGCGTCCTGGGAAGACCTCCCGTTGCAGCGGAATGAGCCCCACTTCCAGGGCGTGCTGGTAGCAAATTTCCCACAGCCCACAGGGAGCAAACGATCCCAGGTGTGATGTATCACCAGGAGAGGCTGAGATGAGAGTAAGGGTTCACGCGTGTGCCCGGACCGAGGTTAATGATGGGATTAGAGCTAGGGTTAGATGCAGGGAAAGAGTGAGAGTTATAATTAGGGATAAAGCTAACAGGTGATCATTACTCGTCATGTAACATGATACAAAGGGTCAGAAGAGGAACTGATTCAGGGTTACAATTTGGACTTCGCAGACAACAGGAGCACTAAATGGTGCTGAGGGGGACTCAATAAAGTGGACCGGCCGCCTAATGTAAGCAATTGTGCACAAATATTGTACGATGACTAGCGTTGCCGGTGCTTTTTTCTTAAAGAGTCAGTTCTTGGCACCCATTCCCTACTTGACTCAGCCTAATCTTCAAGAATATTTGTCAAGAACTAAAAAAAATCCAGAAAAGGTTTAACCTCCCCGTCGGGGAATTGAACCGGGGATACTGACCACTATACTAACGAGGAGACGTGAGGGCATGAAATGAACAGCTGCTGATGTCTGCACAGCATCCAGCGACCACCTAGATGGCCTAGGGGGTCTCATTTTCCCCCGTCAAACGGCTTGCCCGATCTAAGGCTAATTTCTTTCTTTTTATCGGCACCAGGCTTAAAACTCAGTTTAAGGCGATAGTTCCGGGCTATGTTTGACTCCAGAGTTGAATCTGTCATCCCGCATTTCCTCAGCAAATCAAGCTACCCATCTCAAGTCTCATGAGCTGAGGACGGCAAAGTCCCTGTGGGCTTAGGACAGTCAAAGAAACCCCTGGGCTGCATGCTAAGCCCCTTTTCGGCTTCACTTTCCGAATCCTGCCCTAGCTTGCGATTAGTTTTTTTCTCACTTCTTGCCCCCATCTCCCACCTTGCCTCATGGTCTCCCCTCCTCTGCGCACCTGACAGTTTGCCTGCCCTTCCACTGCCTGTCTCCAGACTTTCCAAGGAGAAAAGGCAAAGCACTAAAGCGGGCCGGGCAACGGGTCAAGTTCCGCTTTCGGCGACTAGCAGGGAGGTAGCGTGGCCGAGCGGTCTAAGGCGCTGGATTAAGGCTCCAGTCTCTTCGGAGGCGTGGGTTCAAATCCCACCGCTGCCACTTTTCCTGGCCTTGCATTTTAAAGAAGAACGTAACGTTGACCTCTTCCTTCATTAGTGCCACCTCTGTCGCAATGAGCAAGCGGATGGTATGCCACACCCTGCAGGAAAAAGGTTTCGCTTCTGACGTCTTGCTTTTCTGGACATCCAGTCTCAAGTTTCCCATCTGGAACGGCGCTCCCTGCTGCTTTGTGAAGGCTTGCTGCAAGAGCCTTCGAAACCCAGGAGCTCTTGCGTTGAGCTGTGACGCGTCCTGGGAAGACCTCCCGTTGCAGCGGAATGAGCCCCACTTCCAGGGCGTGCTGGTAGCAAATTTCCCACAGCCCACAGGGAGCAAACGATCCCAGGTGTGATGTATCACCAGGAGAGGCTGAGATGAGAGTAAGGGTTCACGCGTGTGCCCGGACCGAGGTTAATGATGGGATTAGAGCTAGGGTTAGATGCAGGGAAAGAGTGAGAGTTATAATTAGGGATAAAGCTAACAGGTGATCATTACTCGTCATGTAACATGATACAAAGGGTCAGAAGAGGAACTGATTCAGGGTTACAATTTGGACTTCGCAGACAACAGGAGCACTAAATGGTGCTGAGGGGGACTCAATAAAGTGGACCGGCCGCCTAATGTAAGCAATTGTGCACAAATATTGTACGATGACTAGCGTTGCCGGTGCTTTTTTCTTAAAGAGTCAGTTCTTGGCACCCATTCCCTACTTGACTCAGCCTAATCTTCAAGAATATTTGTCAAGAACTAAAAAAAATCCAGAAAAGGTTTAACCTCCCCGGTCTCCCGCGTGACAGGCGGGGATACTGACCACTATACTAACGAGGAGACGTGAGGGCATGAAATGAACAGCTGCTGATGTCTGCACAGCATCCAGCGACCACCTAGATGGCCTAGGGGGTCTCATTTTCCCCCGTCAAACGGCTTGCCCGATCTAAGGCTAATTTCTTTCTTTTTATCGGCACCAGGCTTAAAACTCAGTTTAAGGCGATAGTTCCGGGCTATGTTTGACTCCAGAGTTGAATCTGTCATCCCGCATTTCCTCAGCAAATCAAGCTACCCATCTCAAGTCTCATGAGCTGAGGACGGCAAAGTCCCTGTGGGCTTAGGACAGTCAAAGAAACCCCTGGGCTGCATGCTAAGCCCCTTTTCGGCTTCACTTTCCGAATCCTGCCCTAGCCTGCGATTAGTTTTTTTCTCACTTCTTGCCCCCAACTCCCACCTTGCCTCATGGTCTCCCCTCCTCTGCGCACCTGACAGTTTGCCTGCCCTTCAACTGCCTGTCTCCAGACTTTCCAAGGAGAAAAGGCAAAGCACTAAAGCGGGCCGGGCAACGGGTCAAGTTCCGCTTTCGGCGACTAGCAGGGAGGTAGCGTGGCAGAGCGGTCTAAGGCGCTGGATTAAGGCTCCAGTCTCTTCGGAGGCGTGGGTTCAAATCCCACCGCTGCCACTTTTCCTGGCCTTGCATTTTAAAGAAGAACGTAACGTTGACCTCTTCCTTCATTAGTGCCACCTCTGTCGCAATGAGCAAGCGGATGGTATGCCACACCCTGCAGGAAAAAGGTTTCGCTTCTGACGTCTTGCTTTTCTGGACATCCAGTCTCAAGTTTCCCATCTGGAACGGCGCTCCCTGCTGCTTTGTGAAGACTTGCTGCAAGAGCCTTCGAAACCCAGGAGCTCCTGCGTTGAGCTGTGACGCGTCCTGGGAAGACCTCCCGTTGCAGCGGAATGAGCCCCACTTCCAGGGCGTGCTGGTAGCAAATTTCCCACAGCCCACAGGGAGCAAACGATCCCAGGTGTGATGTATCACCAGGAGAGGCTGAGATGAGAGTAAGGGTTCACGCGTGTGCCCGGACCGAGGTTAATGATGGGATTAGAGCTAGGGTTAGATGCAGGGAAAGAGTGAGAGTTATAATTAGGGATAAAGCTAACAGGTGATCATTACTCGTCATGTAACATGATACAAAGGGTCAGAAGAGGAACTGATTCAGGGTTACAATTTGGACTTCGCAGACAACAGGAGCACTAAATGGTGCTGAGGGGGACTCAATAAAGTGGACCGGCCGCCTAATGTAAGCAATTGTGCACAAATATTGTACGATGACTAGCGTTGCCGGTGCTTTTTTCTTAAAGAGTCAGTTCTTGGCACCCATTCCCTACTTGACTCAGCCTAATCTTCAAGAATATTTGTCAAGAACTAAAAAAAATCCAGAAAAGGTTTAACCTCCCCGTCGGGGCCGGTCTCCCGCGTGACAGGCGGGGATACTGACCACTATACTAACGAGGAGACGTGAGGGCATGAAATGAACAGCTGCTGATGTCTGCACAGCATCCAGCGACCACCTAGATGGCCTAGGGGGTCTCATTTTCCCCCGTCAAACGGCTTGCCCGATCTAAGGCTAATTTCTTTCTTTTTATCGGCACCAGGCTTAAAACTCAGTTTAAGGCGATAGTTCCGGGCTATGTTTGACTCCAGAGTTGAATCTGTCATCCCGCATTTCCTCAGCAAATCAAGCTACCCATCTCAAGTCTCATGAGCTGAGGACGGCAAAGTCCCTGTGGGCTTAGGACAGTCAAAGAAACCCCTGGGCTGCATGCTAAGCCCCTTTTCGGCTTCACTTTCCGAATCCTGCCCTAGCTTGCGATTAGTTTTTTTCTCACTTCTTGCCCCCAACTCCCACCTTGCCTCATGGTCTCCCCTCCTCTGCGCACCTGACAGTTTGCCTGCCCTTCCACTGCCTGTCTCCAGACTTTCCAAGGAGAAAAGGCAAAGCACTAAAGCGGGCCGGGCAACGGGTCAAGTTCCGCTTTCGGCGACTAGCAGGGAGGTAGCGTGGCCGAGCGGTCTAAGGTGCTGGATTAAGGCTCCAGTCTCTTCGGAGGCGTGGGTTCAAATCCCACCGCTGCCACTTTTCCTGGCCTTGCATTTTAAAGAAGAACGTAACGTTGACCTCTTCCTTCATTAGTGCCAGCTCTGTCGCAATGAGCAAGCGGATGGTATGCCACACCCTGCAGGAAAAAGGTTTCGCTTCTGACGTCTTGCTTTTCTGGACATCCAGTCTCAAGTTTCCCATCTGGAACGGCGCTCCCTGCTGCTTTGTGAAGGCTTGCTGCAAGAGCCTTCGAAACCCAGGAGCTCTTGCGTTGAGCTGTGACGCGTCCTGGGAAGACCTCCCGTTGCAGCGGAATGAGCCCCACTTCCAGGGCGTGCTGGTAGCAAATTTCCCACAGCCCACAGGGAGCAAACGATCCCAGGTGTGATGTATCACCAGGAGAGGCTGAGATGAGAGTAAGGGTTCACGCGTGTGCCCGGACCGAGGTTAATGATGGGATTAGAGCTAGGGTTAGATGCAGGGAAAGAGTGAGAGTTATAATTAGGGATAAAGCTAACAGGTGATCATTACTCGTCATGTAACATGATACAAAGGGTCAGAAGAGGAACTGATTCAGGGTTACAATTTGGACTTCGCAGACAACAGGAGCACTAAATGGTGCTGAGGGGGACTCAATAAAGTGGACCGGCCGCCTAATGTAAGCAATTGTGCACAAATATTGTACGATGACTAGCGTTGCCGGTGCTTTTTTCTTAAAGAGTCAGTTCTTGGCACCCATTCCCTACTTGACTCAGCCTAATCTTCAAGAATATTTGTCAAGAACTAAAAAAAATCCAGAAAAGGTTTAACCTCCCCGTCGGGGAATTGAACCCCGGTCTCCCGCGTGACAGGCGGGGATACTGACCACTATACTAACGAGGAGACGTGAGGGCATGAAATGAACAGCTGCTGATGTCTGCACAGCATCCAGCGACCACCTAGATGGCCTAGGGGGTCTCATTTTCCCCCGTCAAACGGCTTGCCCGATCTAAGGCTAATTTCTTTCTTTTTATCGGCACCAGGCTTAAAACTCAGTTTAAGGCGATAGTTCCGGGCTATGTTTGACTCCAGAGTTGAATCTGTCATCCCGCATTTCCTCAGCAAATCAAGCTACCCATCTCAAGTCTCATGAGCTGAGGACGGCAAAGTCCCTGTGGGCTTAGGACAGTCAAAGAAACCCCTGGGCTGCATGCTAAGCCCCTTTTCGGCTTCACTTTCCGAATCCTGCCCTAGCTTGCGATTAGTTTTTTTCTCACTTCTTGCCCCCATCTCCCACCTTGCCTCATGGTCTCCCCTCCTCTGCGCACCTGACAGTTTGCCTGCCCTTCCACTGCCTGTCTCCAGACTTTCCAAGGAGAAAAGGCAAAGCACTAAAGCGGGCCGGGCAACGGGTCAAGTTCCGCTTTCGGCGACTAGCAGGGAGGTAGCGTGGCCGAGCGGTCTAAGGCGCTGGATTAAGGCTCCAGTCTCTTCGGAGGCGTGGGTTCAAATCCCACCGCTGCCACTTTTCCTGGCCTTGCATTTTAAAGAAGAACGTAACGTTGACCTCTTCCTTCATTAGTGCCACCTCTGTCGCAATGAGCAAGCGGATGGTATGCCACACCCTGCAGGAAAAAGGTTTCGCTTCTGACGTCTTGCTTTTCTGGACATCCAGTCTCAAGTTTCCCATCTGGAACGGCGCTCCCTGCTGCTTTGTGAAGACTTGCTGCAAGAGCCTTCGAAACCCAGGAGCTCTTGCGTTGAGCTGTGACGCGTCCTGGGAAGACCTCCCGTTGCAGCGGAATGAGCCCCACTTCCAGGGCGTGCTGGTAGCAAATTTCCCACAGCCCACAGGGAGCAAACGATCCCAGGTGTGATGTATCACCAGGAGAGGCTGAGATGAGAGTAAGGGTTCACGCGTGTGCCCGGACCGAGGTTAATGATGGGATTAGAGCTAGGGTTAGATGCAGGGAAAGAGTGAGAGTTATAATTAGGGATAAAGCTAACAGGTGATCAGTACTCGTCATGTAACATGATACAAAGGGTCAGAAGAGGAACTGATTCAGGGTTACAATTTGGACTTCGCAGACAACAGGAGCACTAAATGGTGCTGAGGGGGACTCAATAAAGTGGACCGGCCGCCTAATGTAAGCAATTGTGCACAAATATTGTACGATGACTAGCGTTGCCGGTGCTTTTTTCTTAAAGAGTCAGTTCTTGGCACCCATTCCCTACTTGACTCAGCCTAATCTTCAAGAATATTTGTCAAGAACTAAAAAAAATCCAGAAAAGGTTTAACCTCCCCGTCGGGGCCGGTCTCCCGCGTGACAGGCGGGGATACTGACCACTATACTAACGAGGAGACGTGAGGGCATGAAATGAACAGCTGCTGATGTCTGCACAGCATCCAGCGACCACCTAGATGGCCTAGGGGGTCTCATTTTCCCCCGTCAAACGGCTTGCCCGATCTAAGGCTAATTTCTTTCTTTTTATCGGCACCAGGCTTAAAACTCAGTTTAAGGCGATAGTTCCGGGCTATGTTTGACTCCAGAGTTGAATCTGTCATCCCGCATTTCCTCAGCAAATCAAGCTACCCATCTCAAGTCTCATGAGCTGAGGACGGCAAAGTCCCTGTGGGCTTAGGACAGTCAAAGAAACCCCTGGGCTGCATGCTAAGCCCCTTTTCGGCTTCACTTTCCGAATCCTGCCCTAGCTTGCGATTAGTTTTTTTCTCACTTCTTGCCCCCAACTCCCACCTTGCCTCATGGTCTCCCCTCCTCTGCGCACCTGACAGTTTGCCTGCCCTTCCACTGCCTGTCTCCAGACTTTCCAAGGAGAAAAGGCAAAGCACTAAAGCGGGCCGGGCAACGGGTCAAGTTCCGCTTTCGGCGACTAGCAGGGAGGTAGCGTGGCCGAGCGGTCTAAGGTGCTGGATTAAGGCTCCAGTCTCTTCGGAGGCGTGGGTTCAAATCCCACCGCTGCCACTTTTCCTGGCCTTGCATTTTAAAGAAGAACGTAACGTTGACCTCTTCCTTCATTAGTGCCAGCTCTGTCGCAATGAGCAAGCGGATGGTATGCCACACCCTGCAGGAAAAAGGTTTCGCTTCTGACGTCTTGCTTTTCTGGACATCCAGTCTCAAGTTTCCCATCTGGAACGGCGCTCCCTGCTGCTTTGTGAAGGCTTGCTGCAAGAGCCTTCGAAACCCAGGAGCTCTTGCGTTGAGCTGTGACGCGTCCTGGGAAGACCTCCCGTTGCAGCGGAATGAGCCCCACTTCCAGGGCGTGCTGGTAGCAAATTTCCCACAGCCCACAGGGAGCAAACGATCCCAGGTGTGATGTATCACCAGGAGAGGCTGAGATGAGAGTAAGGGTTCACGCGTGTGCCCGGACCGAGGTTAATGATGGGATTAGAGCTAGGGTTAGATGCAGGGAAAGAGTGAGAGTTATAATTAGGGATAAAGCTAACAGGTGATCATTACTCGTCATGTAACATGATACAAAGGGTCAGAAGAGGAACTGATTCAGGGTTACAATTTGGACTTCGCAGACAACAGGAGCACTAAATGGTGCTGAGGGGGACTCAATAAAGTGGACCGGCCGCCTAATGTAAGCAATTGTGCACAAATATTGTACGATGACTAGCGTTGCCGGTGCTTTTTTCTTAAAGAGTCAGTTCTTGGCACCCATTCCCTACTTGACTCAGCCTAATCTTCAAGAATATTTGTCAAGAACTAAAAAAAATCCAGAAAAGGTTTAACCTCCCCGTCGGGGAATTGAACCGGGGATACTGACCACTATACTAACGAGGAGACGTGAGGGCATGAAATGAACAGCTGCTGATGTCTGCACAGCATCCAGCGACCACCTAGATGGCCTAGGGGGTCTCATTTTCCCCCGTCAAACGGCTTGCCCGATCTAAGGCTAATTTCTTTCTTTTTATCGGCACCAGGCTTAAAACTCAGTTTAAGGCGATAGTTCCGGGCTATGTTTGACTCCAGAGTTGAATCTGTCATCCCGCATTTCCTCAGCAAATCAAGCTACCCATCTCAAGTCTCATGAGCTGAGGACGGCAAAGTCCCTGTGGGCTTAGGACAGTCAAAGAAACCCCTGGGCTGCATGCTAAGCCCCTTTTCGGCTTCACTTTCCGAATCCTGCCCTAGCTTGCGATTAGTTTTTTTCTCACTTCTTGCCCCCATCTCCCACCTTGCCTCATGGTCTCCCCTCCTCTGCGCACCTGACAGTTTGCCTGCCCTTCCACTGCCTGTCTCCAGACTTTCCAAGGAGAAAAGGCAAAGCACTAAAGCGGGCCGGGCAACGGGTCAAGTTCCGCTTTCGGCGACTAGCAGGGAGGTAGCGTGGCCGAGCGGTCTAAGGCGCTGGATTAAGGCTCCAGTCTCTTCGGAGGCGTGGGTTCAAATCCCACCGCTGCCACTTTTCCTGGCCTTGCATTTTAAAGAAGAACGTAACGTTGACCTCTTCCTTCATTAGTGCCACCTCTGTCGCAATGAGCAAGCGGATGGTATGCCACACCCTGCAGGAAAAAGGTTTCGCTTCTGACGTCTTGCTTTTCTGGACATCCAGTCTCAAGTTTCCCATCTGGAACGGCGCTCCCTGCTGCTTTGTGAAGACTTGCTGCAAGAGCCTTCGAAACCCAGGAGCTCTTGCGTTGAGCTGTGACGCGTCCTGGGAAGACCTCCCGTTGCAGCGGAATGAGCCCCACTTCCAGGGCGTGCTGGTAGCAAATTTCCCACAGCCCACAGGGAGCAAACGATCCCAGGTGTGATGTATCACCAGGAGAGGCTGAGATGAGAGTAAGGGTTCACGCGTGTGCCCGGACCGAGGTTAATGATGGGATTAGAGCTAGGGTTAGATGCAGGGAAAGAGTGAGAGTTATAATTAGGGATAAAGCTAACAGGTGATCAGTACTCGTCATGTAACATGATACAAAGGGTCAGAAGAGGAACTGATTCAGGGTTACAATTTGGACTTCGCAGACAACAGGAGCACTAAATGGTGCTGAGGGGGACTCAATAAAGTGGACCGGCCGCCTAATGTAAGCAATTGTGCACAAATATTGTACGATGACTAGCGTTGCCGGTGCTTTTTTCTTAAAGAGTCAGTTCTTGGCACCCATTCCCTACTTGACTCAGCCTAATCTTCAAGAATATTTGTCAAGAACTAAAAAAAATCCAGAAAAGGTTTAACCTCCCCGTCGGGGCCGGTCTCCCGCGTGACAGGCGGGGATACTGACCACTATACTAACGAGGAGACGTGAGGGCATGAAATGAACAGCTGCTGATGTCTGCACAGCATCCAGCGACCACCTAGATGGCCTAGGGGGTCTCATTTTCCCCCGTCAAACGGCTTGCCCGATCTAAGGCTAATTTCTTTCTTTTTATCGGCACCAGGCTTAAAACTCAGTTTAAGGCGATAGTTCCGGGCTATGTTTGACTCCAGAGTTGAATCTGTCATCCCGCATTTCCTCAGCAAATCAAGCTACCCATCTCAAGTCTCATGAGCTGAGGACGGCAAAGTCCCTGTGGGCTTAGGACAGTCAAAGAAACCCCTGGGCTGCATGCTAAGCCCCTTTTCGGCTTCACTTTCCGAATCCTGCCCTAGCTTGCGATTAGTTTTTTTCTCACTTCTTGCCCCCAACTCCCACCTTGCCTCATGGTCTCCCCTCCTCTGCGCACCTGACAGTTTGCCTGCCCTTCCACTGCCTGTCTCCAGACTTTCCAAGGAGAAAAGGCAAAGCACTAAAGCGGGCCGGGCAACGGGTCAAGTTCCGCTTTCGGCGACTAGCAGGGAGGTAGCGTGGCCGAGCGGTCTAAGGTGCTGGATTAAGGCTCCAGTCTCTTCGGAGGCGTGGGTTCAAATCCCACCGCTGCCACTTTTCCTGGCCTTGCATTTTAAAGAAGAACGTAACGTTGACCTCTTCCTTCATTAGTGCCAGCTCTGTCGCAATGAGCAAGCGGATGGTATGCCACACCCTGCAGGAAAAAGGTTTCGCTTCTGACGTCTTGCTTTTCTGGACATCCAGTCTCAAGTTTCCCATCTGGAACGGCGCTCCCTGCTGCTTTGTGAAGGCTTGCTGCAAGAGCCTTCGAAACCCAGGAGCTCTTGCGTTGAGCTGTGACGCGTCCTGGGAAGACCTCCCGTTGCAGCGGAATGAGCCCCACTTCCAGGGCGTGCTGGTAGCAAATTTCCCACAGCCCACAGGGAGCAAACGATCCCAGGTGTGATGTATCACCAGGAGAGGCTGAGATGAGAGTAAGGGTTCACGCGTGTGCCCGGACCGAGGTTAATGATGGGATTAGAGCTAGGGTTAGATGCAGGGAAAGAGTGAGAGTTATAATTAGGGATAAAGCTAACAGGTGATCATTACTCGTCATGTAACATGATACAAAGGGTCAGAAGAGGAACTGATTCAGGGTTACAATTTGGACTTCGCAGACAACAGGAGCACTAAATGGTGCTGAGGGGGACTCAATAAAGTGGACCGGCCGCCTAATGTAAGCAATTGTGCACAAATATTGTACGATGACTAGCGTTGCCGGTGCTTTTTTCTTAAAGAGTCAGTTCTTGGCACCCATTCCCTACTTGACTCAGCCTAATCTTCAAGAATATTTGTCAAGAACTAAAAAAAATCCAGAAAAGGTTTAACCTCCCCGGTCTCCCGCGTGACAGGCGGGGATACTGACCACTATACTAACGAGGAGACGTGAGGGCATGAAATGAACAGCTGCTGATGTCTGCACAGCATCCAGCGACCACCTAGATGGCCTAGGGGGTCTCATTTTCCCCCGTCAAACGGCTTGCCCGATCTAAGGCTAATTTCTTTCTTTTTATCGGCACCAGGCTTAAAACTCAGTTTAAGGCGATAGTTCCGGGCTATGTTTGACTCCAGAGTTGAATCTGTCATCCCGCATTTCCTCAGCAAATCAAGCTACCCATCTCAAGTCTCATGAGCTGAGGACGGCAAAGTCCCTGTGGGCTTAGGACAGTCAAAGAAACCCCTGGGCTGCATGCTAAGCCCCTTTTCGGCTTCACTTTCCGAATCCTGCCCTAGCTTGCGATTAGTTTTTTTCTCACTTCTTGCCCCCAACTCCCACCTTGCCTCATGGTCTCCCCTCCTCTGCGCACCTGACAGTTTGCCTGCCCTTCCACTGCCTGTCTCCAGACTTTCCAAGGAGAAAAGGCAAAGCACTAAAGCGGGCCGGGCAACGGGTCAAGTTCCGCTTTCGGCGACTAGCAGGGAGGTAGCGTGGCCGAGCGGTCTAAGGTGCTGGATTAAGGCTCCAGTCTCTTCGGAGGCGTGGGTTCAAATCCCACCGCTGCCACTTTTCCTGGCCTTGCATTTTAAAGAAGAACGTAACGTTGACCTCTTCCTTCATTAGTGCCAGCTCTGTCGCAATGAGCAAGCGGATGGTATGCCACACCCTGCAGGAAAAAGGTTTCGCTTCTGACGTCTTGCTTTTCTGGACATCCAGTCTCAAGTTTCCCATCTGGAACGGCGCTCCCTGCTGCTTTGTGAAGGCTTGCTGCAAGAGCCTTCGAAACCCAGGAGCTCTTGCGTTGAGCTGTGACGCGTCCTGGGAAGACCTCCCGTTGCAGCGGAATGAGCCCCACTTCCAGGGCGTGCTGGTAGCAAATTTCCCACAGCCCACAGGGAGCAAACGATCCCAGGTGTGTTGTATCACCAGGAGAGGCTGAGATGAGAGTAAGGGTTCACGCGTGTGCCCGGACCGAGGTTAATGATGGGATTAGAGCTAGGGTTAGATGCAGGGAAAGAGTGAGAGTTATAATTAGGGATAAAGCTAACAGGTGATCATTACTCGTCATGTAACATGATACAAAGGGTCAGAAGAGGAACTGATTCAGGGTTACAATTTGGACTTCGCAGACAACAGGAGCACTAAATGGTGCTGAGGGGGACTCAATAAAGTGGACCGGCCGCCTAATGTAAGCAATTGTGCACAAATATTGTACGATGACTAGCGTTGCCGGTGCTTTTTTCTTAAAGAGTCAGTTCTTGGCACCCATTCCCTACTTGACTCAGCCTAATCTTCAAGAATATTTGTCAAGAACTAAAAAAAATCCAGAAAAGGTTTAACCTCCCCGTCGGGGAATTGAACCCCGGTCTCCCGCGTGACAGGCGGGGATACTGACCACTATACTAACGAGGAGACGTGAGGGCATGAAATGAACAGCTGCTGATGTCTGCACAGCATCCAGCGACCACCTAGATGGCCTAGGGGGTCTCATTTTCCCCCGTCAAACGGCTTGCCCGATCTAAGGCTAATTTCTTTCTTTTTATCGGCACCAGGCTTAAAACTCAGTTTAAGGCGATAGTTCCGGGCTATGTTTGACTCCAGAGTTGAATCTGTCATCCCGCATTTCCTCAGCAAATCAAGCTACCCATCTCAAGTCTCATGAGCTGAGGACGGCAAAGTCCCTGTGGGCTTAGGACAGTCAAAGAAACCCCTGGGCTGCATGCTAAGCCCCTTTTCGGCTTCACTTTCCGAATCCTGCCCTAGCTTGCGATTAGTTTTTTTCTCACTTCTTGCCCCCATCTCCCACCTTGCCTCATGGTCTCCCCTCCTCTGCGCACCTGACAGTTTGCCTGCCCTTCCACTGCCTGTCTCCAGACTTTCCAAGGAGAAAAGGCAAAGCACTAAAGCGGGCCGGGCAACGGGTCAAGTTCCGCTTTCGGCGACTAGCAGGGAGGTAGCGTGGCCGAGCGGTCTAAGGTGCTGGATTAAGGCTCCAGTCTCTTCGGAGGCGTGGGTTCAAATCCCACCGCTGCCACTTTTCCTGGCCTTGCATTTTAAAGAAGAACGTAACGTTGACCTCTTCCTTCATTAGTGCCACCTCTGTCGCAATGAGCAAGCGGATGGTATGCCACACCCTGCAGGAAAAAGGTTTCGCTTCTGACGTCTTGCTTTTCTGGACATCCAGTCTCAAGTTTCCCATCTGGAACGGCGCTCCCTGCTGCTTTGTGAAGGCTTGCTGCAAGAGCCTTCGAAACCCAGGAGCTCTTGCGTTGAGCTGTGACGCGTCCTGGGAAGACCTCCCGTTGCAGCGGAATGAGCCCCACTTCCAGGGCGTGCTGGTAGCAAATTTCCCACAGCCCACAGGGAGCAAACGATCCCAGGTGTGATGTATCACCAGGAGAGGCTGAGATGAGAGTAAGGGTTCACGCGTGTGCCCGGACCGAGGTTAATGATGGGATTAGAGCTAGGGTTAGATGCAGGGAAAGAGTGAGAGTTATAATTAGGGATAAAGCTAACAGGTGATCATTACTCGTCATGTAACATGATACAAAGGGTCAGAAGAGGAACTGATTCAGGGTTACAATTTGGACTTCGCAGACAACAGGAGCACTAAATGGTGCTGAGGGGGACTCAATAAAGTGGACCGGCCGCCTAATGTAAGCAATTGTGCACAAATATTGTACGATGACTAGCGTTGCCGGTGCTTTTTTCTTAAAGAGTCAGTTCTTGGCACCCATTCCCTACTTGACTCAGCCTAATCTTCAAGAATATTTGTCAAGAACTAAAAAAAATCCAGAAAAGGTTTAACCTCCCGGTCTCCCGCGTGACAGGCGGGGATACTGACCACTATACTAACGAGGAGACGTGAGGGCATGAAATGAACAGCTGCTGATGTCTGCACAGCATCCAGCGACCACCTAGATGGCCTAGGGGGTCTCATTTTCCCCCGTCAAACGGCTTGCCCGATCTAAGGCTAATTTCTTTCTTTTTATCGGCACCAGGCTTAAAACTCAGTTTAAGGCGATAGTTCCGGGCTATGTTTGACTCCAGAGTTGAATCTGTCATCCCGCATTTCCTCAGCAAATCAAGCTACCCATCTCAAGTCTCATGAGCTGAGGACGGCAAAGTCCCTGTGGGCTTAGGACAGTCAAAGAAACCCCTGGGCTGCATGCTAAGCCCCTTTTCGGCTTCACTTTCCGAATCCTGCCCTAGCTTGCGATTAGTTTTTTCCTCACTTCTTGCCCCCATCTCCCACCTTGCCTCATGGTCTCCCCTCCTCTGCGCACCTGACAGTTTGCCTGCCCTTCCACTGCCTGTCTCCAGACTTTCCAAGGAGAAAAGGCAAAGCACTAAAGCGGGCCGGGCAACGGGTCAAGTTCCGCTTTCGGCGACTAGCAGGGAGGTAGCGTGGCCGAGCGGTCTAAGGCGCTGGATTAAGGCTCCAGTCTCTTCGGAGGCGTGGGTTCAAATCCCACCGCTGCCACTTTTCCTGGCCTTGAATTTTAAAGAAGAACGTAACGTTGACCTCTTCCTTCATTAGTGCCACCTCTGTCGCAATGAGCAAGCGGATGGTATGCCACACCCTGCAGGAAAAAGGTTTCGCTTCTGACGTCTTGCTTTTCTGGACATCCAGTCTCAAGTTTCCCATCTGGAACGGCGCTCCCTGCTGCTTTGTGAAGACTTGCTGCAAGAGCCTTCGAAACCCAGGAGCTCTTGCGTTGAGCTGTGACGCGTCCTGGGAAGACCTCCCGTTGCAGCGGAATGAGCCCCACTTCCAGGGCGTGCTGGTAGCAAATTTCCCACAGCCCACAGGGAGCAAACGATCCCAGGTGTGATGTATCACCAGGAGAGGCTGAGATGAGAGTAAGGGTTCACGCGTGTGCCCGGACCGAGGTTAATGATGGGATTAGAGCTAGGGTTAGATGCAGGGAAAGAGTGAGAGTTATAATTAGGGATAAAGCTAACAGGTGATCATTACTCGTCATGTAACATGATACAAAGGGTCAGAAGAGGAACTGATTCAGGGTTACAATTTGGACTTCGCAGACAACAGGAGCACTAAATGGTGCTGAGGGGGACTCAATAAAGTGGACCGGCCGCCTAATGTAAGCAATTGTGCACAAATATTGTACGATGACTAGCGTTGCCGGTGCTTTTTTCTTAAAGAGTCAGTTCTTGGCACCCATTCCCTACTTGACTCAGCCTAATCTTCAAGAATATTTGTCAAGAACTAAAAAAAATCCAGAAAAGGTTTAACCTCCCCGTCGGGGAACCCCGGTCTCCCGCGTGACAGGCGGGGATACTGACCACTATACTAACGAGGAGACGTGAGGGCATGAAATGAACAGCTGCTGATGTCTGCACAGCATCCAGCGACCACCTAGATGGCCTAGGGGGTCTCATTTTCCCCCGTCAAACGGCTTGCCCGATCTAAGGCTAATTTCTTTCTTTTTATCGGCACCAGGCTTAAAACTCAGTTTAAGGCGATAGTTCCGGGCTATGTTTGACTCCAGAGTTGAATCTGTCATCCCGCATTTCCTCAGCAAATCAAGCTACCCATCTCAAGTCTCATGAGCTGAGGACGGCAAAGTCCCTGTGGGCTTAGGACAGTCAAAGAAACCCCTGGGCTGCATGCTAAGCCCCTTTTCGGCTTCACTTTCCGAATCCTGCCCTAGCTTGCGATTAGTTTTTTTCTCACTTCTTGCCCCCATCTCCCACCTTGCCTCATGGTCTCCCCTCCTCTGCGCACCTGACAGTTTGCCTGCCCTTCCACTGCCTGTCTCCAGACTTTCCAAGGAGAAAAGGCAAAGCACTAAAGCGGGCCGGGCAACGGGTCAAGTTCCGCTTTCGGCGACTAGCAGGGAGGTAGCGTGGCCGAGCGGTCTAAGGCGCTGGATTAAGGCTCCAGTCTCTTCGGAGGCGTGGGTTCAAATCCCACCGCTGCCACTTTTCCTGGCCTTGCATTTTAAAGAAGAACGTAACGTTGACCTCTTCCTTCATTAGTGCCACCTCTGTCGCAATGAGCAAGCGGATGGTATGCCACACCCTGCAGGAAAAAGGTTTCGCTTCTGACGTCTTGCTTTTCTGGACATCCAGTCTCAAGTTTCCCATCTGGAACGGCGCTCCCTGCTGCTTTGTGAAGACTTGCTGCAAGAGCCTTCGAAACCCAGGAGCTCTTGCGTTGAGCTGTGACGCGTCCTGGGAAGACCTCCCGTTGCAGCGGAATGAGCCCCACTTCCAGGGCGTGCTGGTAGCAAATTTCCCACAGCCCACAGGGAGCAAACGATCCCAGGTGTGATGTATCACCAGGAGAGGCTGAGATGAGAGTAAGGGTTCACGCGTGTGCCCGGACCGAGGTTAATGATGGGATTAGAGCTAGGGTTAGATGCAGGGAAAGAGTGAGAGTTATAATTAGGGATAAAGCTAACAGGTGATCATTACTCGTCATGTAACATGATACAAAGGGTCAGAAGAGGAACTGATTCAGGGTTACAATTTGGACTTCGCAGACAACAGGAGCACTAAATGGTGCTGAGGGGGACTCAATAAAGTGGACCGGCCGCCTAATGTAAGCAATTGTGCACAAATATTGTACGATGACTAGCGTTGCCGGTGCTTTTTTCTTAAAGAGTCAGTTCTTGGCACCCATTCCCTACTTGACTCAGCCTAATCTTCAAGAATATTTGTCAAGAACTAAAAAAAATCCAGAAAAGGTTTAACCTCCCCGTCGGGGCCGGTCTCCCGCGTGACAGGCGGGGATACTGACCACTATACTAACGAGGAGACGTGAGGGCATGAAATGAACAGCTGCTGATGTCTGCACAGCATCCAGCGACCACCTAGATGGCCTAGGGGGTCTCATTTTCCCCCGTCAAACGGCTTGCCCGATCTAAGGCTAATTTCTTTCTTTTTATCGGCACCAGGCTTAAAACTCAGTTTAAGGCGATAGTTCCGGGCTATGTTTGACTCCAGAGTTGAATCTGTCATCCCGCATTTCCTCAGCAAATCAAGCTACCCATCTCAAGTCTCATGAGCTGAGGACGGCAAAGTCCCTGTGGGCTTAGGACAGTCAAAGAAACCCCTGGGCTGCATGCTAAGCCCCTTTTCGGCTTCACTTTCCGAATCCTGCCCTAGCTTGCGATTAGTTTTTTTCTCACTTCTTGCCCCCATCTCCCACCTTGCCTCATGGTCTCCCCTCCTCTGCGCACCTGACAGTTTGCCTGCCCTTCCACTGCCTGTCTCCAGACTTTCCAAGGAGAAAAGGCAAAGCACTAAAGCGGGCCGGGCAACGGGTCAAGTTCCGCTTTCGGCGACTAGCAGGGAGGTAGCGTGGCCGAGCGGTCTAAGGCGCTGGATTAAGGCTCCAGTCTCTTCGGAGGCGTGGGTTCAAATCCCACCGCTGCCACTTTTCCTGGCCTTGCATTTTAAAGAAGAACGTAACGTTGACCTCTTCCTTCATTAGTGCCACCTCTGTCGCAATGAGCAAGCGGATGGTATGCCACACCCTGCAGGAAAAAGGTTTCGCTTCTGACGTCTTGCTTTTCTGGACATCCAGTCTCAAGTTTCCCATCTGGAACGGCGCTCCCTGCTGCTTTGTGAAGACTTGCTGCAAGAGCCTTCGAAACCCAGGAGCTCTTGCGTTGAGCTGTGACGCGTCCTGGGAAGACCTCCCGTTGCAGCGGAATGAGCCCCACTTCCAGGGCGTGCTGGTAGCAAATTTCCCACAGCCCACAGGGAGCAAACGATCCCAGGTGTGATGTATCACCAGGAGAGGCTGAGATGAGAGTAAGGGTTCACGCGTGTGCCCGGACCGAGGTTAATGATGGGATTAGAGCTAGGGTTAGATGCAGGGAAAGAGTGAGAGTTATAATTAGGGATAAAGCTAACAGGTGATCAGTACTCGTCATGTAACATGATACAAAGGGTCAGAAGAGGAACTGATTCAGGGTTACAATTTGGACTTCGCAGACAACAGGAGCACTAAATGGTGCTGAGGGGGACTCAATAAAGTGGACCGGCCGCCTAATGTAAGCAATTGTGCACAAATATTGTACGATGACTAGCGTTGCCGGTGCTTTTTTCTTAAAGAGTCAGTTCTTGGCACCCATTCCCTACTTGACTCAGCCTAATCTTCAAGAATATTTGTCAAGAACTAAAAAAAATCCAGAAAAGGTTTAACCTCCCCGTCGGGGCCGGTCTCCCGCGTGACAGGCGGGGATACTGACCACTATACTAACGAGGAGACGTGAGGGCATGAAATGAACAGCTGCTGATGTCTGCACAGCATCCAGCGACCACCTAGATGGCCTAGGGGGTCTCATTTTCCCCCGTCAAACGGCTTGCCCGATCTAAGGCTAATTTCTTTCTTTTTATCGGCACCAGGCTTAAAACTCAGTTTAAGGCGATAGTTCCGGGCTATGTTTGACTCCAGAGTTGAATCTGTCATCCCGCATTTCCTCAGCAAATCAAGCTACCCATCTCAAGTCTCATGAGCTGAGGACGGCAAAGTCCCTGTGGGCTTAGGACAGTCAAAGAAACCCCTGGGCTGCATGCTAAGCCCCTTTTCGGCTTCACTTTCCGAATCCTGCCCTAGCTTGCGATTAGTTTTTTTCTCACTTCTTGCCCCCAACTCCCACCTTGCCTCATGGTCTCCCCTCCTCTGCGCACCTGACAGTTTGCCTGCCCTTCCACTGCCTGTCTCCAGACTTTCCAAGGAGAAAAGGCAAAGCACTAAAGCGGGCCGGGCAACGGGTCAAGTTCCGCTTTCGGCGACTAGCAGGGAGGTAGCGTGGCCGAGCGGTCTAAGGTGCTGGATTAAGGCTCCAGTCTCTTCGGAGGCGTGGGTTCAAATCCCACCGCTGCCACTTTTCCTGGCCTTGCATTTTAAAGAAGAACGTAACGTTGACCTCTTCCTTCATTAGTGCCAGCTCTGTCGCAATGAGCAAGCGGATGGTATGCCACACCCTGCAGGAAAAAGGTTTCGCTTCTGACGTCTTGCTTTTCTGGACATCCAGTCTCAAGTTTCCCATCTGGAACGGCGCTCCCTGCTGCTTTGTGAAGGCTTGCTGCAAGAGCCTTCGAAACCCAGGAGCTCTTGCGTTGAGCTGTGACGCGTCCTGGGAAGACCTCCCGTTGCAGCGGAATGAGCCCCACTTCCAGGGCGTGCTGGTAGCAAATTTCCCACAGCCCACAGGGAGCAAACGATCCCAGGTGTGATGTATCACCAGGAGAGGCTGAGATGAGAGTAAGGGTTCACGCGTGTGCCCGGACCGAGGTTAATGATGGGATTAGAGCTAGGGTTAGATGCAGGGAAAGAGTGAGAGTTATAATTAGGGATAAAGCTAACAGGTGATCATTACTCGTCATGTAACATGATACAAAGGGTCAGAAGAGGAACTGATTCAGGGTTACAATTTGGACTTCGCAGACAACAGGAGCACTAAATGGTGCTGAGGGGGACTCAATAAAGTGGACCGGCCGCCTAATGTAAGCAATTGTGCACAAATATTGTACGATGACTAGCGTTGCCGGTGCTTTTTTCTTAAAGAGTCAGTTCTTGGCACCCATTCCCTACTTGACTCAGCCTAATCTTCAAGAATATTTGTCAAGAACTAAAAAAAATCCAGAAAAGGTTGAACCTCCCCGGTCTCCCGCGTGACAGGCGGGGATACTGACCACTATACTAACGAGGAGACGTGAGGGCATGAAATGAACAGCTGCTGATGTCTGCACAGCATCCAGCGACCACCTAGATGGCCTAGGGGGTCTCATTTTCCCCCGTCAAACGGCTTGCCCGATCTAAGGCTAATTTCTTTCTTTTTATCGGCACCAGGCTTAAAACTCAGTTTAAGGCGATAGTTCCGGGCTATGTTTGACTCCAGAGTTGAATCTGTCATCCCGCATTTCCTCAGCAAATCAAGCTACCCATCTCAAGTCTCATGAGCTGAGGACGGCAAAGTCCCTGTGGGCTTAGGACAGTCAAAGAAACCCCTGGGCTGCATGCTAAGCCCCTTTTCGGCTTCACTTTCCGAATCCTGCCCTAGCTTGCGATTAGTTTTTTTCTCACTTCTTGCCCCCAACTCCCACCTTGCCTCATGGTCTCCCCTCCTCTGCGCACCTGACAGTTTGCCTGCCCTTCCACTGCCTGTCTCCAGACTTTCCAAGGAGAAAAGGCAAAGCACTAAAGCGGGCCGGGCAACGGGTCAAGTTCCGCTTTCGGCGACTAGCAGGGAGGTAGCGTGGCCGAGCGGTCTAAGGTGCTGGATTAAGGCTCCAGTCTCTTCGGAGGCGTGGGTTCAAATCCCACCGCTGCCACTTTTCCTGGCCTTGCATTTTAAAGAAGAACGTAACGTTGACCTCTTCCTTCATTAGTGCCAGCTCTGTCGCAATGAGCAAGCGGATGGTATGCCACACCCTGCAGGAAAAAGGTTTCGCTTCTGACGTCTTGCTTTTCTGGACATCCAGTCTCAAGTTTCCCATCTGGAACGGCGCTCCCTGCTGCTTTGTGAAGGCTTGCTGCAAGAGCCTTCGAAACCCAGGAGCTCTTGCGTTGAGCTGTGACGCGTCCTGGGAAGACCTCCCGTTGCAGCGGAATGAGCCCCACTTCCAGGGCGTGCTGGTAGCAAATTTCCCACAGCCCACAGGGAGCAAACGATCCCAGGTGTGTTGTATCACCAGGAGAGGCTGAGATGAGAGTAAGGGTTCACGCGTGTGCCCGGACCGAGGTTAATGATGGGATTAGAGCTAGGGTTAGATGCAGGGAAAGAGTGAGAGTTATAATTAGGGATAAAGCTAACAGGTGATCATTACTCGTCATGTAACATGATACAAAGGGTCAGAAGAGGAACTGATTCAGGGTTACAATTTGGACTTCGCAGACAACAGGAGCACTAAATGGTGCTGAGGGGGACTCAATAAAGTGGACCGGCCGCCTAATGTAAGCAATTGTGCACAAATATTGTACGATGACTAGCGTTGCCGGTGCTTTTTTCTTAAAGAGTCAGTTCTTGGCACCCATTCCCTACTTGACTCAGCCTAATCTTCAAGAATATTTGTCAAGAACTAAAAAAAATCCAGAAAAGGTTTAACCTCCCCGTCGGGGAATTGAACCCCGGTCTCCCGCGTGACAGGCGGGGATACTGACCACTATACTAACGAGGAGACGTGAGGGCATGAAATGAACAGCTGCTGATGTCTGCACAGCATCCAGCGACCACCTAGATGGCCTAGGGGGTCTCATTTTCCCCCGTCAAACGGCTTGCCCGATCTAAGGCTAATTTCTTTCTTTTTATCGGCACCAGGCTTAAAACTCAGTTTAAGGCGATAGTTCCGGGCTATGTTTGACTCCAGAGTTGAATCTGTCATCCCGCATTTCCTCAGCAAATCAAGCTACCCATCTCAAGTCTCATGAGCTGAGGACGGCAAAGTCCCTGTGGGCTTAGGACAGTCAAAGAAACCCCTGGGCTGCATGCTAAGCCCCTTTTCGGCTTCACTTTCCGAATCCTGCCCTAGCTTGCGATTAGTTTTTTTCTCACTTCTTGCCCCCATCTCCCACCTTGCCTCATGGTCTCCCCTCCTCTGCGCACCTGACAGTTTGCCTGCCCTTCCACTGCCTGTCTCCAGACTTTCCAAGGAGAAAAGGCAAAGCACTAAAGCGGGCCGGGCAACGGGTCAAGTTCCGCTTTCGGCGACTAGCAGGGAGGTAGCGTGGCCGAGCGGTCTAAGGTGCTGGATTAAGGCTCCAGTCTCTTCGGAGGCGTGGGTTCAAATCCCACCGCTGCCACTTTTCCTGGCCTTGCATTTTAAAGAAGAACGTAACGTTGACCTCTTCCTTCATTAGTGCCACCTCTGTCGCAATGAGCAAGCGGATGGTATGCCACACCCTGCAGGAAAAAGGTTTCGCTTCTGACGTCTTGCTTTTCTGGACATCCAGTCTCAAGTTTCCCATCTGGAACGGCGCTCCCTGCTGCTTTGTGAAGGCTTGCTGCAAGAGCCTTCGAAACCCAGGAGCTCTTGCGTTGAGCTGTGACGCGTCCTGGGAAGACCTCCCGTTGCAGCGGAATGAGCCCCACTTCCAGGGCGTGCTGGTAGCAAATTTCCCACAGCCCACAGGGAGCAAACGATCCCAGGTGTGATGTATCACCAGGAGAGGCTGAGATGAGAGTAAGGGTTCACGCGTGTGCCCGGACCGAGGTTAATGATGGGATTAGAGCTAGGGTTAGATGCAGGGAAAGAGTGAGAGTTATAATTAGGGATAAAGCTAACAGGTGATCATTACTCGTCATGTAACATGATACAAAGGGTCAGAAGAGGAACTGATTCAGGGTTACAATTTGGACTTCGCAGACAACAGGAGCACTAAATGGTGCTGAGGGGGACTCAATAAAGTGGACCGGCCGCCTAATGTAAGCAATTGTGCACAAATATTGTACGATGACTAGCGTTGCCGGTGCTTTTTTCTTAAAGAGTCAGTTCTTGGCACCCATTCCCTACTTGACTCAGCCTAATCTTCAAGAATATTTGTCAAGAACTAAAAAAAATCCAGAAAAGGTTTAACCTCCCGGTCTCCCGCGTGACAGGCGGGGATACTGACCACTATACTAACGAGGAGACGTGAGGGCATGAAATGAACAGCTGCTGATGTCTGCACAGCATCCAGCGACCACCTAGATGGCCTAGGGGGTCTCATTTTCCCCCGTCAAACGGCTTGCCCGATCTAAGGCTAATTTCTTTCTTTTTATCGGCACCAGGCTTAAAACTCAGTTTAAGGCGATAGTTCCGGGCTATGTTTGACTCCAGAGTTGAATCTGTCATCCCGCATTTCCTCAGCAAATCAAGCTACCCATCTCAAGTCTCATGAGCTGAGGACGGCAAAGTCCCTGTGGGCTTAGGACAGTCAAAGAAACCCCTGGGCTGCATGCTAAGCCCCTTTTCGGCTTCACTTTCCGAATCCTGCCCTAGCTTGCGATTAGTTTTTTCCTCACTTCTTGCCCCCATCTCCCACCTTGCCTCATGGTCTCCCCTCCTCTGCGCACCTGACAGTTTGCCTGCCCTTCCACTGCCTGTCTCCAGACTTTCCAAGGAGAAAAGGCAAAGCACTAAAGCGGGCCGGGCAACGGGTCAAGTTCCGCTTTCGGCGACTAGCAGGGAGGTAGCGTGGCCGAGCGGTCTAAGGCGCTGGATTAAGGCTCCAGTCTCTTCGGAGGCGTGGGTTCAAATCCCACCGCTGCCACTTTTCCTGGCCTTGAATTTTAAAGAAGAACGTAACGTTGACCTCTTCCTTCATTAGTGCCACCTCTGTCGCAATGAGCAAGCGGATGGTATGCCACACCCTGCAGGAAAAAGGTTTCGCTTCTGACGTCTTGCTTTTCTGGACATCCAGTCTCAAGTTTCCCATCTGGAACGGCGCTCCCTGCTGCTTTGTGAAGACTTGCTGCAAGAGCCTTCGAAACCCAGGAGCTCTTGCGTTGAGCTGTGACGCGTCCTGGGAAGACCTCCCGTTGCAGCGGAATGAGCCCCACTTCCAGGGCGTGCTGGTAGCAAATTTCCCACAGCCCACAGGGAGCAAACGATCCCAGGTGTGATGTATCACCAGGAGAGGCTGAGATGAGAGTAAGGGTTCACGCGTGTGCCCGGACCGAGGTTAATGATGGGATTAGAGCTAGGGTTAGATGCAGGGAAAGAGTGAGAGTTATAATTAGGGATAAAGCTAACAGGTGATCATTACTCGTCATGTAACATGATACAAAGGGTCAGAAGAGGAACTGATTCAGGGTTACAATTTGGACTTCGCAGACAACAGGAGCACTAAATGGTGCTGAGGGGGACTCAATAAAGTGGACCGGCCGCCTAATGTAAGCAATTGTGCACAAATATTGTACGATGACTAGCGTTGCCGGTGCTTTTTTCTTAAAGAGTCAGTTCTTGGCACCCATTCCCTACTTGACTCAGCCTAATCTTCAAGAATATTTGTCAAGAACTAAAAAAAATCCAGAAAAGGTTTAACCTCCCCGTCGGGGAACCCCGGTCTCCCGCGTGACAGGCGGGGATACTGACCACTATACTAACGAGGAGACGTGAGGGCATGAAATGAACAGCTGCTGATGTCTGCACAGCATCCAGCGACCACCTAGATGGCCTAGGGGGTCTCATTTTCCCCCGTCAAACGGCTTGCCCGATCTAAGGCTAATTTCTTTCTTTTTATCGGCACCAGGCTTAAAACTCAGTTTAAGGCGATAGTTCCGGGCTATGTTTGACTCCAGAGTTGAATCTGTCATCCCGCATTTCCTCAGCAAATCAAGCTACCCATCTCAAGTCTCATGAGCTGAGGACGGCAAAGTCCCTGTGGGCTTAGGACAGTCAAAGAAACCCCTGGGCTGCATGCTAAGCCCCTTTTCGGCTTCACTTTCCGAATCCTGCCCTAGCTTGCGATTAGTTTTTTTCTCACTTCTTGCCCCCATCTCCCACCTTGCCTCATGGTCTCCCCTCCTCTGCGCACCTGACAGTTTGCCTGCCCTTCCACTGCCTGTCTCCAGACTTTCCAAGGAGAAAAGGCAAAGCACTAAAGCGGGCCGGGCAACGGGTCAAGTTCCGCTTTCGGCGACTAGCAGGGAGGTAGCGTGGCCGAGCGGTCTAAGGCGCTGGATTAAGGCTCCAGTCTCTTCGGAGGCGTGGGTTCAAATCCCACCGCTGCCACTTTTCCTGGCCTTGCATTTTAAAGAAGAACGTAACGTTGACCTCTTCCTTCATTAGTGCCACCTCTGTCGCAATGAGCAAGCGGATGGTATGCCACACCCTGCAGGAAAAAGGTTTCGCTTCTGACGTCTTGCTTTTCTGGACATCCAGTCTCAAGTTTCCCATCTGGAACGGCGCTCCCTGCTGCTTTGTGAAGACTTGCTGCAAGAGCCTTCGAAACCCAGGAGCTCTTGCGTTGAGCTGTGACGCGTCCTGGGAAGACCTCCCGTTGCAGCGGAATGAGCCCCACTTCCAGGGCGTGCTGGTAGCAAATTTCCCACAGCCCACAGGGAGCAAACGATCCCAGGTGTGATGTATCACCAGGAGAGGCTGAGATGAGAGTAAGGGTTCACGCGTGTGCCCGGACCGAGGTTAATGATGGGATTAGAGCTAGGGTTAGATGCAGGGAAAGAGTGAGAGTTATAATTAGGGATAAAGCTAACAGGTGATCATTACTCGTCATGTAACATGATACAAAGGGTCAGAAGAGGAACTGATTCAGGGTTACAATTTGGACTTCGCAGACAACAGGAGCACTAAATGGTGCTGAGGGGGACTCAATAAAGTGGACCGGCCGCCTAATGTAAGCAATTGTGCACAAATATTGTACGATGACTAGCGTTGCCGGTGCTTTTTTCTTAAAGAGTCAGTTCTTGGCACCCATTCCCTACTTGACTCAGCCTAATCTTCAAGAATATTTGTCAAGAACTAAAAAAAATCCAGAAAAGGTTTAACCTCCCCGTCGGGGCCGGTCTCCCGCGTGACAGGCGGGGATACTGACCACTATACTAACGAGGAGACGTGAGGGCATGAAATGAACAGCTGCTGATGTCTGCACAGCATCCAGCGACCACCTAGATGGCCTAGGGGGTCTCATTTTCCCCCGTCAAACGGCTTGCCCGATCTAAGGCTAATTTCTTTCTTTTTATCGGCACCAGGCTTAAAACTCAGTTTAAGGCGATAGTTCCGGGCTATGTTTGACTCCAGAGTTGAATCTGTCATCCCGCATTTCCTCAGCAAATCAAGCTACCCATCTCAAGTCTCATGAGCTGAGGACGGCAAAGTCCCTGTGGGCTTAGGACAGTCAAAGAAACCCCTGGGCTGCATGCTAAGCCCCTTTTCGGCTTCACTTTCCGAATCCTGCCCTAGCTTGCGATTAGTTTTTTTCTCACTTCTTGCCCCCAACTCCCACCTTGCCTCATGGTCTCCCCTCCTCTGCGCACCTGACAGTTTGCCTGCCCTTCCACTGCCTGTCTCCAGACTTTCCAAGGAGAAAAGGCAAAGCACTAAAGCGGGCCGGGCAACGGGTCAAGTTCCGCTTTCGGCGACTAGCAGGGAGGTAGCGTGGCCGAGCGGTCTAAGGTGCTGGATTAAGGCTCCAGTCTCTTCGGAGGCGTGGGTTCAAATCCCACCGCTGCCACTTTTCCTGGCCTTGCATTTTAAAGAAGAACGTAACGTTGACCTCTTCCTTCATTAGTGCCAGCTCTGTCGCAATGAGCAAGCGGATGGTATGCCACACCCTGCAGGAAAAAGGTTTCGCTTCTGACGTCTTGCTTTTCTGGACATCCAGTCTCAAGTTTCCCATCTGGAACGGCGCTCCCTGCTGCTTTGTGAAGGCTTGCTGCAAGAGCCTTCGAAACCCAGGAGCTCTTGCGTTGAGCTGTGACGCGTCCTGGGAAGACCTCCCGTTGCAGCGGAATGAGCCCCACTTCCAGGGCGTGCTGGTAGCAAATTTCCCACAGCCCACAGGGAGCAAACGATCCCAGGTGTGATGTATCACCAGGAGAGGCTGAGATGAGAGTAAGGGTTCACGCGTGTGCCCGGACCGAGGTTAATGATGGGATTAGAGCTAGGGTTAGATGCAGGGAAAGAGTGAGAGTTATAATTAGGGATAAAGCTAACAGGTGATCATTACTCGTCATGTAACATGATACAAAGGGTCAGAAGAGGAACTGATTCAGGGTTACAATTTGGACTTCGCAGACAACAGGAGCACTAAATGGTGCTGAGGGGGACTCAATAAAGTGGACCGGCCGCCTAATGTAAGCAATTGTGCACAAATATTGTACGATGACTAGCGTTGCCGGTGCTTTTTTCTTAAAGAGTCAGTTCTTGGCACCCATTCCCTACTTGACTCAGCCTAATCTTCAAGAATATTTGTCAAGAACTAAAAAAAATCCAGAAAAGGTTTAACCTCCCCGTCGGGGAATTGAACCGGGGATACTGACCACTATACTAACGAGGAGACGTGAGGGCATGAAATGAACAGCTGCTGATGTCTGCACAGCATCCAGCGACCACCTAGATGGCCTAGGGGGTCTCATTTTCCCCCGTCAAACGGCTTGCCCGATCTAAGGCTAATTTCTTTCTTTTTATCGGCACCAGGCTTAAAACTCAGTTTAAGGCGATAGTTCCGGGCTATGTTTGACTCCAGAGTTGAATCTGTCATCCCGCATTTCCTCAGCAAATCAAGCTACCCATCTCAAGTCTCATGAGCTGAGGACGGCAAAGTCCCTGTGGGCTTAGGACAGTCAAAGAAACCCCTGGGCTGCATGCTAAGCCCCTTTTCGGCTTCACTTTCCGAATCCTGCCCTAGCTTGCGATTAGTTTTTTTCTCACTTCTTGCCCCCATCTCCCACCTTGCCTCATGGTCTCCCCTCCTCTGCGCACCTGACAGTTTGCCTGCCCTTCCACTGCCTGTCTCCAGACTTTCCAAGGAGAAAAGGCAAAGCACTAAAGCGGGCCGGGCAACGGGTCAAGTTCCGCTTTCGGCGACTAGCAGGGAGGTAGCGTGGCCGAGCGGTCTAAGGCGCTGGATTAAGGCTCCAGTCTCTTCGGAGGCGTGGGTTCAAATCCCACCGCTGCCACTTTTCCTGGCCTTGCATTTTAAAGAAGAACGTAACGTTGACCTCTTCCTTCATTAGTGCCACCTCTGTCGCAATGAGCAAGCGGATGGTATGCCACACCCTGCAGGAAAAAGGTTTCGCTTCTGACGTCTTGCTTTTCTGGACATCCAGTCTCAAGTTTCCCATCTGGAACGGCGCTCCCTGCTGCTTTGTGAAGGCTTGCTGCAAGAGCCTTCGAAACCCAGGAGCTCTTGCGTTGAGCTGTGACGCGTCCTGGGAAGACCTCCCGTTGCAGCGGAATGAGCCCCACTTCCAGGGCGTGCTGGTAGCAAATTTCCCACAGCCCACAGGGAGCAAACGATCCCAGGTGTGATGTATCACCAGGAGAGGCTGAGATGAGAGTAAGGGTTCACGCGTGTGCCCGGACCGAGGTTAATGATGGGATTAGAGCTAGGGTTAGATGCAGGGAAAGAGTGAGAGTTATAATTAGGGATAAAGCTAACAGGTGATCATTACTCGTCATGTAACATGATACAAAGGGTCAGAAGAGGAACTGATTCAGGGTTACAATTTGGACTTCGCAGACAACAGGAGCACTAAATGGTGCTGAGGGGGACTCAATAAAGTGGACCGGCCGCCTAATGTAAGCAATTGTGCACAAATATTGTACGATGACTAGCGTTGCCGGTGCTTTTTTCTTAAAGAGTCAGTTCTTGGCACCCATTCCCTACTTGACTCAGCCTAATCTTCAAGAATATTTGTCAAGAACTAAAAAAAATCCAGAAAAGGTTTAACCTCCCCGGTCTCCCGCGTGACAGGCGGGGATACTGACCACTATACTAACGAGGAGACGTGAGGGCATGAAATGAACAGCTGCTGATGTCTGCACAGCATCCAGCGACCACCTAGATGGCCTAGGGGGTCTCATTTTCCCCCGTCAAACGGCTTGCCCGATCTAAGGCTAATTTCTTTCTTTTTATCGGCACCAGGCTTAAAACTCAGTTTAAGGCGATAGTTCCGGGCTATGTTTGACTCCAGAGTTGAATCTGTCATCCCGCATTTCCTCAGCAAATCAAGCTACCCATCTCAAGTCTCATGAGCTGAGGACGGCAAAGTCCCTGTGGGCTTAGGACAGTCAAAGAAACCCCTGGGCTGCATGCTAAGCCCCTTTTCGGCTTCACTTTCCGAATCCTGCCCTAGCCTGCGATTAGTTTTTTTCTCACTTCTTGCCCCCAACTCCCACCTTGCCTCATGGTCTCCCCTCCTCTGCGCACCTGACAGTTTGCCTGCCCTTCAACTGCCTGTCTCCAGACTTTCCAAGGAGAAAAGGCAAAGCACTAAAGCGGGCCGGGCAACGGGTCAAGTTCCGCTTTCGGCGACTAGCAGGGAGGTAGCGTGGCAGAGCGGTCTAAGGCGCTGGATTAAGGCTCCAGTCTCTTCGGAGGCGTGGGTTCAAATCCCACCGCTGCCACTTTTCCTGGCCTTGCATTTTAAAGAAGAACGTAACGTTGACCTCTTCCTTCATTAGTGCCACCTCTGTCGCAATGAGCAAGCGGATGGTATGCCACACCCTGCAGGAAAAAGGTTTCGCTTCTGACGTCTTGCTTTTCTGGACATCCAGTCTCAAGTTTCCCATCTGGAACGGCGCTCCCTGCTGCTTTGTGAAGACTTGCTGCAAGAGCCTTCGAAACCCAGGAGCTCCTGCGTTGAGCTGTGACGCGTCCTGGGAAGACCTCCCGTTGCAGCGGAATGAGCCCCACTTCCAGGGCGTGCTGGTAGCAAATTTCCCACAGCCCACAGGGAGCAAACGATCCCAGGTGTGATGTATCACCAGGAGAGGCTGAGATGAGAGTAAGGGTTCACGCGTGTGCCCGGACCGAGGTTAATGATGGGATTAGAGCTAGGGTTAGATGCAGGGAAAGAGTGAGAGTTATAATTAGGGATAAAGCTAACAGGTGATCATTACTCGTCATGTAACATGATACAAAGGGTCAGAAGAGGAACTGATTCAGGGTTACAATTTGGACTTCGCAGACAACAGGAGCACTAAATGGTGCTGAGGGGGACTCAATAAAGTGGACCGGCCGCCTAATGTAAGCAATTGTGCACAAATATTGTACGATGACTAGCGTTGCCGGTGCTTTTTTCTTAAAGAGTCAGTTCTTGGCACCCATTCCCTACTTGACTCAGCCTAATCTTCAAGAATATTTGTCAAGAACTAAAAAAAATCCAGAAAAGGTTTAACCTCCCCGTCGGGGCCGGTCTCCCGCGTGACAGGCGGGGATACTGACCACTATACTAACGAGGAGACGTGAGGGCATGAAATGAACAGCTGCTGATGTCTGCACAGCATCCAGCGACCACCTAGATGGCCTAGGGGGTCTCATTTTCCCCCGTCAAACGGCTTGCCCGATCTAAGGCTAATTTCTTTCTTTTTATCGGCACCAGGCTTAAAACTCAGTTTAAGGCGATAGTTCCGGGCTATGTTTGACTCCAGAGTTGAATCTGTCATCCCGCAT